>NW_020229970.1:985589-1307788 GCF_003227715.2 Harpegnathos saltator
TATTTGAAACCCTATAACTTTTGTTTGAAATATTTCTGTCTGCCGTTCTTACAAGGGGAGGGTTTGTAACACGGTAAAGGGATCGGAACGAGACTTATATGCGTGGGTAGTACTTGTCTACTAGTAAAACGCGGTAAAAGGATAGAGGCCAATGCGCCTCAGTTTTCGAGAAAAACGGCATCGAAAAAAAACGCGCCGTTAGTGTACCAGTTCGTAAGCATGTTGACCGTCGAGCTGGCGTGGCGAAGCAAGCGCGGCACTGGAGTGCCGAGCTGCCGGCCCGAGTTCGATTCTAGCATGTCGTTTTTTTTTCTTAACCCTGTAAAGTTAAAAATGAATAAAAACATAAAGAAATAATAAATGTGCATTGCCCAAATAAATATTTGCGTAAACTATGTTTGCATGGGAAAAAACTGAAATGTCTATTACAGAAATTATCTATTACAGAAATAATCTATTATTAAATTCTTATATATATTAATAGCCATGGAAATATTTGGAAAAAATATTAAGTCGCTGATTACATAGGAATACTGTCTAAATAAAAAAAAACACATTATATTTCCTATTATTTAATTGTGGACCTAAATATAAACATACAAAAGAATTAGTGGTTACATGGTACCTATGTATAACATTAGATATTTTCTTCATCATCTGTATCGTTACCGTGTTTAGCTCGTACACAACTTTTTGGATGATATTCATCATAAAAACATTTGAAACAGAAGCATATGGCACACTAAGCACATTTTATGAAAGAAATCTCTTTACAGGCGCAGTTTTGCTTTGTTATTTTGACTGGAAAGCAGATATCGTTCAGGTTTGAAAATATTGTTCGTGTTTCTAATAATTTTGCAGCGTACCAAGCATATTTCAACATATTTTCGAAGCAAGGAACGCTCAATTGGTGCTGCACTATAGAATGGATTTTTATAGCATCTTCACGAGATGCTATTTCCCTCTGTTCTCTTAATAAATTTGGAGCATTTTGCAACCTTTTATCAAGTTTTTAACTTGATGATAAAAATAAACGTCGCAAGGTTGACAAAACGGGGTGCATTTACCAGGAATTACTTTGAGGATGCATGTTGCATCTCCATCGTCATTCCCGAAAATTTCATCGTGCAATGAAGCATCAGTTTGTCCCCCCCAAGAATCAATTATTAAAAGAAAATTATTATCTTTAACATACGGTTTCAATGTTGTTTCTAAATAATTCTTATACGACTCTTTAGTAAGTTTACCCGATTTAGAACAAGTCACGACAACGTTCCCAAATTCTGCTGTTAATCTGTTAACCGTTTGTGTTATTATGCGACCAAATTTGTTTGCTGACTCTTGCAGACATATATAGACAAGTGGGAGCAACTTCCCTGATGCAGTTATACTATATTGCGCCGTGTATGAATGCGTAATTTTATTCAAATTGTGTTTCTTTACCAACACTGTCTTCGTTCCTTTAAATTCAAGTGATCTATTGTATGTCGTTTGGTAATTGCACCCTGTTTGGTCAGTATTTATAACAAAATCCAAATCGAACTTAGGAATAATTCGTCTAGTTTGTGTCTGGAATCTTTGTGCTGACTCTACAGTTTCTTCCAGAGTAGCGACGTCCCTTCGGTTAATATATTTGGTAATTTTGCGCTGCCTAATCCTATGTTTCCGCTTAAAAAATTTCACCTACGAATCACTAGCTTCAGAGGAAAACGTGTCGGACTGGAAAGGAGCAGCAGCTACTAATGCCCACTGTTTTAAGGTTCTTGTTGTTACCTGCAAATATTTATAGCATTTACAAATGTATTATGTTATATATACATGTGACATTCCATTTGACAATGCATTTGTCTTTTTTTACCTGCTCGTAACAGCTTCTTGCTTCTTTGAAACGTTCGAAAGTTTCAGAATTGATTGTTTCTAATTTATCCACTCTTGTTCCTTCACTTATCACGTCTTTCTTTCACAGAATCAAGGAATCTTTCCTCTTCAAACGACCTCCACCCATTTTTTGAAGAGTTTTTAAATTTCAATATGGATGTGCTTCAATAAGAGCAACGATTTTTGCTTTGTATTCTAAAGGAATATAATCTTTAGGAACCTGTACAGCATCACTTGGATCGTACGTCTCATCTGTCGTTGGATCGTCTGTGCACTATCAAAACATAAAATATAATTTGTAGCGTCTTGCAGTTTTTACATTATTACAGTGATATCATAATAATATTAAAATGTCTGACAAAATGCATCACAGTAATATTATAGTGATATACTACAGTAATATTACTATAGTGATAATATATCATAGGAATATTGTCATAGTGATATATCACAATAATATTATTGTAATATTGTAAAGTTATAGAATACTCTTACGGAAAAGAACACTCAAATTTAAGTGTACATTTGAGAGTAAATTGGGATAATTAAGTGTAAACACTCAATATTTGAATGTTTCTTTCATAAGAGTTAATTTTATATTAGTTAATCTCATATTAGATTTGAAATGTCATTGTTGAAATGTTATATTTGTTAATCATTTTTACTTCCTGAAGATGTAAGCAATTCAGTTTTCTGTGATGTATTCACATCTTTTAGTTCGGACTTTTCTGCCTTTATTCTAAAATTTTACAACTGCTATATTTTTAAAACTAAATTAAAAACTAAAACTAAAAACATTTTAGAAAAAAATGTTTTAGACAAAAGTTGTATAGTTTCAAGGGGGACATAGAATAACTATATCATTTTGTTTATAGATGATGCCACTTTCGAAATATTCACTGATTATTACTTTTCTTAAATGGAAACCCCATCTTTTTATTATCTTCTTTTTCTATTAATTCAATTAATTTGGACAATTTTTATCTGAAACATTTTTTATTTACCTAATATTTTTTGAAATATTTAAGGAAAACTTGGTAACTTTTTCAATATTTAACTTACGATATTTCGCTAACTATTTGTTGAAAGAAAAAATAGTGGTAGATGTTTTTACTCTATTTATTCTTTTTTGTTTGAAACGTTTCTTAATATCTTTTATATTTTTCGAGATTTCGAGATTTTTGCCTGACTCATTTAAAATGAGATGCCCTATATTATCCCCGAAATATTTTATTTATACTCCAATGCGATGTATAACGTTAAAGTAGCAAGTGACATTAAATGACGTTTCAATGAACGTTTCTAATGTCCATAAGACATAACAAAAACGTCATTTGACATCATCTTGCTACTTGAGATGAGATATATTGCAATACAATATTACAATAATCTTTTAATGTTACGTATAAATGTAATATATTATTCATTATTATTGTAATTTCAACATCAAATATAAACGTAATATATCAGGTGTAGTAAAAAGAAATCCATTATTTTTCCAATTGATGACTTTAGTTGTCTGTATCTCGCATTGTATAAGTCCGATTGGGTTCCACTAGATGGCGTTAGAAAGATGAGATTTCGTACTAAAAAAACTTTTCTGACAGTTTTGTGATTAGTTGACTCAGTTTTATTTGAGCGCGCGTCAAAAATGGACACTAGCAAAGAGAAAATACGCTATATTTTACAGTTTTTTTTCAATAAAGGCGAAAACGCAAGCCAGGCGGCTGAAAATGTGAATAGTGTTTATGGTCCTGATACTTTAACAGCCAATCACGCGCAATTTTGGTTTCGTCGATTCCGTTCCGGTAATTTCGATGTCAAAGATGCACCACGCACTGGAAGGCCAATTGTTGAAAATATCGATAAAATCATGGACATTGTCGAGTCCGACCGTCATGTAAGCACTGTTTCGATTGCCCAAGAGCTAAAGATTGCACAAAAAACCGTTTGGAACCATTTGAATAAGGCTGGATACATAAAGAAGCTCGATGTATGGGTGCCATACGAGTTAACGAAAAAAAACCTCATGGACCGAATTTCCATCTGCGAATCGCTGCTGAATCGCAACAAAATCGATCCATTTCTGAAGCGGTTGGTCACTGGTGATGAAAAGTGGATCACTTACGACAACGTCAAGCGAAAACGGTTGTAGTCGAATCGCGGTGAGCCGGCGGAAACGGTGGCCAAGCCAGGATTGACGGCCAGGAAGGTTTTGCTGTGTTTGGTGGGATTGGCAGGGAATTATCTACTATGAGCTGCTCCCCTACGGCAAAACTCTTAACTCGGAACTATACTGTCAACAATTGGACCGTCTGAAGGAAGCAATCGCCCAGAAGCGGCCAGCTTTGGCCAATAGGAGAGGAATTGTGTTCCATCAGGACAACGCCAGGCCACACACACATCGATAGTGACTCGCCAGAAGCTCCGGGAGCTTGGTTGAGAGGTTCTTATGCATCCACCTTATAGTCCGGACCTGGCACCAAGTGATTACCATCTGTTCCTGTCCATGACGAACAATTTTGCTGGTGAAAAATTCGCTTCAAGAGAGGCTTGTGAAAATCGACTGTCTCAATTTTTTGCCAATAGGGACGAGGGCTTCTATGAGAGAGACATAATGAAATTACCTTCAAAATGGCAACAAGTTATCGAACAAAACGGCGCATATTTAATCTAAATCGGATCATTTTAACTATGGTTAAAATAATTAAAGCCTTCAATTTCATGCAAAAATAATGGATTTCTTTTTACTACACCTGATATTAGTAATATTTCTGTAATATTGTATTATAATATGTAATATTAATGATATATTGCAATCTAACTATGATATTTTTGTAATATTACGTGCTATGTCGGAACGAATGGTCTACTTATATTTTTATAAAAACTAGAATTCGAGTTTCTTCTTTAATTGTTTCATTATAAATAGTTTAATTAAACCATTAGTTATAAAGTTTTATTAAATTATTTCTTTAAACTATGTAAGCAGTTAAATTTTACTTGCATTTTTTTCAAGGATTAGAGAAAGAGGACGAGTAAATCATAACTAATATTTTTATAATAAACCTTAAAATTATTTTATATTAAATTTTACATGTGATATATTTTATGCAAGATTTTTTTTTATAGGATAACACTGCAGAGTACATTTTTTACAAACGACCTAACGTACTAGGACCTAAATTATGTAATTACAATAAAATAGCATTAAATTCAGATATTTCTAAGTTGCTTATGAATATTTTATCAGAATCTATGGGTGTAGTAGGAGTTGTTAAGAAAATCAGGCAGTTATTTATTGTTGGACAAACTCGAATACATATTGATCAAGTTGATGGTTTAGGCAATTTCATAGAACTTGAGGTTTGTAATTTTTATTTCAAAAGTTTTATTAAAAAGTTCTATTGGCAAAATTTATAAATTTTAATAATGTTATATGTATTAATTTCCCAGGTAATGTTGCAAGAAAATCAAGATATTGAAACTGGACAAAAAATCGCCGATGAGCTTATGCAAGCACTCTCTATAACAAAAGATGATTTAATCGCCGAGGCCTACATAGATTTGCTTAACAAAACAAATGTATAAATAGAATATTTGTACTTTCTACTCAAAAAATGGAATTGTATATTTAAATGATGTGCGTTTATGACATTTCAAAATCCTTTTGTGGTTAAGTTAGTACCACATTACTTAACTTCCATACAGAATTAGAGCGCGATATATCAATTAGTTTGTTCGTGGCAGCTATTTATATCAGTCGACTTCAAGTACCATCTGCAATTTTTATGATGCCAAATATTATGGAGTAAAGAGTTTGCCTTAAATTTTGTGTTTTCAATGAAACTTGTGCTGGCGCGCTGAAAATGCTGCAAAAAGCATATGAGGATAACTGTATTCAAAAACATAAATAGTATACCAGGTGTGTCGGTAATTCCTTTCCAGTTTTTTCGCTAAAGAAAACACGTTATTTACAATGGATAGTTAAAATATATTTATTCAAAGTATTGGCCATTTGATTCTATACATTTTGCCCATCTCTCAGGCAATTTATGGATGCCATTCCAAAAGAACTGTTTCTCCTTTGAGCTAAACCATTCATCGAGCCATTTTTTAACTTCTTCGAAATCGGCGAAGTACTGCTCTGCAAGCGCGTGCCCCATCGATGCGAAAAGGTGATAGTTGGATGGAGCCAGGTCTGGAGAGTACGGCGGGTGCGATAAAACTTCCCATCCAAGTGATTTCAACACTTCTTTGACTGGTTTTGCTGTATGAGACGGCGCGTTGTCATGCTGCAAAATCACCTTATCATGTCTTTGAGCGTATTGTGGACGTTTTTCGATCAATGCGCAGTTCAAATTGATCATTTGTTGTTGGTAGCGATCAGTATTAACTGTTTCTCCAGGTTTCAACAGTTCATAATATACGACACCAACCTGGTCCCACCAGACACAGAGCATGGTCTTGCGACCAAAGCGATTTGGCCTTGCAGTCGATGGGCCGCCTTCGCCAGGTGATAACCATGATTTTTTTCGCTTGGGATTTTCGAAATAAATCCATTTTTCATCACCCGTTACTATTCGATGCAGAAATGACTTCCTTTCATACCTTTGAAGCAGCATTTCACTGACGATTTTTCGATTTTCCAATTGCCTGTCATTCAATTCATGTGGCACCCATCTTCCCATCTTTTGGATCTTTCCCATCGCTTGTAATCGTTCACAAATTGCTACTCGGCTCACATTCAACTTTTCTGCCAATTGTTTTTGAGTTTGTGTTGGGTCTTCATCCAATAACTCCTGCAATTCCGCATCTTCAAACGTTTTCGGCCTACCAGGACGTTTTTTGTCTTGAACGTTGAAATCACCACATTTGAATTGTCGAAACCACATTTCACATGTTCATATGGTTGGAGCATGCTCACCGTAAGTCTCTACCAGCAAACGATGACTTTCAGCGGCTTTTTTCTTTTGATTAAACAAGAATGCGTGCCGCAAATGCACGTTTTCAGGCACAAAACTCGACATTTTCAAAAAATTATTAATCTATAACGCTGTTATTTTGGCGGAACGTAACTTGTGTAGTTTTGAGGTTAATGTCAGTAGAATAAAATGACATATGCATCAAATCATAACATTGCATACTTATGGCTAGTGACATCTGTTACAAAAACCGGAAAGTAATTACCGACATACCTGGTACACAGTATTCGAAACGAAAACTGCTCTCAGTCCATATGATAAGCGATATATTGTGTCTGACTCGATAAATATATTACCATAGGGATATTATAGTATACCATTATAATGTTTATTTGTATTATTAGCTATTTTACAATTAAGTATATCATCAAATGTTTTAATAAAACTGTATTCATTTTTTTTACAATACATTATCCTTTTGTATCCATGAATTATACGAATTGTCGAATCCCAACCATTTTACATATATCTTGTCACCTTGCCTGCGCAACACCTTTTCTACTAATTATATATCTGGATTAGCGACACTATGTATTGGGTGAGTGCAAAAGTTCGTGCGGAGTTTCAATAGATGGAGTTATAAGCGTCGTAAAGTGTTGTCATTAATACTTCCATCTACATATTATATAACGTTGGAAAGGTGACGTCTTCAGCTGTTATTAAAAAAAAATCATTTGTTTTCATACAAACTGCTTCGAGAAATATCGCTTTAAAAATGAGTATCGATAAGGTGCATTTACGGTATGTTATGCTTTACGAGTTTCGGAAGGGAATAAACGTTGCCGCAGCCGTAAAAAACATTCAGGATGTTTATCAGGATGAAGCACCAGCTAAACGAACTGTGGAAAAATGGTTTGCTAAATTTCGGCGCGGAGAATTTAACCTTGAAGACGAGCCACGCTCTGGTCGACCTTCTGACATTGATGACGATGTTTTGCGTACTTTAGTGCTCAATAATCCGCGAATTTCAACAGAAGAAGTTGCTACAGCACTAAACGTTGACCGATCAACCGCTTTTCGGCGTTTAAAAAAGATGGGATTCGATTTGAAGCTCGATATATGGGTGCCCCATTTGCTGACCGAGAAGAACAAAATCAAGCGAATTTCTGCAGCCGTTTCTTTACTCGGGCGGCTCAATAACGAGTCGTTTTTGGATCGACTAGTGACGGGCGATGAGAAATGGGTCCTCTACAACAATGTTCAGCTCAAACGGACATGGAAACAATCAGGTGAGCATGGTGACGCAATGCCAAAGGCCAGTTTGCACCCGATGAAGGTGATGCTCTCTGTTTGGTGGGATTGCAAGGGCATAATCTATTTCGAGCTTCTCCCCGCTGGCGAAACGATTGATTCGGACAAGTACTGTTGCCAATTAACCAATCTGAATCGAGAAATAAAAGAGAAACATCCGATTTTGTCAAATCGCAAGGGAGTCGTCTTTCATCACGACAACACGAGACCACACGTTTCGAAAAAGACGCTGCGCAAACTGAAGAGCCTGAAATGGGATGTCTTAACGCATCCACCGTATTCTCCTGATATCGCACCATCTGACTATCACTTGTTCCGGTCATTGCAAAATTATTTAAATGGAAAAAACTTTGACTCTTTGGAGGCCTTAAAAAACGGCGTCTCTTCGTTCTTCGAATCTAAACCGCGCAGTTTTTATGATCGAGGCATCCGTATGCTGCCAGAACGTTGGGAAAAGATTATAGAAAACGATGGAGAATATATCATTGATTGAATAAATATTTTTGTTTGCCTAATCACTGTGTGACTTTTACTCACAAACTCCGCACGAACTTTTGCACTCACCCAATAGTTCGTGTTCGTAGAATCCTCCAGTGATAGGTCTTCCGCGCGAGTCTGCGAGTAAGTAAGTTACAGGATTAGTTGTCTGCACTTTGACGATTTTAAACACTTCGGTTGTCCAATTCGGTGTATAGCCTTTTTCAAAGATAATTTTGAATTTGCTGACACGTACCAGATCACCCACTTTGAATTTCGCAGGCGCTGTGATCTTTATGTTACTGTAGACTGTGTTTAAAAGCTTCTTAGTAATCGCAGGAGTTACATTGATAGGATGTATGCCGATAGTTCGATGTTTTTGCGTGTTGTATTCAACGACGAGGCGCGGTAACGAGTCGATCCATTTGTAAGTTCCGTTAAACGTAAATATTTTCCACATGTCGTTCTTTAACATGCGGTTGAATCGTTCCACAACAGATGCCTTCATTACTGAATAAGTCTAATAATGATTGACACCGTGTTTCTTCACAAGACTCTGCAACTCTGTATTGTAAAACTCCTTTCCCTGATCAGTTTGCAAGTTCTTCGGACATCTTCCATTCTCTTGAATTATCTTTGCGAATGCCTTAGCTACCTCCTTTCCGCTTTTGCTCTTTAACGGCACAGCCCATGCGTACTTGCTCAGTATATCGATAATGGTGAGTGTATGTAGTGGTAGCCTCCATTGAATCGCAAGTAAGGACGCATTTCCATCACATCAGCCTGCCAAAAATCATTGTATCTATGCACTATGACGCGTCTACGAGGAAAATTTCGTCTCTCTGGAGCGTGTAATTCTTTCACTATTTGTTGTTTTTCGGAATGTTTCTGCTCATCATTTTTCTTCGTTACTCACCGAGTCGTTTACCCATTATGCGTGAGGCTTTGTCGCTTTACACCAACAGAAACAGCTAAAATAGTATCGATGAGTTGCTTCCCTGAACTTTTCTTCTTTTTGTTAAATTTTGACGATTGTTTCACCATTGCAACTCATGATGATCCGTCTCCTGCTTATGTCGATACTATATGTCAATTTAACTGTAATATTCTACTTTTATATTTTCCGCGATTTCCTTATCTCTAAACCTGTCCAGTCTAAAATTCGTTCTATGTTCTCATGAATGCTGTTTATGCTCTGTATGTTTTTGTTCCAGTAGTCTTCCAGCCATTCCTTCAATTTTTTAACATTCTCATCAGCATATTGCTTCGTCTCAACGTTACTTTCATGCAGTAGAAGCTTCACAGAATTTATATTCTCATCTATATACTGCTTCTTCTCAACGTTACTCTCATGCAGTAGAAGTTTTATAGATTTTATATTCTCATCCACATAATTTTTGTGCGCAACCTCATTGAAGGCTTTCGGCCACGGTACATGATGTATCGCGTGCAGTGTTGCATCAAAACCTTGTCGTGGAGGGAATGTAGACGTAGTTCCTCTGACTCTTCCCACTTCGGTCCGAGCGGTAGGCACCCCGCAGGGGTTTTAGTCGGTAGGAGTCCGGCATAACCCCCGACCCCCCCAAAGGGTCGGGGGTATCCATGATGAATTTCCCCTGCGTGACCAAAAAGAAGTGTTGCGTTAAAATCTTTATCATCGGCGGTTAGACAAAGGGCATTTTCATGTACACATCGTTTGGTTGCAACGTTGTTCAAATGATTTCTCACACCTGCAACACATTCTTCCACGTATCGTTTGGTTGCAACGTCACTGTCGGCTTCAGGTTGCGCTACAGATTTTATCTTGCGCGACTTTGTATCGAAAACTGGCAGCGTTTAAACAAAGAGCATTTTCATGTATGGAATTTTCAACGTGTTCATTCCATTGATGCGCTCGATCAGTTTTCGCACCATTGCTCTCTCGCGACACTCCAAACTTATGCATCGACATTTCGGAGCAAACTGTACCGACTGACAGACTCATGACAATGCTACGCTGCTTAATTTATGAGACCAGCTTCGCGGAGTTCTTCGATAATTGATAAAATCGCATTGTTGCCAGCTTGGTGCGAAGCGTCAAGCAATCGCAAACGATCCACCAGCTCGTTGGGATTATCCCAATGCACGTAATCGATAATACTGTCATTTAAGGTCATCATAGCTTGCGATGCGTATAAACCTTTTCCTCCCACTTTATTGCTCGACACATGTGATACTAGGGGCGCGATTATATGTTTATATTTGTGTCCCTTGTTACCGAGTATAGGATTTTGCGGGAGGTACCCGCGTCTGTGAGTATTCGTCGCCAATAGTATACTTTTGTATTTTTGCATCTCAGCTTCGGTGTACACAGAATCGTCGGGGATTCTTTTGAATATTATCTCGTAAAGACCGGGTGTCCTAATGTATCCTGTTTCGTCTATGATTATCGTCTGTGTCCACATCGATACGTTTATCACCGAGCATCGCTCCATCGTTACTAAGACGTACGCCGTAAACATAATCTATGGTGTTATGTTTTTCACTACTTAGCACAGCCCTCATATATTTTTGACCCAACGAACCAAAATGATCATGTAAAGTTTGTTGCCTTTTGAACGTTCGCAACTGACGTCTAACGAATGTCACTACCGGTTATCGGGGGTTTCGAAAACATTCTCATCATCATCATCAATGGATAGATTGCGGATCGGTGTAACATTCCATGTATTTTCTCATATTGTAGAGCTTCTATCGATGTAGGAACTATCAAAGGATCATTTAATAGTTTCCGTTTCGGTGTAGTCAATGCGACTGGTGAAAATTTTGCCCTACGTTTTATTTCTTTTTCGGGCTTTAATATTACACTCTTTGTTTCGACGCTTGTACTCATCGATGGTGTCTCAGTTTTAACATTAACGTTACCTTCCACATTAGCGCTGCTTCCCACGATTTGCCTGAGAGGTTCAATAATAGGTTTCAAGTGTCTCTCCAATGCGGCATTTTCCACCATTCTACCGGTTTTCAAAACGCGATACTTCTTGCGGATCGTTTCGCTCGTTTTCGCAATTTCTTCCGCTATCTTTTCACGATCCTTGATCTTCACGCTACTATTCATCATTGATATGTTTGTTTCATAGACGTTGAGGTTACAATAACGATTGTGCATCTCACAGCATAGCAAAATCGTTAAATCCTTCCCTGTATCGTCCGTTGGTCATTGAGCTGTCCTTATCAATCACTATGAAACCATATTTATCCTTCCAACATTTGCAACACAATGCACTGAAATCCTCATGTGATATGTCAGTATTCACATGATCGTTGTACATATGTTTCAAATTGGTACCATCCTGTTTAAAGAGAATCAGAAGATTTGCATTGTCCCGTAAAAGATGCTTGGGTATTTTTGCGTATGTCTGACAGAGATAGAAACAGTTAACGTTCGAATGACGACCCATTGCAAAGTATTCTCTTATCGTATCTTGTTTGTCACATGCAACATCATCAAAGATAAAAATGGAATTTTTTAGCGCTTCGGTCGTTGGAATCACATCGCTGTTATTGGAGAATGTAAAGTATCCAATTTCATCTATAGGTGTCAGCAGATATTCCAAGTAGCGATATTTAGGTTGTTGCAACGATTTCGAGTACACGTACAAATTTTCGAAACGTAGACCGTGCAGACTTTCCAGCAAGCTGATGAGAATGTTCGTCTTGCCGTAATTCGAGGGCCGCATATAATGCCGCGTATGGTGTTCGGAAGCATGTTTCCATGGCTGCGCGCCTCTTGCTCAAGCATTGATTGCGTTCTATTGTTGAAATTTGTCACACATATCGACGTCGGTTGCTTCACGAACCGCATGTTTCCCCCGTGAGTCGCAAAATTGATTTCGTTAACGGATCGTTGCGATTTAATTTAAATGCGACATTGATTTAACTATATATACTATAAGCGCGTCGATCTTGGAAACATCCAGTTTAGAAAATTGCTCCTGCTGGATGTTGCTCCTGCTGATAAATATTCATGATATTCGAGAGCTAACCTCCGAACAACTGAAATACATACCGAAGATTGTTCTATTACGAGAATTTGCAAAGTATATTGATGATTTGCAGGACAAACTCCCTGAACATTTAAGAGTCGATCCAGAGGTTCAGCAGTATCGTCGGTGTTTAGAACATTACAATCGTCCGTTGCAGCGAACGCATATTGACGGCTCGGCACTGCTGATCAAGGACTGTAGTGAATGTCATTGACGAAAGTCAAAGTCGGCGGCGGTCTGTTAAATCGCGCGATAAATGCACTTCCTATCGAACTGCACATTCCCGGATATCAATTTTGTAGTCCTGGAACTCGCTTGGCAAAACGATTGGCCAGAGGCGATCAAGGTATTAATTCATTGGACGCGACGTGTCGTGAGCATGATATAGCCTATTCGCGCAGCAACAATCTCACTGATCGGCACGCGGCGGATGAGATTCTAGCTGTGAAAACGCTGAAACGCATAATTTCGAAAGATTTAACTCTAGGCGAGACAGCTGCTGCTGCAGCCGTTTGGGCTGCTATGAAAGCCAAAACGAAAATCGGCATGGGCATGGGCATGGAGAAAAAGAAGTCCAAGAAAGAAATCCGAAAACGAGCACTTCCAATAACAAAACGAGGTAGTATTTTACCAATTCTACCATTACTGGAGGTTCTCGGTTCACTAGTCGGTGAAGCGGCGGGTGTCGCAAAAGCGCTGAATAATGGCAAAGCCGCGCAACGCCAGCTGGAAGAATTAAAACGTCATCATCGCGCTATGGAAGGTCGCGGAATCTATCTTGCTCCGTACAAGCGCGGGCTAGGCGCTGTAGGAAAAAAAACGTTAAAGAGACGCTAAAATTACCCATGGGTGCAATGACTAATGTACAGTTGGAAAGACTAGCGAGGCGTATGCGTATATCTTTCTTTCGAGCTGTTTTCATGCATGATGCCTTACCGATAGATGGAGTACGTCAAAACGAGAGCGGTATTGTAAATTTAGACAATACAGAGGGACCAGGTACTCATTAGGTGGTGTATGCGAAAAGGGGAAATCGCGCAGTATATTTTGACAGTTTTGGTAATCTTTGACTACCCAAGGAATTGATTCGATATCTTGAGAGGGATTCAGTGAAAATTGTGTACAATCGCACGTCTTATCGACATTGCAACCAGAGCATTTGCGGACAATTGTGCTTACAGTTTCTCCAAACAGTAGAGGATCAATTTAAATGATGATGATATTCTACTAACAGCAGTCAGTATTCGTTCGGCAGTTTGCAAACATGTCGCTAACGCTTAACTGGCAGCAGTAGCACCCTTACAGTGAGTTACTTTCCCTTAATACATGAACAACATTTCTCTCCCGAACGTGTCGAAGAATATTTCACCATGGATGTGCTGACTTTTGTGGATCTACAAGGGTACATGGTTGGAAAGAGATTTGTTGTAAAAGAAGCGGCGATACTGAAAAATGGAACTATTCTTTCATATTACATCTTCACGAGTCCGATGCTATGACATCTGCTCACAAGATCAGACAAATCGAGAGCCTACTAATTAACGGCTAATCATCATGGATCATGACGGGAAGATGGAACCATCAAATACTGCAGAGCTGAACATTTGATTACTACAGCTGTGGTGGATGATATGTATAGCAAGCTTGCAGATGTCGCATCCCAACTTGTGTATGTAAAGGGGCATGAGAAGCGGGAATGGTTGTTACACCTTCTGGATGACAATGTGAGAAGCAACGTGATCATTAGGACCGTGGGCACCGATTACGATGACATGCCTTCTCTGCAAAAATTGAATAATACTTTTCGATATAATAATCATATGAAAAATTGTGCCTTGCAGAATGTACTAAACATTTTCAATTGGTGGTCTTGGAGAGAATCGTACGACGCTTAATAAAACATTATTTCAAATGTACAGATGTTTCTTCCAGGTGGCACCCCAGAAGACGGAAGCCGTGTTCTTTCACGACGGAAGTCGAGGGGCGCCGCCGAAGACACGGGTCCTAGTCGATGGCGTTCACATCCGCGTTGGGCCGACGATAAAATATCTCGGCCTGACGTTGGACAGCCGTTGGGGCTTCGGGCCTCATTTCAGGCTCCTGGCCTCCAGGGTGCGCAGAGCAGGGCTGGCAGTCGCCAGTCTCCTGCGCAACCATGGGGGCCCGCGATGGAGGGCTCGCCGTCTGTACGTCAGCGCGGTCCTCTCGATCACCCTGTACGGGGCGCCAATATGGGCGACTCAGCTGCAGGCGTCCAGAGTTGGGATCGCCCGTATGCGGACCGCCCTGAGGCCCCTGTACATAAGGGAGGTCAGAGGATTCCGGACGCTGTCGTACATGGCGGCGACCACTTTGACCGGGTCCCCCCCCCCGTGGAGCTCATCGCTGAGGAGCGATCCATCCTCTATTGAGGATGAAGGAGCTCCGCGAGGCGGGGGAACTATCGGCCAGGGACCTGCGGGGCCTGAAGTCCCAGGCCAGTGCCCGGACCCTGGAGATGTGGGGCGACGTTTTGTCGGACCCACGGCGGTTCGGGCGCATAACGGCCGAGGCTGTTCGCCCCTGCCTGCCACAGATGGCGGGCAGGAGGGGATGTGGAATGACCTTCCATCTGGTGCAGGTGCTGACGGGCCATGGGTGTTTTGGCAAGTGCCTGCACCGGATCGGTAAGGAGCCCACCTCCCAGTGCCACCATTGCCCCGTGGCATGGACACGGTGCACCACACTCTGGCCGCTTGTCCGGCCTGGGGAGTGGAGCGCCGTGTCCTGGCCGGGGCAGTGGGGTGTCGGGAGATCTCGCTCCCGCGCATGGTTCAGGCCATGTGCGGGAGCGAGGGGGTATGGGAAGCGGCGGTCTCCTTCTGCAAAGACGTTTTTTCCCAGAAGACCGCCGAGTGGGAGCGTCGACCGGGGACCCGTCGCCCTAGACGGCGTAGCGGTCGGCGTTCTCCGGGGGGGGGTCTAGGTAGCAGGCCCGAGATGACATCGGCCGAGGAGGACGAGGGACCTCTGGACAGAGGGCTAGATCCTCCTCGGCCGCCTCGGGCCCGCCTCCGGACACGGGGGGAATCCGGGGGGTCCCGATAGGGTGGGTCTGCGAAAGGACCCGACCCAGAGTGGATCCCCCTGGTCTTCCCCGTGCATCGGACAGGTAGGGACAGGGGGGAGCGGAACACCCAGTTGGGGCTGGACCCACTCCCCCAAAATCCTCCCCTCTCTGATTAGCAGGGGGGAGATAAGGAGGGAGGGTGGATGTCCCCTCTCTCCTAGGTGACACCAGAAGGCCAACCGGCAGGACAAACCCGCCGGAGACCGCGCCCTGGATTCCCTTGGTGGAACAGGGCGCGGTACACGGTGGCGTGGGGCTCCCTAAGAGCTCTGGGGCCGAGGGGTTGGAAAAGGAATACGGGAGCAGTTCCCCTGACTCCCCACCCAACGGCCCGACAGGTAGACATCCCGCAGGGGTTTTAGTCAGTAGGAGTCTGACATAACCCTCGGCTCCCCCAAGGGCCGAGGGTATCCATGATGGATTTCCCCTGCGTGACCAAAAAAAAAAAGATGTTTCTTCCAACACGCTTATCCCCTTTCACTTCTTAGGATTTTATATGATAATTGTGTTTGATAAAAATACAGTTCTTTATTTGCGGTATAATGATTATTAGACATTCGCGAGACGTTCGATACACGTTCGAGACACGTTCGATAGTAATCGCGGGGCCCAGGTTCGATAGTAATCGCGAGGCCCAGGTTTAACCCTACCTACATCCCGGCACGTTTCTCTCTCTGGACATGTGCATGACGTCAGGGTCACCATCTTACCCGTAAACGTGACGTCTACTAGCAATAGGCGACGGTGGTCTAGGAGGTTGGAGCATTCTCGATAGTAGCCGCAGGATCCAGGTTCGAGTCGAACAACACCTGGCTCGTTTTTCTCTGGACATGTGAGTGACGTCACGGCCGCCATCGCTTACCCGTAAACGTGACGTCTACTAGCAATAGGAGGCAGTAGTCTAGGAGGTTGGAGCGTTCGATAGCAGTCGCAGAACCCAGGTTCGAGTCTAGCAACAAACCGGCCCGTTTTTCTCTGGATATATGCATGACGTCACGGCCGCCATCTTACCCGTAAACGTGACGTCTACTAGCAATAGGCGAGCAATGGTCTTAGAAGGTTCGAGCGTTCAGATAACAACCGCGGGGCCCAGGTTCGAGCCTACCTTCTAGGTGCGCAACTAAGTTTCCGAGTTTTACACATGGATGGCGCTAACGATACATGTAGTCGACATACATGTCTGAAGTTGTGTTTTTTTATAGCTTGGACATCTGTTAACAATAACCAGTCGTAATACCAACACATATCGCAACGCAAAAATATTTTTTCTAACAACGAAGATGTCGAGTTTTGTGCCAAATAAACAGCATTTGCGGGAAGCTCTGCTTTTCTACTTTAACTTGAAAAAAAGTGCAGCTAAAGCACGTCGTTTGCTTGAGGAGGCCTACGGCGAACATGCACCATCGAAAACTACCTGTGAAGATTGGTTTAAACGCTTCAGAAGTGGCGATTTCGACACTGAGGATAAGGAGCGCTCCAGAAGACCAAAAACAATTGAGGACGCCAATCTGTAAGCGTTATTAGATGAAGATGATACGCAAACACAAGATCAACTTGCGGCGGCATTAAACATGATTCGCTAAGGTATTTCTATACGTTTACATACCATGGGAAAAATTCGAAAGGAAGGAAAATGGGTGCCGCATGAGTTAACTGAGAGACAGATGGAAAATCGAAGAGCCACTTCCGAAATTTTGCCTTTGCGACATGAAAGAAAGAGTTTCCTGCATCGAATTGTTACTGGCGATGAGAAATGGATATATTTCGAGAATCCCAAACGCAAAAATTCGTGGCTTTCACCTGGCGAAGCATCAACATCGACGGCACGTCCAAATCGCTTCGGAAAGAAGGTAATGCTCTGCGTTTGGTGGGACCAGAAAGAAATCGTGTACTATGAGCTGCTGAAACCGGGCGAAACTGTCAATGGGCATCGCTACCAACAACAATTGATCAATTTGTACCATGCATTGCTCGAAAAACGTGTCTCAGAATGGGACACGAGACACGAACGAGTGATATTGCAGCGCGACAACGCTCCGTGCCATCGCACTTCCATCGTCCAGGACACTATCAAAACGCTGAAATGGGATCTGCGACTGCACCCTCCGTATTCGTCAGACCTGGCCCCTTCCGATTATCACTTGGTCCGATCGATGGCGCATGGCTTGGCTGGACAACACTTGGCCAATTTCAAAGAAGTGCAAAATTGGTTGGATGAATGGTTTCGGCCCAAAGACGCATCATTTTATCGTCGCGGTATTCATGTATTGCCAGAGAGATGGCAAAAATGTGTAGCTAGCAAGGGACGATACTTTGAATAAACCATCTTTTGTATTTCTCTTGAAATTTTCCATTTTTCATTGATCAAAAAAACCCGGAAACTTAGTTGCGCACCTAGTACATCCCGGCACATTTTTCTCTAGACATGTGCGTGACGTCACGATCGCCCGCCATCTTGCCCATAGAATCAAACAATTCTGGGGAGGAAGGAGGGGTTATCAATAATCAATAGGGAGAGGGTATCAATAAAGAGAGGAGGGTATTAATTAAAATATTTCATTAATAAAGTCAGGTTTGAAAATATTTTATTAAAAAGGTCAGGTTTGGAAATATTAGGTGTACAAATGAATAATCCAATTTTTTCAGCTACATTCAGAGTTTATTTTAAAAGAAAGTGAATTAAATTGTTCAATCAAAGTATTCGCCGTTGCTTTCTATAACTTTAAGCCATCTTTCAGGCAGCTGATGAATTCCATCTCGGAAAAATGTTACGTCTTTAGACACGATAAAGTCGTCAAGCCATATCCGGATCTCATCCACTGATTGGAAGTGCATATCGGACAAGGCGTGTTGCATCGACTGGAACAATTGATAATCGGATGAAGCAATGTCTGGTGAATACGCCGGGTGTTGCAAGACGTCCCAGCCAAGACTCATTATGGTGTCTTTCGTATTGGAAGCAATGTATGACCTGGCGTTGTCATGCAACAATTTCACTGGACGTTCTCTTTTGCCAGTATACGGGCGTTTTCGTTCCAATTCTTGACTCAAGCAGATTAATTAACGTTGGTAGCAGTCCGCAGTAACTGTTTCACCCGGTTCCAACAACTCATAATAAAGCATGCCCTTGATATCCCACCAAATGCAGAGAAGAACCTTCTTTCCGAAGCAATTGTGTTTTGCGACTGATTTTGATGATTCGCCGGGATTTACCCATGACTTCCTGCGTTTCGGATTGTCATAGAATATCCATTTCTCATCGCCCGTAACGATTTTCCACAAGAAAGACTTTCGACGCTGCTTATTGAGAAGAGAAAGACACGCTGCCACTCGTTGATTTTTGTTGGTTTCAGTGAGATCATCCGGAACCCATTTTCCTTCTTTCTGGATCTTTCCCATCTCATGTAGGCGTTCGGAAATCGTTTGCTGCGTTACTCTCAACTGTTTTGCAAGCTCTTTTTGTATTTGTGCCGAATTCTCAGCGAGCAGTTGTTCCAAATCATCATTATCGCACTTCGGAGGGCTTCCAGGGCGTTGTCGATTAGACTGAAATTTTTTAAACCGCTTTTAAACCGCTTAAACCAAAATGCGCACATATCGTACGATACAACACCTTCGCCGAGAAAGGAACTAATCGATTCGCACGCTCTTTTCGCATTTTTTTCCTTGTTGGAATTCGTAAAGAATGCAGTGTCGGATATGCACCTTATCTGTTGCCATTTTCGACTGTACTGAACTGAATACTTTTGGAGGTTATGTTGGACCTTCCGCCAAACTATGTTCTTTTTAATAGCTATATGTCAACATTGCATAATCACAAAAGAGCGGGAAAATCTATTCAATTTAAAATTGATTTCATAACTGCTTAAAATAATTTGGATTATTCATTTGTACACCTAATATTTCATTAAAAAAGTCAGGTTTGAAAATATTTCATTAAAAAGGTCAGGCTTTTGAAATTTAATTAAAAAGTGACTTAGAACCCGCCTTATTTAACTACTCGTACTTCCAGTGCGACGTAAACTTGGCAGAAGGAAGTCGGTGTCCTATTCGCAATAGTTTCCCATTCTTTTTCTCGGATGACTTGGATTACTCCGCTTTATCAAAATAAATTCCTGCCAAAGCAAGAATATTCATTATACGAAAGCGTTTTCAATTCCTTTTTCTCGGATGACTTGGATTACTCCGCTTTATCAAAATAAATTCCTGCCAAAGCATGAATATTCATTATACGAAAACGTTTTCAATTCCGTGCAGCCAGTGCGACGTAAACTTGGCAGAAGGAAGTCGATGCCCTCCGCTCTCTACGCGCTCGTTGGCTCACATGTTTTAATTAATAACTCGGTAACTATTGTCAATTTGACAGTATGGTACATGACTTTTCTTCTCGACTACAACCAATCTATCTCCAACTTTCGTCTGCATGATCAGCTATCAAACACCCTGTATACAGGGTGCGGCACCAAAATCCGGACAAAATTCAATTTGAATTTCCCGCCGTTCTATACCACTTCGAGAGGTCGCGATTGGCGTCCAAATAGCTTGACGCATATATTAAATTCATTCATGTACTATATTCATAACCTCGAAACAGTCACAATTTTGAAACCAAGTGCGGAGTATAATCGAAGAGCTGCGATTATCGAAAGTGTTCGCGCTGGGCGCTCAGCGACAGAAATCATTCGATTCTTCATTTACCCAAGATCGGCTGTGTATGATGTCGTCGCGAAGTATAACGAGTCGGAGAAGTCCAACGAAGGTTTTGCAACACCGGCAAGGAAAACTCATTCGAAGGAGCGCGTTGTCAGGACGCCCGAAATCATTCAACGGGCTCAGGAGCTAATTTTTGTGGATCCAGGGCAATCGATTCGAAAATTGTTGTCGGTTGTCGGTGTGAGTGAAAAAACTATACGTCGAATCGTCGAGGAGGACCTCCGCTACAAGTCTCATACAATTAAAGTGAGACAGATGCTTTCCGAAGTTGGCAGGACAAAGTGAGTTGAGCGCTGTAACCTGCTTTTGTATTCTTTATGAAACAATGCTGCCGGGCGCCTAAGGTTTTTTTCTGACGAAAAAATTTTTACTGTCGATGCGAAAATCAATCGAAGGAATGATCGCTGGCTCGCCCATAATCCTGAAGATGTCCCCATTGTTTCCAGAACGAAATTCCCAGCAAATGTTCACGTGCTAAGTGTTACGTCCAGTGAGGGTGATGTCATGCCACCGCATTCCTTTAACAAAGGGGGAAATGTTACGAAAGAAGTTTATTTGCATGTTCTGATAAATGTGGTGAAGCCGTGGATAGAAACTGTATCGTCTGGAAAGCTGTATGTTTTCCAGCAGAACAGTGCGCCGCGTACACAAATCATTTGGTGCAAAATTGGTTGTCGGACAACGTGGACATGTTTTGGTCCAAAGAATTTTGGCCTCCCAACAGCCCAGATTTAAATCTTTTGGACTTCTATGTATGGAGCGTGGTTGAAAGGGTCACTAACAAGTCCAGACATCCAAACGTCGCATCATTGAGAGCCGCTATTGAAGCGGCATTCGCCGATATAGACCGTGACTCATTAAAAGAGCCTGCAAACGCTTCAAATGGAGAATGGAGGCGGTCATTCAAGTAGAAGGGGGTTATATTGAGTAAATATGTTCTTTATGACCTAATAAACAATTTAGTAAAAAAAATAATTATAAACTTCTCCAGTTTTGCAATAAAAATTATGTTTCAAAAAAATGTTTAATTTGTCCGGATTTTGGCGCCGTACCCTGTATATACTTATGGATACATTCGGATTATTCGTTATTACATCTGCGGGAAAATTGCAGCGTTGTCTATGAGAACAGTCGTGAACTATTTTTCTGCTCTGCATTATCATATTTATCGGAAAACCCAGCCGTAGATATTAAAAATTTTTCTACAAAGTTTTCGTATCGTTTTAGGTTTCCTACCTAAATTTTGAGTTGTTAGAAATGATTTGTAAATTTTTTCTCATTGGAGCATCCAGAGTTTCGGTACATATTGGGTGTGAATATGACTCCGCCCTTTCCCAACAGATGTTGCTTTTAGTATTGTTAACGTGTACTAATAACTGGCAACACTTGTATTCGATAGTACTTCATGTCAACTTTCAAACGCACTACGTGAAATTTGGTTTAAGTGTAAGCAACAAGTGTTTTACCCTACTTGAAAATGTCGGTTTTCGTTCCAAATAAACATCATTTGCGGGAAGTATTATTACACTATTTTATTGCAAAGAAAAGTGCAGCGGAAACTTATCGTTTGTTTGTGGAGATTTACGGTGATCATGCTCCATCTAATACAACTTGTAAGGAATAGTTTCGACGATTTCAAATTAATGATTTTGGAACTGAGGACAGAGAACATGGGAAACCACCAAAAAAATTTGAAGATGCTGAATTGGAAGCATTATTGACACAGGATTGTTGCCAAACTATTAAAGGAGAAGTTTACCGACGACAACTAATGCGTTTGAAGCGAGCCATAGAAGAAAAACGGCCAGAATGGGTGAATAGGCACAGCAAATTAATTCTTCAGCATGATAATGCCAAACCGCATACCGTAGAAATCGTGAAAAGATATTTAGATGGACAGGACTGGGAAGTGCTACTCCACCCGCCATATTCGCCAGACATAGCTCCTTCAGATTACTACTTATTCCGGACGATGCAGTCAGATCTTACGGGAGAACGGTTCACTTCATACGAAAGTATCAAACTTTGGCTTGATAATTGGATCAGCTCAAAAGACCAGGACTTCTTCAGGCAAGAAATACATAAATTACCTGAAAGATGGGCGAAGGTTGTAGCTGCAGATGGAGCATACTTTCAATAAACTTTTCTTTAATTTTCTAAACAAGCAAATGTGTTTTATTTTAACAAAAAAGGGCGGAGTCATATTCACACACCCAATACAAACTGCAAAACTTTTGTATTAGGTAAATATTACGTTAACTATCAATTGGAAATTTTATTTTAAAAATTTTTTATCGCTTTCGTCATATATTGAGTGATATTTCAATTAATTTTCGTACGTACTTTCATCATGTAAAAGTATATTTAATTCTGAAGCATTTAAAACAACGTAAACTTTGCAGAAAAAATGTAATTTTGATGGTTCTCCGTCGATAAAGTTTTCACGTTCAGCATCCCCTTAAGCTCAACAGCAATCTCTCTTTCACTCACACGACAATTTTCAAGCACTAATTTCTTCAATATTTTATTTTCGTTTTCGTCGGTATTTGATGTGGATAGACGATTAGAACGAGACAAGTTTTCGACGGCAAGTGTACGACCCTCGTTGGATAATTTACCAGGTATGTCGGTAATTACTTTCCGGTTTTTGTAACAGATGTCACTAGCCATAAGTGTCATGCAATGTTATGATTTGGTGCATATGTCATTTTATTCTACTGACATTAACCTCAAAACTACACAAGTTACGTTCCGCCAAAATAACAGCGTTATAGATTAATAATTTTTTGAAAATGTCGAGTTTTGTGCCTGAAAACGTGCATTTGCGGCACGCATTCTTGTTTAATCAAAAGAAAAAAGCCGCTGAAAGTCATCGTTTGCTGGTAGAGACTTACGGTGAGCATGCTCCAACCATATGAACATGTGAAATGTGGTTTCGACAATTCAAATGTGGTGATTTCAACGTTCAAGACAAAAAACGTCCTGGTAGGCCGAAAACGTTTGAAGATGCGGAATTGCAGGAGTTATTGGATGAAGACCCAACACAAACTCAAAAACAATTGGCAGAAAAGTTGAATGTGAGCCGAGTAGCAATTTGTGAACGATTACAAGCGATGGGAAAGATCCAAAAGATGGGAAGATGGGTGCCACATGAATTGAATGACAGGCAATTGGAAAATCGAAAAATCGTCAGTGAAATGCTGCTTCAAAGGTATGAAAGGAAGTCATTTCTGCATCGAATAGTAACGGGTGATGAAAAATGGATTTATTTCGAAAATCCCAAGCGAAAAAAATCATGGTTATCACCTGGCGAAGGCGGCCCATCGACTGCAAGGCCAAATCGCTTTGGTCGCAAGACCATGCTCTGTGTCTGGTGGGACCAGGTTGGTGTCGTATATTATGAACTGTTGAAACCTGGAGAAACAGTTAATACTGATCGCTACCAACAACAAATGATCAATTTGAACTGCGCATTGATCGAAAAACGTCCACAATACGCTCAAAGACATGATAAGGTGATTTTGCAGCATGACAACGCGCCGTCTCATACAGCAAAACCAGTCAAAGAAGTGTTGAAATCACTTGGATGGGAAGTTTTATCGCACCCGCCGTACTCTCCAGACCTGGCTCCATCCAACTATCACCTTTTCGCATCGATGGGGCACGCGCTTGCAGAGCAGTACTTCGCCGATTTCGAAGAAGTTAAAAAATGGCTCGATGAATGGTTTAGCTCAAAGGAGAAACAGTTCTTTTGGAATGGCATCCATAAATTGCCTGAGAGATGGGCAAAATGTATAGAATCAAATGGCCAATACTTTGAATAAATATATTTTAACTATCCATTGTAAATAACGTGTTTTCTTTAGCGAAAAAACCGGAAAGGAATTACCGACACACCTGGTATACCTCATGCAACTTGGATCTTATGTACGATTGACGCCGACTCGTTTCAATTTTCTCTCTCAAATAATACGTGTAATCATCAAAATTGATTGTTCGCGCTATAATATTCCTCTTAACATCCTTCGCCCTTTGTACCTTCTATTTTCAGCGCATACATTTTTGCTCTGAGCCCGACGAATTCTGTCATTATAGCTCCGTTATTTTCATCTTTCATAAGCTCTGGAATTTTTTTGTTCTTAAGCGGCATACCGTATATTGGGTCTAGGAAAATTTCGTGGCGTTTTTCCCGATAGATGGCGTCAATTGCAAATAACTCAGGAAACACAGATCGCAGCGACACCACTAAACGCTCGTAGGAAAGGTGACGCTTCGTTCGTTACTTTGAGTATATAAACATCGAAATTGGTGCAGTGGTTGGAAAGTTGTTTGCGTTTGAAAATGGAGAAAAGTAATGAAAAATTGCGCTATATTTTGCAATATTATTACGACAAAGGGAAGAACGCTACGCAGGCTTGTGAAAAAATTTGTGCTGTGTACGGTGAAGGTGCTTTATCAAAATCTGCTGTGCGGAAATGGTTCGCTCGCTTTTGTTCTGGTAATTTTGATGCGAAAGATGAGTCACGCTCTGGTCGTCCAATCACTGAAAAAGCTGATGAAATTCTTGAAAAAGTCCAGCAAGATAAGCATATCAGCAGTGTCGATATTGGTATGGAGCTAGGCATTGATTACAAAACTGTTTTGAATCATTTACACAAAGTTGGCTACAAAAACAAGCTCGATGTATGGGTTCCTCATGAGTTGAGCGTGAAAAACATGATAGACCGAATTAACATCTGCGATGCGCTGCTGAAACACAATGAAATCAAGCCATTTCTGAAACGTGTCATAACCGGTGATGAAAAATGAATCACGTACGACAATCGGAAGCGTCAAAGATCGTGGACAAGGGATGGTGAACCATCACAAGCGTTCGCGAAGCCAGGATTGACGCCGAAAAAGGTGATGCTGTGTATGTGGTGGGACTGGAAGGGAATCGTCCACCATGAGCTACTTCCAGTTGGTCAGACGATTGATTCTCAACTCTACTGTGGACAACTAGAGAGATTACGCCAGGCAATTGAATGAAAACGGCCCGAATTGAATAATAGGAAAGGTGTTGTCTTCCATCATGACAATGTCCGACCACACACTTCTTTGATAACCCGTCAAAAATTGCGAGAGCTTGGTTGGGAAGTTTTGATGCATCCACCGTATAGTCCAAACATAGCACCCTCTGACTATCACTTGTTCCGATCTCTGCAGAACTCTCTCAATGGAATTAAGCTGGTTTCAAAAGAAGCCTGTGAGAACCACTTGATTCAGTTTTTCAACCAGAAACCACAGAAGTTCTTCACTGATGGCATCATGATTCTACCCGAAAAATGGCGAAACATTGTCGATAATAATGGAGCATATTTGGTTTAAATAAATTCATTTTCACACTATAAGAAAACCAGTTGAATTTTACTAAAGAAATGCCACGAACTTTTTCCCAGACCCAATATGTTATTGTGAGAATAATCGCTCGTATCAAACCTTGCAATGTCACGTTTCATTAGCTCATACATCGTCGGACATTATATGGTAAATTAAACTATCTGTGTCAGTATACAGTGCTTTATATTTCTCGCGATCTCGTGAGATGTACTGGTGAAATTCATTTCACAAGCAGATCTTAGATATGTCGAGAATACACATACCCACATAGATCGGCTTGTTGAACTTCACTTCGAGTTTTCGCAATTCAACGGCAATTAAATTTTCTGAAAAGATGCTCCTGCTATGAAAACTTGACATTGCGACCATTGCCTCTGCACCGTATCGTCCATCCCATTTTGTCAAAAGTTTTACATCGACGTGATTACGAACATTTTCCATTGTTTTGCCGAATACCACGTTGTTCATTAATTTGTATAAATTTTCTCAAAATCGTTTGTTGCATGCGTTCGAAACTGCGTATTTAATTCTATGTAGTTGCGTAGCTATGGAGATTGTGCGAATTGGAGTATGCGATGAATCTTTCCGATACGAAGACCATGGTGTGTGCACTGCTGTAGGTTGCGATAATGAATAACATAACGCTGCTTTTATATAAAGTCGCAAGGAATTTTTCTTGGCTTTTGCTCGTGGGCTTCGTTCGCGTCAGACAGAACGGTAGATCTACGTGTGCGTCACGCAGGTGTTGGGGATACTCCAAATCAACCTCGAGAATATAACCTGTGAGCGAATCTAGCGGGATTGATGATACATCAAAATTCGACGTATCATCAACCCACTTAAATTCAGCGTATGGTAACGGTTGACACATTGCCCAACCATACAAATTATTTATATAAAAATACATGAGGTATGAGGATGGCTTCGATGGATCGTAAGATTGCATGTATTGGTTATTGGCTTTTGTATACCGGAACACTGACTCAGACTACCACGTATACCGCGTTCGATAAACATCACCATATCAATATCTGTGAGCAATTCAAAATTAATTTTTGTATGTTTTAACACTGCGTTCCACGTGAAACCTGGCAATGTGTAATAATGCGCGGGATCTAGACCGTAACTTTTGATACAACTATCGCGGAAATTTTAGAAAATATCAGCCAATAACAAAACATCAATCTTCAGGTATAAATCGCTATATTCGCCTAAAGTTTGAATAGAAAACCGTTCCCATATGTTCACGGCGTGCGTGTAATCGCTCTCAGATACTGTATCATCTGTCAGCGAACTGTAGAATAACTCGCGCGGTGGTAAACATTGATCCTGCAGCTTGTCATTGCAATCCACATATTCGTACAGAAAGACACCTTTTCGCGTTAATAAATCAAAATCTTTGTCGGATAAGTTTTTAAATTCGGATTGAAGAATTTTTAATTTGTCTCCAGTGAGAAACGATGCTAATTTATCGAGACTGGTACTGAGAAATTTGTACGAATCGATGAACCGCAATTTAATATGATTTCGCCAGCCTGATGTTTTATTTGTTGTATCATTAATATGTTTGGTAAATGAAATATATTTTTCTTTCGTTATTGGTAGTACATCGACGTGACCTTCGAACGCGGTGGCTACTTCCTTGATAATAAAATGAACGTCATAACCTGATAAGTTATGAAAAACTAGCGGAATATAATAGGAATCTGTATAATTTAAATTACAATTGGAATGTGCCGGACCCCTGTATTGTCCGGTTAAATGACAGTGATCGCGTACGCGTATATCCCCCACTGCGAATAATTTTTCGCATATATGACAATGCGTTGCACTATAAAATGCTGCGCACTGTTCTTGTGATAATATTTCCATAGGGACATTATTATGCAGAATAATTTTTATACGATGCGCCAGTTGTTTAAGTTCCTCGACGAACTACGAAATGCAATTCGGATCGTGACGACTCTGATACGCGGATAATGATTCATCATAGGAACATCGTACGTAATAAGCTATACTATGTACTAGAGATTTGCGAATCAAGAATTTTTATGTCGAATCGAATCGAATCGAATCTATGAAATTTCATTCGAATTTGAATCAAATCGAATCGAACTATTAAAAAGTTTAACATGAGTATTAAACGTGCAAATAATAATGGAAGATTTTAATATGAAAGGAAATATTAATATTGTAATATTATCTTAAAATAAAATATATATTTAAATATTTATAATAATTTATAATTAAGTTATTAATTATAAGTTAGGTTAATTACGGTAATTAAACATTATTAATTAATAATTAATTAAAAATAAGTTAAGGGTTTAAATATACAGGCCCAGATGGCCCGTTTTATAACTGATACGCACAAACGCTAATATATTTGATTCGTAATCGAATCTCCGCGATTCGAGATTTTCGAATTATTCGGATTCGAATCACAGGGATTCGGATTCGAATCGAATCGAATTATATTAGATTCGATTCGATTCGAATTTGAATAGTTCGCACATCTCTACTATGTACTTTATAATGCTGATACACGTACGATTTTTTTTCTTCGTTTGGCGTCTTCTCTAGATTGCATTCCAGGTCAGCGTACATCACAAATGGAATCCGTTTCCTTCTGCTGTAATTGGTAAAACTGAGCCACTTGTCCTCTGTTAGCAGGATGACTGCATAGTCATTCAACTTGTTGCAATCTATGATATGATTCTCCAGTTTCTCGTTGGAATCAAAATAATGCAAGCAACTGAAACGAAAAAGAAATGGATATTACGAGTTTTTCTTTTATATCATATTTGTTATATTGTATTCATAGAGAATATCCTTATCGATCACATATATATTCCTTGGATTTTTTCTTACTTACAAGGGAACTGTCAGGGGTGTCCCTTACCGATTTGATTCTCCTTGAAATATGTTATAAAACAAACAAATCAAAGAGAAACGTATTTTTTTATATCGGCCCAATCTCATGTTTAAGGGATGAAACAACCCTTTGAAAAAAAACGGCCTTTTTCTTTGAGATCGAATATTGTCGAAACTATAAGACATATAAAAAAATTGTTTCAACAAAATTTTAATGGTTTGAAGAGTACTTTGAGGTTATGCGAAGAAAAATTTTTTTATTAAATATTTTTTTATTTAACCACCACCTCCATTTGGAAAAAAATAACCTTTACTTTGGTAAAAAAAATTTTTAATTTTACAAAAAGGGGGGGAGTGGAGGTGGTGGTTAAATAAAAAAATATTTAATAAAAAAAATTTTTCTTCACATAACCTCAAAGTACTCTTCAAACCATTAAAATTTTGTTGAAACAATTTTTTTGTATGTCTTATAGTTTCGACAATATTCGATCTCAAAGAAAAAGACCGTTTTTTTTTCAAAGGGTTGTTTCATCCCTTAAACATGAGATTGGGCCGATATAAAAAAATACGCTTCTCTTTGATTTGTTTGTTTTATAACATATTTCAAGGAGAATCAAATCGGTAAGGGACAACCTTGACAGTTCCTTTTTTAGTTGCCAGCTCACAAGACGTGACAAATTCTTGATCCACACGAAATATTCCATGTTGTACTCTCGTGGATCTTGCACATATAACAAATTTAGATGCTTTTCCTTCTTACTGGTGAGACGTATTGGAACGATCGTACATGCTTCTTCCTGCTTCTTTTTATTTTGAATGGTATATACAGGTTGCGTGAAAAGTTCGCGGAGCGGCATCTATAAGTAAACGGTAGAATTATAAATTGTAGTCGGTTATATAGAATCATTCTTCACATGAACCTAGGTTAGGTTTCATTTCCATCTGTCAATTCTTTCTACGTTTTGTGACGTGGCGGCCGTGGAGGCGCCCATCACATTGCGAACCTTCGACCCCTACGCGAGATTTGCGGGGGGGGGGAGATTATCGCGCGAGATTTGCGGGGGAGGGGAGCCGAATCGCCCCCCCCGAATTAATTAGAGATTAGAGTTAAGAGCGTGCAGGTGCGACGGTCTCGCGCCCCCGAGTTTTGTGCCCCTGAACCTCGCGAGCTGACCGCCAGGACCCAGGGATCAAAAAGATAAGGAGGACCACGGCCTCGGCCAGACACCGGCATATCAGATGATTGCTCTCGATTCTCGTTTCTATTATCACATTATGTGTCGTCCCGAAAAGCACTACCGCTGCCGCCTTTGTTGTTCCATAGGCCACAGACACAACAAGGAAGAAGGAGACGGGAGACCGGCGATCACGCTCCCGTCGTATGGCACACTCGCTGAAAATAAGACGTGCGGATCCACGGGCGAAACAAAGAAAGAGAGAGAGAGAGATAGAGAGCCAGAGCGAGATGGAGCATCCGTTCCGCGGAACGACAACAATGATCCGTGGAAGGATTGCTGTACCGCTAGAGGAGGCGAGGAGAAACGGGGAGAAGAGAACCCCCTCGCAAAAACAGAGCACAAGAAGGAGATACCGTTTTTCCGTAGAGAGAAGAGATTCAGATTCGTTTTTGGGGCTCGAGGCAAAAGATTCGTTTTTGGCCTCGAGGAGACTAGTCGTTTTGCGTCCACTCAGAGAGGAAATTCAGTGTTCGGCCCGAAATCGAAACTTTGTGTACCGCTCGTTCCGGCGGATTATATTGGTGCCTCCGCTCGCAAGAGAGAGGAAGTTTGGCGTGCCACTGACAGATACTCCAGGAGGATTTTTTTCCTTGAAGTTCCGCTCGCTACCGAAACCAGCCGTACCGTGAGATCCCGAGGGCGAAGATTCCGGAGAGAACTGAGCTGCCGCTGGCTGCGCGACCGGATCAACCGACCCATCTACAACCGAGGACCATGCCGCCGGGAGGTTCCCGATATTGTAAGACTGTCCACCTGCTTTAACGTTTCGGTGTCTCGTCCCGTCAATTTATTGTGAGCGCAAGCAGTCCCGATCCCGCGGAAATAACGCGGTGGGTATTTGTACCGGCCTGCGGAATTCCGGGGTGGGCTAATTATCGGTACCGAATAAATAGCAGTACCGATTAGAATACCGCCTTCTTGGGTTTTCTCACCCGTTCCCGAATTTCCGACCGAACCTCCCCTATTACCGACTATAATTCCCATAGAGCTACCGGGTCCGTCGAACTCTCGCATCACGGCCGGCCGTTAATTATCTCTTTTTCGGGTTAGTGATCGGTGCGGCTATCCGCACCTGGCGCTCAACACTTTGGTGCGAGTATGAACGGTCGGCGCGTGGGCCGACGACAATTTGCCGACGGCGAAAAGAAGTTAACGTCGCAATTTACAAGCCAATTGAAGTTGACGTGTCGGTATATTTGTTTGCAATGGAAAATTTGAAACAGCATGCAGTGATTGAGTTCTTTGTTAAAAAAAGGTTTAACACGTTCATTGCCAAACTGAAAATTTGAATTTTGTGTAGTGGCCAAAGTTATTTTTTCTTTTATTTAGTTTTTATTGTGCTCAAAATAAGTTAGTATATTATCTATATACTTTTATTATTATGTAAGTAGGATTTAATGTACTCTAAATATTTACCAATAAAAAACATTTAAATATAATAATTATAACTTTAATTATCAGTCTTTCTATATAATCACTTATAAGTATTAAAAATAACGCACAAATAGACATTTATATTAGCAAAAATCAATATTTATAGGAACTTACTAATTTTAGTTTCGTTAAACTAATTGGTTTCGTAATTGCACATATTATAATATCAACTAAGAAACTTATATAACAAATGAACTTACTCTAAATTGTAAATCACTTACATATTCAAAAAACAAAAACACAAAAAACACAAAAAGGGATACAATATAAATTTATTTAGCAGTGCAATCATGCAAGTCAAAAAAACAGTCAATACACAACGGGGGAGAACCTGGACAATTTTTATACTCAGTGGTGGTGTTTACCCTTTTTTTATTTTTATAACAGTTTCTACAATCCTTTCTGGACGTTGCGTTTTGCCAGTGCTTAGACATCGCAGTTTGGCTTTTTCAATTTTAGTCAGCTTGTGTTTGTCTCGGTCTCCGCGTCTCTTCTGTGTGGTTTGTGGGTCAGATGTTATTTCTGGCAAATACGATTCAATTATTTTCTCTCTAAAATCATAAAGAGTCATGCTCCTTTTATTAGAATATTTATTATAAAGTACCCGGGCATTTATCAAACTCATCATCAAAGTATGTACACAAATTTTCACATACCAACGCAAAGTCTTCCTTTCACATGGATAATAACTAAGCATTTGATCCTGTAGATCAACGCCGGACATGTTTCTATTATAATTTATGATAGCTGCAGGTTTCATAGCAACATTGCCGCATCTGGTGGTCACTTCTTGCATTTTGTCAGGAAATTCAGTAGTGATGTAATTTATCTCCCTTTTGTCCTTCCATTTCCTTACATGGACACCGTTACGACACTGTGATATATTTTCACCTTTTTTTAGTTTTTCTGTAATTATGCTAGGTGGATTTTCTTTTCGTTTCTTGTTCAATATGCCGATGCAATATGTATTTTGCTCCAATAATTTGACAGCTAAACCGTAGCTATTATAAAAATTGTCTATAAACACTGCATGGCCAGCATAGAATTTTCCCTCCAATAACTTTTCCACAATTTTTTCTGTGTGGCCTTTCTCAGCAGTTTCATCTAACGTACTGGCAAAAACAAACTTTTAAGCTGGTACCATTTGGTTCCGCAAGTACATACAACTTGATTCCATATTTGTGTCTTTTTCTCTTGATATACTGGCGGCAAATAAGTCGACTACGCCATAAAATCATGGATTCGTCTAAAGACAAATTTTACCCGGATAATAAATAGACTCCATAATATTGTTGAAGTTGTCTATTACTAATTTGCATTTATTCATGCGATCGGCATTATTTTGTTCATCAACAAAATGAAGGCATCTTAGAATAAGTTGAAACCTATTTTTCGACATATATTGAGGGAAAACTGATTTATATAAACGGTGAATTTTCCAGTAATCAACAAGGCGATTCATTTTTGCTGTACCAGTGTGTAATAATAACCCAATAAAGATTTTCAGTTCTTCTACAGTGAGTGGCTTTCATTGGGAAATTCGAGACTGAACCTGATGAGATGAATTTTTCAAGTTTTCTGCATATCTGTTTGAGCAATCGACGACTTTTTGTAAGTAATCTTCATTGAGAAATAAATCAAAATAATCCCTCGGATTATTCGCCGCTGACACTAGTAGTTCATTTGTCCGAGTAAAGGGAATTTCCCTCATCGAACTGAAGTCGATACTCCAACGTGTCGTTGAAGCTGCGCGCGATGGCTGGTCAGACGGACATTGTGGTGGTGACACAGTTGTTGCAGATGGCGCCGCAGAACCAGAAGGGGAAACGGGACGAACTGACAGTTGACTGAAGGGAACGGAAATTTGTTGTTCACTTACGACCTCATTATTTCGTTCTACCTGCAACTGCGAAGTTTCGTCTTTTTCAGATTCCGAGCTAATTTCGCTATCACAAAAATCGTAGTCTATATCATCGACATCACTCTCTGCATAAATATCGTCGTCCGAGTCCAGTAATAACTCTTCCACATTCGTACTTTTTAGTCGTTTTTTTGCACTATCTGGCATTGAACTGAGTCTTTTCGAGGGTCCCGGTTTGTCACTCATAATAAAAAACAAAAAATAATATTCAAAATAAATAAAAACTAAACTTCAAGTGCGCTAAATCAACGAATAACCTAAACAAAATCGTCGAGTCGTCGCCTAGTTCGAACGCCGCTGTGCGCACTGGCTAGCAAAAACAACAGACAATGGCTGGAGGCCATTCCCCCTCCACGAGAGTTCGAACCCTTCCCCAGTGCCCTATGTAAACATCACGCGCCGTTTCGCTATGGCCACTATTCTATCCCGCATAGAAACTTGTTAGCGACGATCACACGATATCGCGTGAACGGCAATGAACGTGTTAAATGTTAAATGTTAAATCAATACCAGAAATCATTGAGCAAATATATGTTATTGTTTCTGAAGATCCAAGTGTGACTATGCGTGAAATTGCCCATACCATTTCAGATGAACGGGTACGGCATATTTTGCGTAAAGAATTACAAATGAAAAAGGTGTTTGGAAAAGTGGTACCGCATACATTAACAATTCAACAAAAACTCGCTCGAAAGCAAAATTCTCAGCGTCATTTGGATCGTTTTAAGAAGAATAAAACCGATTTTGTACATCGTTTTATAACTATGGATGTGACTTGGATCTATCATCATGATCCTAAATTGAAACAGGAACGTTCGCAGTGGACTGAAGCTGGATGTTCAGCTTCAAAGCAAACAAAGCTTGAAAGATCGGCAAAAAAGGTTTTGGCGTCAGTTTTTTCGGATGCTAAAGGATTTTGTTAATTGACTATCTGGAAAAAGGTAAAACAATTAACTCTGAATATTATTATAACCTTTTGGATCAATTGGACGCAAAAATTCGTGAGAAAAGACCTGGTTTGCAGCACAAACAAATCATTTTTCACCAATACAACGCACCTGCTCACACAAGTATTTTGTCAATGTTTAAATTCAATGAATTGAAGTACAAATTGCTTGATCATCCATCGTATTCGCCAGATTTGGCACCCAGCGACTTCTATCTGTTCCGAAATCTGAAACAATTCCTCCGTAGAAGGCATATTTTGTCGAATGAAGAAGCTATAGTAGCCGTAGAGGTATATTTTGCAGACCTTCCAGAAACACACTTCCGCGATGGAATAAAATTATTGGAAAGCCATTGGGCCAAGTGTATTGAAGTTAATGGAGACTATATTGAAGAATAAAATCATTTTTAGAATTTGGTATTCTTTATTTCAGTTTCGCTCCGCGAACTTTTCACGCAACCTGTACGTTGATCGATATGTTGTTTAGCTGTCCAAACTTAGTAATTTGTTTAATCGTCATTAGAAATTCAATATCCTGAAGATTGAATATTTTGATGTAATGTGGGTACGAATATTTCCGGTCTCCATTTCTTTCAGCTGGATATAATGCCGCAACCACAACCCACGCAAAACATGTGTTGTTTTTAGTTTGTACGTTTATCACTGCTTTCTTTAATTTTATTTCGCGCGGCAATTCAATGTTGTACCCTGCATGCAGTGGATTGTATTTGTTCACATTGACTGTGAGATCAAGTATGCGCAGCAATGCCCACCCACTATCACGTTCTTGAAATTCCTCCAAAGATGCCAAGGCCTCGATGACGCGTTGCTCATATCATTTTTCCAAATCCAAAGTAGAAAAGAGTTCACTGTTTCTCGTGTCAATGTTTTTGAACGCGTGATTGTCACCCGTGTAAACTCGCCATTGAACACAGTGTTCACCTTAAGATTGTTATGTCTTTCCATAGCACTTCGCACGTGCTCGAGCACCGTACTCTTCGCATCTTGGAGAAATCGAAGAAGTTCGATATGGTTCACGTTAATAACTGCGCCGGTTGATATGCGGCTTTTGAACGCCGTATCAATTTCTTTCCATACCAATTCTGCATCTCTTGAAGCGTGTCCAGCACTCACATATATGAAGCGTTCTTGCACAGAAATTTTCAGTCCCTCGAATCGTGCAATATGAGCCACCACCGATTAGCGGCGCTAATTAACAATCGCAGTCGTTTTGCTCGACTTTGTTTCTCCAAACATCTGATACACTTGTCACACTTTTGCACCCATGCGTCGTATGCCACTCGCGAATTCAAACGAGTGGATTGCGCCAACAGTTCTCGTTCGGTTTGAGCGAAGTTTTTCATGTTTTCATTAACTGCGGAGAATAGTTCTGCACTCTAGAATGGTTTACTTTATATTCTGTGACGTGGCAGCCGGAAAGGCGCCCGTCCCAGGCCGACCTTTCGGCCCTTAGGCGAGACTTTCGGGGGGGGGGGGTGGCGCTTTGCACTCTCCCCCGTAATAATTAGTGTCAGCAAGCGAAGCGTGCAGGTGGAACGGTCCCGCGTCCCCGAGCTCTGTGCCCCTGGACCTCCCGCGCCGCCCATCAGGACCAAAGGGACAGGTGGAGGAGAGAATAGGACAACGCTCTCAGCTGGACCGCCACCCCAGGTGAACGCAATCTTGTTGCACTACTATTATCGGTTCCGTATCGTTGTGAAAGGTTCTCGCGGCCGCTTCCGTTGTCCACAGGCCTGCAAGGATATCGCGCCGAACGGTCGGCGTTCCCGTGCTTGGCGCGTGAACGCCGACTAGACAAAGCCAGCCTAAACACGGAGACCGGGCGAGCGTGAGCAAGAGAGAGAGGGAACGAGCAAGAGAGTGAGACCGAGCACCCGTCCCGCGGATCGAAAAACAAAGATCCGCGGAAGGATTCCCATATAGAAAGATTTACCGAGGAACGGGGAAAGACGGGTAGCACGAGACAACACCAACGGACAAGAAAGCCTGTCGGGAGAAGGAAATAAAAAGAGGAGACTCCCATTGTCGCGCTCTCTAATATCGCCGACCTGCTTCCGAATATTACCGGAGAATTATCGACTGCCGCAAAAATAAAAGAACAAGGAGATTGGTGAAGACTAGTGTTCGCGAGTGGAGGACTCCGGACGTGGCCACCGCTCTAGAAAGGAACGTCAGTGACAGCGCTGCGCCAGAGGGAGAGTGAGGGGGAGAAAGGAGGAGGACCACGTCGCTGGGAGGTTCCCGAGTTTGTAAGACCTTCCACCTGCGTTATCATTTCGGTGTCGTGACCGTAAAGAGTCTCGTCCTAGTTATCGGCGTAGCGCCAAATCTCGAATTCGCGAGGGCAAAGCGGAGTGTATCGTACCGAGGGGTCGGACCGTTCCGATCCCCGCAATAATAAAATTGAAGATAGTCGAAACGCGCCTCGTCGTTCTTGTGTTTTCCCGGTCGTTCCCGACTTCCGACGAACTCTTCCTGTCTACCGACTTAAATATCGAAGAGCTACCGGTCCCGTCGCCTTCGCGTGTCTCGGCCCTTTGGGTGAGGTGTCGCGTAGCGTTGATGAACGGTGCAGCCCGTTGCACCTGGCGCCCAACCTATTTCGTGAGAGCTAGGTTGGCCGAGACGCGCGGACCGACGGCAGTTTGCCGACGGCGAGCGAAAATCGCGTCGCAATTCTTTCCATTAGAAAACAAGTTTGAACATGCTTAAGTCAAATGGGGTGGAGGGTCTAAAACAAAGATAGCCACATCTCGTTTACTTTCTCGGTTTGAAGAATGTATCTGCGCATGCACTACAACTCCGAAGAGTAAGAGGAGGGGATGCACTATAGTAGCTATAATATTAGGCTTCGAAAAAAAATTTCTGTCCCTCAGTCGCTCTGTGAACACGAGATTCATCGGTTGTATGTCTACATAGTAAAGTTTGGGTGTATCTACATAGTAAAAATGTACGTTGCCGGTGCTGAAGTGAACGTTAAACAAGCAAATTATTACATGCCTGCTCAACATGAGGACGAGGCTCCACCGTGCAAGAAAATGTGCGAGAGGTAAGTGTCATAACGCTGTTTCTTTTAGTTTATCTGTAGTAATTTTTCCGAGATTCAGACATGTTTCTCTATATCTTTTTAGCGTTCCACGACCTCCTGCTATGCATATCTTAGGACGCCGATACGCTTTGACTGCAACTGCTTATAAATATTTTAATATTGGAATCAGCGTAGGAGCTGAGCTAGTCATAGACATAGTCATTGATGATAATCGTAGCAAACAATTGCTATTGCCGATCAATACTTGGAATATGCTAATGGGGCAACGTGTTGACATCCAAAGATTTTTGCAGGCCAATTTTTACAAGTCATCGTCTCCCCCGATACCTATAGAAGAATTAATAATAACGTCATGTAAGATATACAACTCATAAATTGTGAAACTCATAATTTTTAATAATTGCTTATATGTAACACCAGATACGTTAAATGTTTTATCTACATTTGCAAATTGCATCAATCACATGTATGGATGGTTATCAGAAAATATCTGTATAGTTAGTGTAAAATTCAAAAGTTTTGTAAATATTCTTCGTGAAAAGAATTATATTACTAATATACGTAGGCAGTCTGAAAAGTTTTCGGCCTAATGAAAGAAAATTTTTTTGCTGTGAGATATGTTTTATTTTTCTATATAATCTCCTGAAACTTCAATACATTTATTCTAACGCTTTTCCAATAATTCAATACCATTATTAAAGTGTGATTCCGGAAGGTCTGCAAAATATCCATCCATGACTGCAACAGCTTCGTTATTTGATGTAAAACGCTTTCCAGTCAGGAATTTTTTCAGATTTGGAAACAGATAATAGTCAGAGGAAGCCAAATTTGGTGAATACGCTGGATATTCAAGTAATTCGTACTTTAATTCGTTGAATTTTGCCATTGTCAAAATACTTGTGTGAACACGTGCATTGTCTTGATGGAAAACGATTCTTTTCTTCTTTAAAGCAGGTCTTTTCTCACGAATTTTTGCATCCAATAGATCCAAAAGGTTACAATAATATTCAGAGTTAATCGTTTTATCTTTCTGAAGATAATCGATCAACAAAACACCTTTGTAATCCCAAAATACTGTTGCCATAATCTTTCCTGCTGATGGAACCGTCTTTGCCTTCTTTGGTGCACGTCCACCGGTTTCAATCCATTGTTTTGACTGTTCTTTTCGCTCTGGTATGTAGTGGTGGATCCAAGTTTCATCAACAGTTATGAAACGACGCTTGAAATTCATTTTATTTTGCTTAAAACGATCCAAACACGCTTGAGAAATATGCATTCGAATGCGTTTTTAGTCAATTGTTAGCAAATGCGGCACTCATTTTGCACAAAGCTTTTTCATATGTAATTCTTCATGCAAAATATTTCCAATTCGTTCTTTTGAGATGCCTATGGCCTCAACTATTTCACGCATTTTCATTCGCCGATCATCTAACACCATATCATGGACTTGTTGAATGTTTTGTAGTGTTGTAGCAGTTTTTGGACAACCTTCGCGTGGATCATCTTGGAAGCTTGTACGACCAGAGTTAAAAAGAGCAGCCCATTTTTTCACAGTGGAAAGTGAAGGTGATGCATCCTTATACACTTTTAACGATTTCGGATGAATTTCTGTTGGTGTTAAACCATCTAAAACAAACAATTTAATCACAGCACGATATTCAATTTTTTCCATTTTAAAAAAGACAATGACACGTCAATATTAAACTGGTGCTACTACTTGAATGACTTGACAGATCGAAATAAAATTTTACATGGGTTTATATCAGGAATGCCACTTTCCAATACAATTATCGTTTGACAGATTCTAATGCCATCTATGTGTCAGGCCGAGAACTTTTCAGACTACCCTCGTACATACTGCAACAAAAACAATACAAGAAAGTAGTGACTTTGACCGCGAGTTGTTCATTGATTGTGAATTGTTAGCGTGCGCGTTAAAAAATATAATGTATGAAGCCATGAACAAATAAATGATATTCTGGAAAACATAAAATTATGTATAAATTAACTAACATTAGAAAGTATGTACGAGAAAAGAATAATACATGCAACAAAATGCTACAAACAACATTTCTCTCCCGGACGTGTCAAAGAATATTTCACCATGGATATGCTGACTTTTATGGATCTACAAGGCTACATGGTTGGAAAGAGATTTATTGTAAAAGAAGTGGCGATACTGAAGAATGGAACTATTCTTTCGTACTACATCTTCACGAGTCCGATGCCATGGCATCTGCTCATAATATCAGACAAATCGAGAGCCTACTGGTTAACGGCTAATCATAATCGATCACGACGGGAAAATGGAACCGTCAAATACTGCAGAGCTGAACATTTGATTACTACAGCTGTGGTGGGTGATATGTATGGCGAGCTCGAAGATGTCGCATCTCAACTTGTTTATGTAAAGGGGCATGAGAAGCGGGAATGGTTGTTACACGTTCTGGATGACAACGTGAGAAGCAACGTGATCATTAGGACCGTGGGCACCGATTACGATGACATGCCTTCTCTGCAAAAATTGAATAATACTTTTCGATATAATAATCATATGAAAAATTGTGCCTTGCAGAATGTACTAAACATTTTCAATTGGTGGTCTTGGAGAGAATCGTACGACGCTTAATAAAACATTATTTCAAATATACAGATGTTTCTTCCAACACGCTTATCCCCTTTCACCTCTTAGGATTTTATATGATAATTGTGTTTGATAAAAGTACAGTTCTTTATTTGCGGTATGATGATTATTAGACGTTCGAGAGACGTTCGAGAGACGTTCGATAGTAATCGCGGGGCCCAGGTTCGATAGTAATCGCGGGGCCCAGGTTCGAGCCTACCTACATCCCGGCACGTTTCTCTCTGGACATGTGCATGACGTCATGGCCGCAATCTTACCCGTAAACGTGGCGTCTACTAGCAACAGGCGACAGTGTTCTAGGAGGTTCGAGCGTTCGATAGTAGCCGCAGAGCCCAGGTTCGAGTCTAGCAACACCCGGCACGTTTTTCTCTAGACATGTGCGTGACGTCACAGCCGCTATCTTACCCGTAAACGTGACGTCTATTAGCAATAGGCGACGGTGGTCTAGGAGGTTGGAGCGTTCGATAGCAACCGCGGGACTCAGGTTCGAACCTACCTACATCCCGGCATATTTTTCTCTGGACATGTGCGTGACGTCACGGCCGCCATCTCTCCCGTAAATGTGACGTCTACTAGCAATAGGTGACAGTGGTCTAGGAGGTTCGAGCGTTCGATAGCAACTGCGGGGCCCAGGTTCGAGCCTACCTACATCCCGGCACGTTTTTCTCTGGACACGTGCATGACGTCACGACCGCCATCATGCCCATAGAATAAAAAAATTCTGGGGAGGAGGGAGGGTATCAATAAAGAGGGGGTATCAATAAAGGGGAGGGGGTAATAATTAAAATATTTCATTAATAAAGACAGGTTTGAAAATATTTCATTAAAAAGGTTAGGTTTGAAAATATTTCATTAAAAAAGTCAGGTTTGAAAATATTTCATTAAAAAGGTCAGGTTTGAAAATATTTCATTAAAAAGGTCAGGTTTGAAAATATTTCATTAAAAAGGTCAGGATTTTGAAAATTCATTTAAAAAGTGAGTCAGAATCCCCCTTGTTTAACTACTCAAATATGATGATGGCTGCAATGGAGGATGAGACTGCATGTACTTATTATTGGCTTTTGCGTATCTACTGGAACATTGACTGAGACCGCCGCGAATACCGCGCTCGATGAACATATCCACGTCGATATCAGTGAGCAATTCGAAATTAACGTCCGTATGCTTCAACATAGCATCCCACGTAAAACCAGACAAAGTGTAATAATACGCGGGATATAACCCTTAACTTTTGATACGACTATTGCGGAAATTTTCAAAAATATCGGCCAGTAACAAGACATCATTCTTCAGATACAAATCGCTATATTCATCCAAGGTTTGAATAGAGAACCGCCACCAGATGTTCGCAGCGTGCACGTAATCGTTCTCGGATACCGTATCACCCGTCAACGAACTGTAAAATGACTCGAGTAGTAAAGCAAGGAGGAATCTAACCCAATTGCAAAATATTTTTTGCAAAATGCACTCTTTATTAATTAAATTTTTGCGTCTATGGGCAAAAATGGCGGCCGTGACGTCACACATATGTCCAGAAAAAAAACTACCGGGCTGCTGCTAGACTCGAACCTGGGCCCTTGCAGTTACTATTCAACGCTCCATCCTCCTAGACCACCACCGGCTGTTGCTAGTAGACGTCTAGTGAAGGTTCTCAAGTGTGTATGATGACGTCACGCATACGTCAAAGAAAAAAATAAGTCGAAAAATGTTAAAATAGAAAGATAACTATTTCCGTTTTCATCAGATAGCTGAAGCACTTTTTATTATATCTTTGTCAACGTATCTTTGTCAAAAGATAAGTTTGACTATATTGAACACATGCTATCATGCCCATTAGATAATCTAATATCAAATATAGCTCCTACGGTTTGACATCACCTATACCAGAGTTCGGCAAAATGTGCACGCGACGGCCGATTGTCGACTATGTCCGCCCACCGCTATTCGGGAGTAGGTATATCCTACTCCCGGAGCAAATGGGATGAGTGGGCCCGTTTCTTGGGAATGGCAAAGGAGACATGGGAGCGGGTCCGAAAAGACAATGAAATAGGAAAGGAGAGGGAAGGAAGAATGGAAGAATTTTTTAAGTTTATTAGACAGTATACGTGGACTATGTCTGCGGGAGCAAGGAAATTATATGAGGGAAGGGCTCTCCTGAGAAGGGACTTGAGAATGAGTTTGGAGTGGAGGCAGGAGATGACCAAACAGTTGGATGTGGAGTAGTAAAGAAAAAGTTGAAGAAGGGGAAGGAAATAAGAGAGGCTACGCTGAAGGCAGTCAGGGAAGAGCTCCGGCTTGCGCAGGGCCAGTTGGCTGCATGACAGGAGCAAAAGGAGAGTGAGGACGTCGTCTTCACAGACGGATAAGGCAGTGGATAAAGAGAGGCCCTTGTATCCTCCGCGGTTCAGACGGAGTGAGGGGCCTCGGAATGGGATACATGGGAAGTGGAAAGAAAGGAAAGGCCCTCCGTAGGAACACAAACGGAGAGGCCTCCTGTTTCAGGAGGAGGGAGGGTGGTTCCTGTCGCTTCCCGAGGGGTAGAGGTTTGGGCGTCAATAGAGCACCGCAAGAAGAAAAGGAGGAAGGACCGGGATCAGGCTGAAGTGGGCGCATCACAGGTTGTGGTGACCTTGCATCCACAACAACCGAGGCGGGGAAGTTTGGGGGAGAGGGAAGGAGGACGGCAGAGCCTCCCTCCAAACCACCCACCCGAGCTAATGGGGGAAGAGGAGCAGTGAAGGAGGAGGATCAGAGGGCACGGGGTCCCTCCAATACCTCTCCACTCATAGGGAAGGGGAAGTGGCCAAGACTGCCAAAGACGGCGGCCGTCACGGTATGCTTAGCATAAGGGGTTTCCTATGCGGAAGCCCTTCGACGAGCGACGGAGATGATTCCCCTCGGGGACATGAATATCGGGAGCGTGAACGTGGGAAGGTGTGCCGACAGTTCGTTGACCGGTCCCCGAGGGGAATAAAGCGGATTGGTTAGCTGCAAAGCTAAAAGAGGTGATTCCAGAGGCGGTTGTTAACCGCCCGGTACAGAAGGGGAGGTCCGCCTCATCGGTTTTAACAAGGCGGCCTCCCCTGAGGATGTTAAAGGGGCATTAGCGGACTGCGCTGAGTGCGCCCCTGATGCCATTCGCCTCGGTCCCTTGCGCTGGGGCGCGAGGGGCCAGGGAGTTGCATGGGCGAGACTCCCAATGGCGACGGCGATAACCGCCGCCAGAAAAGGGAGTGTGGCACTGGGGTGGTCGGTTGTCGGCATATTTTTGCTGGCGGCTCGGCCGCCCCAGTGCTATAGGTGCTGGGGCCTCGGTCAGACCCGGGCAGGATGTACCGCTGCGAAAGATCGCAGCGGTATTTGCTACAGGTGTGGCCGGGGTGGGCACACTGTGCAGAAGTGTGAGTCGGCGCCGCACTGCGCGGTGTGCCAGGATGCTGGGCGGGAGGCCATCGGATGCTTGGTCCGGTGTGTTGGCTGGCCTCCAGGGTCAAGCGGGGTGGCGGGCGCATGGAGCGTCGTCGCGGCCGCCTTCTCAACGCAGGACCCGGACGTGGGGGACGGGCGTGTTTTCACGCCCGTCACATAGAGGGGTTGGTTGTTACCGGTGAGGCAACGGAGGCAGGTGTAGGAACACACCTACGGGAGCAGGATACCGTCGATATGGTGTCGGCGGGGTTACAGTTTACCAGGGTGGTCGCCAGTGATCCCGATCGGTGGAGGAGGGGGGTTTTGATCCCTTTTCGTGTCGAGGGAGTTCTCCCTTCTCTGCCGCGGTGAGGGGGATCGGCGAAGCTGCGCGGCCTGGTCTAAATTGGACCCTTCGTTCGGATCAATTGACCTGAGCGAGGACATCCTCCGACCTGCCTTCCTTTCGAGGGAAGGAGGCGGTGGATGGATGGAAGCAGGATCCGGGTGTGGGCCCGGACCTGCCTCACCTCACCTCGAACACCGGAGGTGGGTTTTGGAGGAGGGGGTGGTACCCTCCTCTCCCCCGCCGGCCTGTAGCATTGGCCGGTTAGGGCTGGGTGGCCCTCCTTTTGGGAGGAGGGAGACGACACTTGGTCCTAGCTATCCGCGTACGCTTCGATAGAGCTTAAACCCTAGTCTGGGAACTGGGTTGAATTGTACTTCCATCAATAACTCCCCCTTCCTAGATTGGGAGGAGGGTTTGGAGTAGTGGTCGAGAATGGAGCAGTGTTCTCTAGCCCGGATATGACCCATAGGGTCCGTTGTATCTGGGTATTGGAGGGCGTAAGTAAGCTCTTCTCCCCTCCCCATTCTCTCTTTGGTCCTGTCGTACGTGGGTGGCAGAGAGTGATGATGGCCCTTTTGGCCCTTAGCACGTTTTAGTGGGTGCAAGCCCCACATAACCCTCGGGCTTCTCACAGGGCCCGAGGGAATCCGGTAAGGATTTCCCCCTGGGTTACCAAAATAAAAAAAGCTTCATACATAATGTGTGTTATAACACACGCTAACAGCTCGCAATCGATCAGTGATTCACAATCAAAATCACTGCTTTCACGTATCGCTTTTGTAGCTTGTTGTATATTAGTGATGTTCATCTTGCGAAGAACATTTACAAAACCATTGAATTTAATACTAACTGTATGAATATTTTCTGAGAGCCATAAGTGCATATGATAAATAAAATTTTCGAAGGTAAATAAAACATTTAGCGTATCCGGTTTTAAAAATAAATAATTATTAAAAATTGTAAATTTCAAGATATCAGAATTATATATTTTACACAATTCAATTGATAAATTTTCTATACGCATTGGGGAAGACGATGATTTATAAAAATTGACCTGCAGATATCTTTAGATGTCAACGCGTTGTCCATTAGCGCATTCCAAATTTAGAGCGGTAATAGCAGTTGGTTGCCACGATTATCACCAATGAATATATCTACGACTGGTTCAGTTCCTACGCTGATCCCGATGTCCAAATATTTATAAACAGTTGCAGTCAAAGCGTATCGGCATCCTAAGATACGCGTAGCAGAAGGTCGTGGAACGCTGAAAAGATATAATAGAAAATTTACAGGTCTGAATCTCGGAAAAAGATTACTACGAATAAATTAAAAGAAACAACATTATGATACTCATCTCTCACACCTTTTTTTTGCACAGTGGAGTCTCGTCCTCGTATTGAATCGGTGTGTAATATTTCATGTCCATAACGTTCACTTTAGCACCGGCAGCGTACATTTTTACTATGTAGACACACTTAAACTGTATTATGTAGATACACAACCGATGAATCTCGTCTTCACAGAGCGACAGAGAAAACAGAAGTTTTTTTCTGAAGCTTAATATTATAGCTATAGTATTATTATAGCCATAGTGCATCCCATCCTTTTACTCTTCGGAGTTATCAACATTTGTAGCTCATGCGCAGATGCATTCTTAAAACGAGAAAATAAATAAAATATGGTTATCTTTGGTTTAGATCCATTTGACTCACGCATGTCCAAACCTGAAATCTATGAAAAATGTTCACATCATATCGAAGGCCAATCCGGCCGGGCAACCGGTCGGGGCACCGCGCCCTCGATTCCTTTTAAGAGAAGGAGCGCGGTATTTTGGCGTGGGGCCCCGGGGCCGGGGTATCGGGAAGGGAATACGGGAGTAATTCCCCTGACTCCCCCCACACCGGTCCGAATGGTAGTCATCCCGCAGGGGTTTTTAGCCGGTAAGTGTCCGGCATAACCCCCGACCCTCCAAGGGTCGAGGGTATCCATAAGGATTTCCCCTGCGTGAACGAAAAAAAGGTAGACTCGTACCTGAGCCCTCGCGGTTACTATCCAATGCTCCAAGCTCCTAGACCACTGTCGCCTGTTGCTAGTAGACGTCTAGTGAAGGTTCTTAGAATGTCTCCCCCGCGGGTGCCACCTTGACGTGGTGGGGAAGCTTGAAGGTCCCGATGATGTACAGAGCTGTGCCGGCATGGGCTTCGGCTCCTGGCAGGTCCTACCATGCCGGAGTGTTCTGTACTGAGAGACTGGACCAAGAACACCCAGGGTAGCTATGGCGGCCTGACCAGTGATGGTCAGGCTCGACCACTTTTGTGTGAGGTCGAGGAGAAGGACCCCACCCCTCCGATATTGTACGCCGGTGTTCCAGAAGTCGGAGGGGCAAGACCTTACCCTCGTCATGGGAATTCCGTCCCTGAGGGCATTGCACGCCGGTGCTCCGGCAGCCCGAAGGGACACTCGGTTCTGCACACCGTGAGGGTTTGGGACCCCTCATGGTACCCGGGGAGGCGGGGGGGGGGTTCCGGGCTGCTTAGATTCCGAGGTCGGGGTCCCTCGGGGTAAGTCCGGGGGATAGGGATCGCATCATCTCTAAACCCATCCCCTGGGCGGCGAGGCTTTACTGGCTGCCTTGGGGGAGCGGTTCCGGTGGGTTACGACACCGGTGACGTAACTCCTTCCACGGGGCCCCCCGCGTGGCGGCACTGCTGTCGGTACCCCAGAGGTCGGAGGCTGGGAGCCTCTGAAACCGGTCCGCCTCCCAGCAATGGGGGATGGAGCGGGAGTAGGGGGCTGGATCCCCGTGCCCAGGATGCCTCTCCCTGGGCTTGCGGAATAGACCGACTCCCCGGGGGAACTCGGGGACACCGGTAGGTCATTCCGGTGCGGGCATGCCCGGTCGGTCGAGCCGGCAGCTGTGGTGGGTTTCGATGACTCAATGGCTGACAATAAAAATACAGGGAAAAAGAGGAGGTGGGGTAAGAATGGGGAGGGAGAAACTTCGAGAGCGTCTGGAGCCTCGTAAGAGAGTGTTGTGAGCACTATGATCATATCACAGGAGTATCCTGACGAGGATCCAATTATTGCGGAAGGAGTGCCATACTCCGTCATTAGACGTGAGGAGTGGGATGAGTGACTGGAGAGATTCCTAGATGAGGACGGAATAGAAGAAGGGAGGTACTATAAGCGGGAAATAGCGTCGTTACGTGGATATATTAAAGAACTATGGGGCAATTCTAGAACGCTATATGGGGAACGGGTACAATTGAGGAAGAAATTGAGGCTCACTAAAGAAAGCCGAGAGCGAATGATTGAAGGTTTGGAGGCAAAAGCCCTGGATGAGAAGACTCTTCGGAGTAGAGCCGAAAAAGGTGAGATAGCCCTGCAGGCTAGAAAGGAGGAGCTGAGATTCCTCCAAAATTAACTAGCCAAAAGCTGGGAGGAAGTAATTGAGGTTAGGAGAAAGCCAGAACAAAAGACGAAGGCGACAATGTCTCGAGAGGCAATTGACTGGCAACTGAGGAAAAATTCCTTGACGCAAACGGATGAGGAGTGGGGAATTTCGGGATGGGGGGTCTCTGAGCCAGAGGGGGCGTCGAAGGTCGACGCCTCCTCACAGAGGGAGACTCCCCAGGTACTCGAAAGGGTTGAAGTGATCGCCTCCGCTCCCCTCATGGTGAGGGAGTCACCCCCCTCATGGGGTTGGAGGTCAATCATAGGAAGAGGAAGAGGAGGAAAGGTGGTGGGGAAGTTGGGGTAATCTCGTCGCCGTTTTGACCGGGCACCCTCAGCGACCCCAGGAGATGAAGCGGTGGGGGGAAGTGGGGAGCAAGGTTCAGCTTTCCTCCGGACCATCCCTCGCTATTATAGGGGTAAGGAATGACGAGAATCGAGGGGGGAGAGCGAAAGAGGCACAGCCTCCTTCCAATTCCCCCTCGACAGGGAAGAAGTGGCCGCGGTTGCAGGAAACAGCCGCGGTCATTGTTAGGCTGCAGCAGGGGGCCTCCTACGCGAAGGCTGTCAGACGAGCGGAGGAAATTCCCCTCGGGAATCTTGGCACCCCGGGCGTGGACGTCGGGAGGAGCGCCTACGGCGCCATACTGGTCCGCGTCCGGAACCCAGGCCCCGAGGGAATTAAAGCCGATCGGCGAGCCGATCGGCTTAAGGAGAAATTGCCCGAGACAGTCATTGGCCGTCCGGTGCAGAAAGAGGAGGTCCGTCTCGTGGGGTTCAACGAGGCGTCCTCTGAAACGGTAAGGGCGGCCTTGGCGCTAAGGTTGCGCTGTCGGAGCCATCCAACTCGGCTTCCTTCGGTGAGGAGATAGGGGCCGAGGTGTAGTCTGGGCTAGACTCCCACTGGCGGTTGCTGTGAAGGCCGCCAGGACAGGGAGCTTCTCACTGGAGTGGGCGATGGTCAGCGTCACCCTACTGGCCGCTCGGCCTCCCCAGTGTTACAGATGTTGGGGCCCCGGCCACGCCAAGGCTAATTACATGGCCGCCGCTGACCGCGGAGGGCTGTGCTTCCGGTGTGGCCGGGGTAGGCACACCGCGCGGTCGTACAAGAATGCACTAGACTGCGCGGTGTACCGTAAGGCCGGACGTGAGTCCGGCCATCGGATGGAAGGGCCAGCCTGTTGAATGGCCTCCCAGCGAAAGGGGGGCGGCGGACGCTAGGTGCGTCGTCGCGGTCGTCCCCCCCAACGAGCGAACCGTCGGGGACGGGCACGTTTTCGTGCCCGCAACTGGGGGTGTAAGTAGCCGCCGGTGTTGGCGGTGGAAGCGGGCGTGGCAACACGCCCGCGGGTATGGATCGGAGCCGGGGGTGTGGTGGGGGTGGCTTGTTGCCCCTCTCTTGTATCCAGAAGCGTGAAAGGGTGCTCGTGCTTTCCCTTCTTGGCGCCTCCGGGTCGGCTGTACGACCCGACTGATTTTATGTCCGCCCCGATAACCGAGGGGAAATTCTTTCGTCGCTCGCCGAGGGGTGGGGGTCTTCTCCTCCTGGCAGGTACCGTGTTGGGGGGGTTAAGTTTCTTTCTCTCCCCCTGTGGGCGGCGGAGGGATCAAGGGGAGACGGGATAATCCGGTGGGGGCCGGGCCCTGTCTCCCCGACCCCCCACCTCAGACCATTCGAGGTGGGGTGAGGGAGGCGAGCTGGACACACCCCCTCCCTCGCCGGCCCTGTGCAGCATCGGCCGGCAGGCTGATCGAGGTCAAACTCAGTCAGCCGGAGTCGCGCGTCGCAGCAAAGGGGCGGAGCTCCTCGGTCCGTACGGTGGTAGCAAAGAGGAGGCCTGGCCTTATTGGTTTGTAGGGTCAACATAGGCTGCAACATTCCCCCTGCGCATGGGGTCGGGACGTGCTCGGGGGGGAGGGGAACTGCGATTGAGGAGCTCCTCACTCGCGAGCCAAGGGCGACTCTCTCTTCCCCTCCTCCCATATACCGGCCCTCCCGTTGAGCCCCGCGGCGCGCAGCTCCAAGGCGTGAGATGTGGAGTCAAGGGTGGTGCTGGGGGGACGAAGCAGTGGTGGAACCATTCCGGGCCCCCTGCACCTTAAGTCCGGCTACCAGGCAATGTCCTCCAGGTGGTTTAGCGGGTGCGAGTCCCGCATGACCTCCGGACGCCCCCCCAGGGTCCGGGGGTATCCATAATGGATTCTACCTGGGTCACCAAAAAAGAAAAGGTTCTTAGAATGTGTATGATGTCACGAGAGAAAATATCTATCATGCATAGTTCGAGTCAAAGAGGCTCGGTCTACACAATCTAAGGTTTTTGAAGGGGGGCTCCCCCGTTGACGCCACCTTGCCATGGTGGGGGAGCTTGCGGGTCCCAGTGACGTACAGAGCTGTACCGGCGTGGGTTTCGGCCCCTTGCAAGTTCTACCATGCCGGGGTGGTCTGTATGGAGGGATTTTACTAAGAGCGTCCACTTTCGGATGGGCAGCTGCGTCCAGGAGGTAACCAGGGACTGGAGGGTCGTACTTGTACGATCCGAAGATCCCTACAGCGCGGGTAGAGCGGGCTCGTTAGTCTTGTGTAGACAGCCGGTCTAGGGGAAGGAAAACCCCGAATTCAAATCCGAGTGGGTCGGGCTCGTAATAATCCGACAACTGGATGGTTATACATATGACAACGAAGGCAAACGATTTCTCGGTATTCGGACCCGAGAATCGGCGTGCGGATGGGGGTAGTGTCCTCCCCCTCCCCACGTTGTCATCCTGCGTCGGGCAAGCACAGGGATCGACCGCGGGTCCCTGTGCCGAATTGACTACCGCGAAGCGTCGTGGCGGGGACATGATCCTGACCTCTGACACGTTGTCAATTGACGGCAGGCCACCTCTACGTGCGAGCTCTGATAGGAGCAGGAATCGGAGCATAGAGGGAAGTAGCGCGAGCTACAACCCGCTTTCTGACGAGGACCCCGACTATCATGGGTCCTCCTCTGAGCGTGAGCGCCAGAGCCCCGTAGGGACCGCTTCCACCGGGGAGTAAGTCAGGTGGGCCCTCGCGCCAAGAAGAAAGGATACCCGCGCACTGTGGGAAAAGCCCCGGCTGACAACAGCCGGCAGGACGGTCCCTACGGGGGACGCGTCAGGTGAGCTCTCGGTGTGAAGTAGGGCGGCCACCCTACGGGGGAGAGAAACCTTCGTCGATAGACGAGAAGCACCTCCTCCACCGGGAGGGTGGTGAGGTGGGCTCTCCGGGTGAAAAAGAGCATTCACCCAACGAGGGACGGGAGGAGGCCCAGGGGAAAGGATCGAGTATCCCAATCCTGACGTCGAGGACTGAAAGACCGAGCCCCCTTTTGAGCAAGGAAGGGGGCGCGCGCGCGAAAGGGGAAGATGACGCGACCGCGGGGAAGACTCAGGAGAGAGCTGCTGGGAAAACAGCGGTCCTCTCCGACGTCATATTGTCGCAGGGGTCGAAAGTCTGGGTGGAGAGGTTTAGGGACAAGAGAGGGAAGTTTGCTTCTCCTGTTCACAGGGCTGTCCCAGGAAAGGCGACTACCACTTCCACCACTGTTGCCGCCACCAAGACCGGAGTCAGCACGACGACCACAACGGCGTCTACCACCAGCAAAGCCTGTGCTGGTGTGAAAACCCACACCAGCACGGCCTTAGCTAAGAGAAGGAGGGAGTTTACGAGCGTAAGCTCGATCTCGTCCATTGAGGTAGACTCTAAACCCTCCACCAGTACACCGGTACTGATACAGAAAAGGGACCCGAGGGGGAGGCCAGCAACAACGGGCAACGGAGTAGGTCTCAAACATATATGGGCGGAAAAGGCAGCAAGGAAAAAGGAGAAGGCGAATTGCCTGGAGAGTGAGGTGGAGGACCTCTCAGTGGGGGCATCCTTCGCTCCTTGAACGATGGGCGTTCCCTTGAGGTCTTCAAGGATACCATCTCGAAGGAGTTGCTAAGGGAGGCAGGGTCGACGGAACTAGCCTCGGAGGCAGGCCGTGCAATCGATGCGGTTCGCTTGGTGGCACGGAGGTCTAATACGTTGAAAGGGACCTTTGTGTCGCTGCTGAACCGTGCCACGGCAGCCTCCGAGGCGGTTATGTCGACTCTGATCGCTAGAGTTGCTGCGCAAGAGGGGAGGAAGGAAGCCATCACGAAGGTGAGGAAAGAGATGGAGGGATTGAGGGAGGAGATGAAAGCACTGAGGGTGGAGAACAGGCGGTTCCTGGAGGAGCTGATGCGGCCAAGCAGGCCGCCGTCGGCCCCATCCCTGTTCTCGCTCCTCCGCCACCCCCCGTAAAGGGGAGAACATACGCGGAGGCAACGTCTGGTGAGGACTCCTCTGCATGGAAGAGTGGGGCTAAACCACCCAGGCCGAGGAAGATGAGCATAATGGAGGAGGGCGACCAAAACCCCGCCCCGAGAATCCTCCAGTGAGATGAAGGAGAGGATGGATAGGATAATTGACATAAAGGTCTATGACGATAACTGTGACCTTTTTAGGAGGAGAGTGGGGGAATGGTGAGGAATCACAAGGATAAGAAGAAGATCAAGAGAGAGGAGAGAAGAGGCCCTCTTGCTCCTCCCCACCCTCCTCCTCAGTCCACCTCGGAGAAAAAGAAGGGGGACAAAAGCTAAGGCCGCCGAAGTCAGCCGCCGTCACCCTAATGTGCCCCGAAGGCGAATATGGCCAATTTATGGCTGAAGCCAGGCACCGGTATCAAGCCGGCGGACCTAGGGATCCCGGGATCTCTCAGGGTCTGCCGGGCCCTCACGGGGGCATTACTTGTGGAGGTGCCTGGCCTCAACGCCGGGGCATCAGCCAACCGGCTTGCGGAAGAGCTCCGCAGGCTGGCGGTGGAAAAGGGCCCCGAATATCGGGTCCAGAGACCGGTGAGGACCGCAACTCTGCGGTTACCCGGCCTGACGATCGGGCTTGACGATCGGGGCCCAGGAGGTGGCGGAGGCTGTGTCCCTCGTTGGGGGGATGTCTGCCCGCAGAAGTGTCTGCCCCTTCCCCGGACCTTTCGTCCTCGGTGGGGACTCTGCGCCGAGGAAGGGGGAGACCAGACCGGCCTCCCCCCAGCGAGGGACCCTACACAGGAGAAGGGGGAGGAGAGAAGGGCCTCCATCCAGGAGATGGAGCTGGACCCATGGATGGAGGAAGCCCGAACCTCAGACGCTAGGGACCCAGTTCAGCCGGAGCCGCTCCAGAAGAGGGCCTCGAGGAAGAGGGGGACGATCAAAATGGACGCCGCTGCACTGATGGACCCGGAGACCGGAGGAGAACCAGGGACGGAGGTGCAGAGAAGGTGAGGAGGGTAGAACCTACCGGCATGCCTCCAACAGCCCTAGAGTTGCGAGAGTCAGGAGATGTGCCCACCGACTTCACAGATTGTGGACCCTTCCTCATACTCCCCAGAGGAGAGGGACATACAGGTAGGGACTCCCCGTGCCACCGCGGAGGCACCCGTTGATGTTAAGGTCACCATGGCCGAAACCCCCCCGGATGGAGCTGAAACGACACCAGTATCGCAGGAAGTTCAAACGGAGGGGATAAAGGTGGGTAGCCCAGAGGATGGGCTGGATGCATAGCTTTCACGCCCCTCCTCCGGGCGCTACAAGCCAACCTCGGCCGCGGCCACAGAGCCCATATGGGTGCTGGATAAATAGCATAGGGGGGGAGTACACGGCGACTATCTTGTCACTAGTGTGCCCTCCCCCCTGGCCTGAAAGAGTGGGATCCACGTAGAGGACTACGTTATCTCTCAGGCGAGAAACCCCGGCGGCTAGGGGATTTTTCCCCCCGTAACCGCCGGGGTGGATGATGGGATCCAGGGCGGGTAACCTGGGCCTCAACCAGCCCACCAAAGTTGGGGCGACCAAGTGGTGGTAGCCCACTTGGTCGTCAAACATCACACAAGGCGGCGCCCTATCCTTTGGGGACAGTGGTTGAAGCGGGCTTTGAGGCCAGCGGTGGCAGTCCTTATGGGCTAAAGCCGGCTTCCCCCTTCTCAGTAGGACGGAGTGTAAAGGGTGGTAGAGGGAACCGCGGTCGAAGAGAAGCCTCGGCTCGCTTCCCCCTTCCCTCTCCATCCCTTGGGGAAACGTAGACGGGCAACTGTCTGAACTCGGAGACTCGATAAGCAGTTACATGGCTTCAGGCCCCCAATCCAAGTCCCTTCGCAGCACTACCCGGGGAGGGTTTAGCCGGTAAGAGTCCAGCATAACCCCCCACCCTTCCCCGAAGGTGGGGGTATCCATGATGGATTCCCTCCTCGTAAAAAAATGTAAGGTTTAAAACTATGCAGTAGTTGGTATATTTTTTCGAAGAAAGGATGTGGTTTAAAGTGAAAAAGATATATGTATCATATAACAAAGTAATTTATTTCTCAGAATAAACATCTTATTTGTTCACAGCTTCGTACATGATATTTTTCAAAGCGCATGCCAACAGCTCACAATCAATAAGTGATTCACAATCAACGCCAGCGCTTTCACGTATCGCTTTTATCGCATAACACATTTCGGTAATATTTTTCTCTCGAAGAACATTTGCAAAAGTTTGAATTTTGATTTAACGAGATACGTATTTTCGGACAACTGCGTATATATGTGATCAATACAATGTTCATAAGTAAATAACATGTTCATGGTAGCAGGTTTCAAATACAAACACTTAGGAGATAGCGTTAACTTTACAATTTTCGGACCATTTATCTTATACAATTCCTATTTTAAATCTCGAATCCGTAGTGGTAAGTACGATGGTTTGCTCGTTTCCAGAAGTCGTTATATAGCAACACGATTTTCCATCAGTTTTCCCCAAGTGTCTGCACGTAATATTAGTTGATTACCGCGATTGTCACCGAGGACTATTTCCACGACGGACACAGGTTGTACATTGAGTCCAATCTCCAAATACTTATAAGACGTTGTAGTCAAAGGGTATCTGCGTCCCAGGATGCGAGTAGCATGACATGACTCAGGAATGCTATAAAAATACAATAAATGTTATATACATTTAAAAATTCGACCGGGAAAGTACACACAAAGTACCAAATTCACATTGATACTCACTTCTCATGTTTCTTCTTGCATGGTGGTGGAGTCTCGAATAACTCGTCGCACTTTTGTTTCCACGCGAGGAGACCCTCATCTTCATCCTCATGTTGAACATTCATATAATAATTTGCTTGCTTAGCGTTCACTTCGACACCATACATTTTGGTTTTACTGTATGTGGAAGCTACTGTCGTACCTTGTCTTTACAGAGCGGCTGACGAAACAATATGCAGGAGTTTCTTTTAATATAGGCAAGTTTCCCCACCAATGTTGTAAGTTTAGTCGAAGACGAACAGAGTATACTGCATATTACAATATCATATTTTTGACGAAAAACGTTTTTTGTCAGTCGTTGACGCCAGACTGTTGATACCAAATCGTAGGTCTGCAAGTCTATTGTATCAGATAAAGAAAGATATGCACTTAGGCATACAGGATCTATAACGGGTTGATATGAGTTTAAGACCCTGTTTTTGTAAAAAAAATTTGTAAAAAGATGTGTCGACGAGATCGTCCAGGAAGTTTTCCCGAATTTCGATAACGATGTGTATCTTTGGAAGAAAGAAGTGATATAAAAAATTCAAAGCAGAACATTCTACAGTTTAGTCGAAGACGAACAGAGTGCACGGTTATAGTATGTGTTGACAACGTTCGCTGGAAAAAAAGGCCGAATCATCCGTAGAACGCGAACTGTGGGATCAGTCCACTCGATTAGGTTCGCGAGACGAATACCTCGCGTGGGAACAAGTGCGACGAGTGCCTCGAGTTGTTGGAACACTATAGCCGAGCCAAACAGCCGCGACTATCGGTTGATTCAGCGCACTCGATGGTTGCTATAGCGCAAATCGAGGGTTTAAAAAATACTTTGCGCAGACATTTCGTATACGCAGGAGCCGGACATTCGGAACTTATTGGCGAGAAGTCGATACAATAGTCAATGGATTATTGAACAAACGTTCAATAGTCGCGTATCAACCGGGGCGATTGTAAATACAGACTATATCCGAACCTCTTCGATTTCTTCAAGATTCGAAGAATACTATGCTCGAGCATGTGCGAAGCGTTATGAAAAGACACGGTAGCCTAAAAGTGTTCAACGGTGAATTTGTGGCGGGTGATAAACGCGCGAACAAGAACATCAATACGAGGAAGACTTTTTCCCTCATCTTTAGACATTTTCCCACATCTGATCTGGACAATTGATTCGCGATGCGTGTTATCGAGCCCACCTTAGCGCCCTTGGAAGAATTCCAAAAACGAGATAACGGGTGGGCACTCTCACGCATACTCGATCTGATCGTTAACATTAACAAGTACTAGGTACGCAACTAAGTTTCCGGGTTTTTTTGATGAATGAAAAATGGAAAATTTCAAGAGAGATACAAAAAATGGTTTATTCAAAGTATCGCTCCTCGCTAGCTATACATTTTTGCCATCTCTCTGGCAATACATGAATATCGCGACGATAAAACGACGCATCTTTGGACCGAAATCATTCATCCAACCAATTTTGCACTTTTTCGAAATTGGCCAAGTGTTGCCCAGCCAATCCATGCGCTATCGATCGGAAAAAGTGATAATCGGAAGGGGCCAGGTCTGGCGAATACGGCGGGTGCGGTAGCAGATCCCATTTCAGCGTTTTAATGGTGTCCTGGACGATGGAAGTGCGATGGCACGGAGTGTTGTCGTGCTACAATATAACTCGTTCGTGTCTCGTGTCCCATTTTGGCCGTTTTTCGAGCAATGCATGGTTCAAATCGATCAGTTGTCGGTAGCGATGTCCATTGACAGTTTTGCCCGGTTTCAGCAGTTCACAGTACACGATTCCTTTCTGGCCCCACCAAACGCAGAGCATTGTCTTCTTTCCGAAGCGACTTGGCCGTGCTGTCGATGTTGACCTGGCTTCGCCAGGTGAAAGCCATGATTTTTTGCGTTTGGGAATCTCGAAATATATCCACTTCTCATCGCCGGTAACAATTCGATGCAGGAAACTCTTTCATGCCACAAAAAAAGCAAAATTTCGGAAGTGGCTCTTCGATTTTCCATCTGTCTCTCAGTCAACTCATGCGGCACCCATTTCCTTCCTTTTGAATTTTTTTCATGGCATGTAAACATTTGGAAATACCTTGGCGAGTCATGTTTAATGCCTCCGCAAGTTGATCTTGTGTTTGCGTATCATCTTCATCCAATAACGCTTGCAGATCGGTGTCCTGAATTGTTTTTGGTCTTCCGGAGCGCTCCTTGTCCTCAGTATCGAAATCGCCAATTCTGAAGCGTTTAAACCAATCTTTACAGGTAGTTTTCGATGGTGCATGTTTGTCGTAGGCCTCCTCAAGCAAACGATGTGCTTCAGCTGCACTTTTTTTCAAGTTAAAGCAGAAAAGCAAAGCTTCCTGCAAATGCTGTTTATTTGACACAAAACTCGACATCGTTGTTAGAAAAAATATTTTTACGTTGCGTTATGTGTTGGTATTACGACTGGTTATTGTTAACAGATATTCAAGCTATAAAAAAGCACAACTTCAGACATTTATGTCGACTACATGTGTCGTTAGCGCCATCCATCTGTGAAACCCGGAAACTTAGTTGCGCACCTAGTACAAACCGACGTGTGCGGGATGTCACATCGAGTTACCGCGCAAAGTAAAAATGAAGCGGGCTGTGATCAACGTGCAATCTATGGACAATGCATGTTTCGCGTGGGCGGTGGTTGCAGCGTTATGTCCAGCTGACAAACACGCAGATCGTCAATCTTCGTATCCACACTATACATCGGTGTTAAATATGCAGGACATTGAATTTCCAATGCGCATAAACCAAATTAAAAAGTTTGAACGGTTGAACGATATCTCGCTCAACATTTATAGTGTGGAGAAGAGATATGACGACGCAACAGAGAAAGAAGGAAACGTGGTCGTGCCCATATATCTCACGGAACAGAAAATGGAGAAGCACGTCAATCTACTGCATATCCCAGAACTGCGAGATGACAACGCCGGACACTTCGCATGGGTCAAGAATTTGTCCCGACTCGTCAGCTCACAGCTGAGCAAAGAAGAACACAAAAAACATATTTGTGACCAGTAAGTATACACGGTAAGTAAGAACGCAATGAATAATGAATAATGTGACATACACCAATAACAAATAATGTTTTTTCCAGATGTTTGCATTACTTCAGCTCGAGCGAGAAGCTGGAGAGCCATATTGTCGACTGTCAAAAATGAATGACTGCGCAATCATCCTGCCAAACGATGACAACAAATGGCTCACCTTCACCAACTACTGCAGGAAGGAGCGAATCCCGTTTGTAGTTTACGCCGACTTGGAATGTACCCTGGAGACACCGAGGGAAGAACAAACGAGTTCGTATGCATATCAACATCATAGCGTATTTAATATAGCGTATTACGATGTTCCTACGACGAGTCGTTATCCGCGTATCGATGTCGCCGCGATGCAGATTGCACCTCGTGGTTCGTCAAGGAACTCGAAGAACTGGCACATCGCGTAAAGGGTATTTTGTCCGCAAATGTCCCCGTGGAAACTTTATCGAAAGAACAGTGGGAGACATTTCAATACGCTACGCTGTGTCATATGTGTGATAAATCATTTTCAGATGGAGGACGATACACGCGTACGCGATCATTGCCACCTGACTGGACGGTACAGAGGTCCCACGCATTCCAATTGCAATCTAAATTACCAAGACAATTATTGCACTCTTGTGGTCTTTCATAACTTATCCGGTTATGATTCACACTTCATCATCAAAGATATAGCAACCGCGTTCGAAGGTTCAATCACTGTACTACCGATAACCAAAGAGAAACATATTTCGTTTATAAAGACTGTAGCAAACATGACGGACAGTAGGAATAAATAGAAAAATTGTATACAATTGCGGTTCATCGATTCGTACAAATTTCTCAATATTAGTCTCGATAAATTGGCGTCTTTTCTCGACAACGTACAGTCCGAATTTTCAAATTTGTCCGACAAGGATTTTGATTTATTGACGCTAAAGAGTGTTTTTTCGTACGAATACTTTGATTGCGTGGACAAACTGCAGGATCAGTGTTTACCACCGCACGAATCAGTAGTTAAGCAAGGGGCATTCTAACCCAATTGCAAAATATTCTTTGCAAAATGCACTCTTTATTAATTAAACTTTTTTGCGTCTATGGGCATAGATGGCGGCCGTGACGTCACGCATATGTCCAGAGAAAAAACTGTCGAGCTGCTGCTAGACTCGAACCTGGGCCCTAGCGGTTACTATTCAACGCTCCAACCTCCTAGACCACCGTCGCCTGTTGCTAGTAGACGTCTAGTAAAGATTCTCAAAGTGTGTATGATGACATCACGAGAGAAAAAACTGTCAGGCTGCTGCTAGACTTGAACCTGGGTCCTCGCCGCGGTTAACATCCAACGCTCCAACATCCTAGACCACCGTCGCCTGTTGCTAGTAGATGTCTAGCGAAGGTTCTCAAGTGTGTATGATGACGTCACACACACGTCAAAGAAAAAAATAAGTCGACACCGAGCCAGACTCGAAATAAGCATCATACCGCAACTAAAGAACTGTATTTTTATCAAACACAATTACCATGGAATTTCCTCTACTGCAAAACACGACCAAACACCTGTGGACCGTCAAAACTGCTACTAATTTGGAAAAACCTCGATACGTTATCTTTGCGCTGCAAACTGGTCGGAAGAATGTCATGTCGGAAAATATAACTCGATTCGATGACTGCAAATTGATCAATGCGAAGCTCCAATATAAGAAAGGGGATAAGCGTGTTGGAAGAACCAGCTATACATTTGAAATAATGTTTTTATACAGCGTCGTACAATTTTCTTAGAAACCACCAATTGAAAATTCTTAGTACATTCTGTAAGGCACAATTCTTCATATGATTATTACTGTAACGTGGCAGCTTAGAGCGCCCGTTACGGTGCAAAGATTCGGAGTTAAATTCGGAAAGTGGCGGCGGAATGACCGTGCGAGCGGGGCGTCCGCGAATTCGGGGTAAGATGCGACGGGGGTCGCGGCAGGGGAAAATTCGGCGAGACGGCGAGGCACCGCGGTAGGACCGCGCAAGGCTCCCTGAGGAGGAGGTCCGGCGAGTGGGGAGCCTCCAAGCCGATGTCCCTGCGTAGACAGGAAGGATTCTTCCTATTCCATCTTGGGATCCCAAGCGAGCGAGCGAGCGAGCGGCCACACGAGCGAACGAGCGAGCGACGATAAGAGCGAGCGAACGAAGTGAGGGCGATCTAGGAGAGAGCAAGCGAGGCGGAGTGAGCAGCTGTCCAGGTCCGTCACAAATGGAGCCGGACAAGCAGGAGGAAGCCGCTACGTAAGCTCACACCACCTGTTTGCCTCTCGCGAGGGTGGTCGGATCTTCCTTCCGGAGATCGCGGCCCGAGACGTTGGTGCCTAATAATAGTAATAGAGATCGCGCAATTCGCGGAGAATCGTTCGCGGCAAAGATCGTGCATTGAGCGGAACATTTGGGACAACGAGGGTTGTCCCAAAAGCAATGCACAGTTGCTTCTAACTCAAAAAATATTTATTGAAGAAGATACAAGTCATTACAGGCCTTCAATATAATCTCCTCCTTTATCAATGCACGCTTGCCAGCGGCGCGGAAGTGCTTGAATTCCGTTCAGCGTCCCGTTCTTATTGAGCATCCGAATCTGTCGGATCACTTCTCTTCGGAGCACTTCCAGCGTCGGAAAACGCACCCCCTGAAGGGGTTCCTTCATCTTGGGAAAGAGATTGAAGTCAATTCAAGTCAAATCAAGTAAGCAATTCGTGCGCAATTTCCGAACGTGTTGCTTGTTGTTCGGCTGACAAGAAGCCGGTACCCACCGCGCCGCCACCTCGTTTGCCTAGCACCTGTGTTAAAATGCGATGCGCGCTCGTTTTCGAGATTCCTGTCTCCGCCTCGATTTCTCTTACTGTGATTCTCCTGTCTTCGTCGAGCAACGTTGCAATGATTGAAGCGTTTGTGTCGTCAGCTGTTACAGTAGACGGCCGCCCCGCGCGCGGATCGTCTTCGATGCTTGTTCGACCTTCACGAAACTTCGTGTGCCATCTCTGTACTGTACTACGATTCACAGTAAACCTTCCACACGCTTCTTTTAACGCGGCATGAATTTCGCGCACTGTTTCGATGCGAATATACGCACGTTGCTCTGTTGCTGAAACCCGACCCGACGGACTGTTCTCGTTGTCTTTCCGATTTTTTGGCATTTTCCCTTTAAACGAATCCCATTACCATATGATATCAACGTGCTCTTGAGACTTCAATCTACACACTGACGCTTCGATCAGCTGTCTACGTTGCCTACAACGCCCGCTAGAGCGTACTGTGCATTACTTTTGGGACAACCCTCGTATTAGAGCGTATCGAAGATTCGAGAAGATAAGATTCGAATTATCTTTGTCTCGTCTGTTTGTGTGTGTGTTTGCATGTAAGAAAGTGTCCGTCCCGTATTGTCCCTGCGGAACAACACCACACGAAGTCGACAACACTGAAAGGTTCGCGAGTGAAAATTTAGCGGTTTGCGCATGTCGCGCGCGTGATCGGCGAGGACCAGTGCGTGCGGTAGTCGTGTGTGCGCGAGTGAAGTGGGGATGCGAAGGGGGCTCGCGCGACAACGACCGACGTCGCTTCGGGAGGCTCCGTGCGTACGGTCGGGTTCCAAGGCGCGGTAGCAAGTGGGGTGCCGGCGGCGTAAGAGCGCTGTCAGGGCCGTACCGTGTGTTCCGCGTTGGGGCGACAACAGGGGGGACGAGAAAATTTTTTAATTTTGCTGCGGTTCGCTTTGCGGTTTGGGTTTCGTGCTTCCGGTTGTGGGAAGGAGCCGCCGCGCGTGTCCGGATGAGCGGCGGCCAATATCGGCCCTTCGGGGGAGAAAAGCCTTTTGGGGGGAAGAAAATATTCTCTTTTGGTGATCGCGACGTGTCAGTGAGTGCCTCGTCGGAAATCTTTTTGAGGTTTGGGAATTATTATTTTTTTTGTGCTTTCGAGTAGCTTGGTAGCGGGCCGCGGATCCGCGTTTCGGACTGCGAGCTCACATTCTTCTTGCTTTGACGATATGGTAGTGGTTCGTCCGGTCCGCGTTACGGACCGAGGAGCAATTGGTGTCTCTTTTTTTTTCTTTCGGCGATTGAGTTGCTCGAGCCCTTCAGGCCATGATGTAGTTGTCGTTCACTCGTTTCGTTTTTGGGAGGTTGCGGTTTTTTCTTTTAGTCTGCCGTCCCGGTGTGAGTGATGGATTCGTGAATCGCGAAAAAATTTTGGGATACGGGAAAAACATGCCCGGAGCTAGGTCGCGGGGGCGCAGACTCCTGAGTCGATTGGGAGAGGATGGATAGACGCGCTCACCATGGAACAATTGAGGGTGGAGTGCGAGAAGTGAGGGCTGTCTACCCTTGGAATTTTGCCCGTTCTGCGAGACTGGTTGCATCGCCATGAGCTCGCAGCCGCAGAAGCATTAGACCCGCCACTGGAGCGGGTGTTAGATTTGCCGACGGACGAGGAAATTCGCGCGTTGGGTGCAGCGTCATTTCCCGAACCCGCGGTGGAGGCCGAGTGGGGAAGGTACGAACGGATCATCCGCGAATATTTGAGGGAACGCGAAAATCGAGCGGCCGATACTGCTGGTGCCGTGTGGCCCGGCGAGCCACGACGGCCGTCCATCGGGCTGAAAGTCACCGCGCGGGGACGCGGCGCGTACTCCACCGCCGACGCACTGAATGCGTTGCGGCGGTGGAACATTAGCTTTTCGGGAATCCGCGGGGCGGATGCGAACTCGTTTTTAGAAAGAATTCGCGAGGCACGGGAGGTCGTCACGATAACGGACGACGACGTTTTAAAATCCCTGCCGTACTTTTTGAGCGGGATCGCGCTTATTTGGTTTCGGGCCAAGCGGTCGCAGTGGCCTATGTGCCGAGCGTTTGAGGCGGCCTTCCGCACGCGGTTCGGGGCGGCTGATTTTCAATTCGAGTTGCGGGATGAAATAATGCGCCGTACGCAGGGGGAAAGTGAGCCAGTGGCCAACTATCTGGCCTGTCTGATGGCCCTCTTTAATAAACTCGATCCGCCTTGGTCGCTGCGGGAACAGCTTAATTACGCACATCGCAACTTGCTGCCCCGCCTGCAAATCGCCGTGCATAGGGATGAATTCGCGGATTTTTACGGGCTAGAAATCTTAGCGACCCGTAACGAGCTAAGCTACGCGACGGCCAGCCGATATCGGGCCCCGCCGCCGCCGGAGAGATCGGTTTGCCCGGATTTGGCATATCGTCCGCCGCCCAGGAGGGCGAAGACCGCGCTGGCCGCCACCGACGTTCCGGATCCGTGGGGGCGGGAGCGTCGGTGGGGACGTGAAGACGTAGAGACCGAGAGGAGTAGAGTCGAGTATAGGGACGCGACAGAGGAAGCGGCCAAGGGAAAGAGGGTCGCCACAACAAGAAAACCGATCGCGAGGGTCGCGACGGGAGGAGGCTAGGCGGATATCGCTGCGCCGGGAGTCGGGGTCGCCGGCGGCCGAGGGGATTAGTCGGCGCCGGGAGGACAGGCCGGCGTCTTTGGGATCGCGCGTAGAGCCGAAGTGAGATCGGGCACGCGGGGAGCCGACCCGGTTGGAAACGGGGCTGGGCGTGACCCCGCCCGCGCCGAGGGCCAACCGAGGGGGTCGGTGCTGGAATTGCGGTCGCGAGGGGCATCTCGCAAGAGAGTGTGGTGCACCGGCGAAGGTGCACTGCTTTTGGTGCGGACGACCCGAGCACACCATGCGAACATGCCCGACGTGTGCGGGAAATGGGCGACGAAGACTTTAAGCGGGGCCCCTGCGTCTTCGGCGTTATTAGAGACCCAAGGGGAGTCAACGCGGGCGGAAGGGCGCGCGGACGCCCGCAGAGGGGAAACGCGAAGGTGCCGAAGAAGGCACGCGACAGCCACCTCGTACGGCGCGTATGAGAGTAGCGAGAGCCAGCCGCTGGGTTACCTCGAGTGCGAGGTCGGCGGTCAAAAAGTTCGTGAGCTTGTGGACACCGGCTCGAACCGAACATTAGTAGATCAGGCCACCGCGGAAATACTGCGGGCGCAGGGGACGCCCGTGAAACGGGCCCAGGTTTCGTGTCTGACGTTGGCAGACGGTTCGGTAGCGCAGATGCGAGGATCGATTCGCGTGATAGTTCGATTATGTGGGGTGGAGCGCGAGATGACGTGGCATGTGTTACCGGGGTTGGCGGTGCCCGCGATATTGGGGGTGGATTTTCTAAAATCCTTTGGAATTAGCCTCGATTTTGTGAGCGAGGAGTGGGGACTCCGTGAGGACCTGTCGAGGCGGTACCCGCTCGCAAGCAAAGAGGAGGTCAACGTGCGGTGTTTGGGGCTCGCGGAGTTAAGCGAGGGTGAGGATGCGTGGCTTCGCGAATTTCTAAAGAAGGCTATTCCGCCTCCGCCCGAGCGGGACGACCGCGTTAACGGAGCATCGAGCGGACGTGGGAGAATACGCATCGATTAGGCAGCGGTGCTATTTGGTGTCACCGAAAGTACAGGAAGTGATTCGCGCGGAAGTCGACCGAATGTTGGAGGCGGGTATAATCGAGTCGTCCCATAGTGAATGGTCTAACCCGGTTGTAATGATGAGGAAGCGAAACGGGTCGTACCGGTGTTACGTCCTAGAGGAGGAACGCAACCCTTTCGTTCGCGAGTAAGGCGAACCTCGTTCGTACACGCGTGTCAGTGAACGGGTCAGGGACCCGACGGGTCCCTTTACTCGGGCACCGACGTACGACGAGAAGTCGTTTTTCGGTCAGGGACGCGAATCCCTTTACCGGGGATAGGACCATGAGTTGACTATTGGAAGGGTATATGTGATTTTGAAATCAATTGGAAAAAAAATGAAATATAAACAGATTTATTAAAAATGAGTATAATAACAAAATGAATTACGGCGCGGTTTAATATAATTGTTGAATGACTGTGTATGTGTATGTGTGTGTGTATGAGAAGTGAAAGAAGGAGGAAATAATAAATAAAAAAAGGAAGGAATATGAGTTAAGAGTTAGTCGGATGAGGGGGAACGAGAGCGGTCAGGAGAATTTAAGGGGGTGGATAATTCGGAAAAAGAAACGGGAGAATACGATATTGAAGGGGTAGAAGGAGTAGAAGCGCGTATAGGAGACGAGGGAGGACTAATAGGTAGACGTCGGAGTAGAAAAGGGGGTAGGAGTGTCGGGTCTGGGTGAAAATCTGTTTCAAATGTAATATTTATGATGGAACGGAGATATTGCAGTTGGTGTTCGAACTCATATAGATCTCTAGTCTCGTACACCGTCTCAAAGAAATGAAGGACTTGTTGGATGGATACCACAGAACGACAATAATGACCCACTAAAAATGTATTTCAATAAACGGGTGGAACCAATAAATAAGAGTATATATATAAAAAAACAGAACTTACTGCTGATTCGGGATGAGTTGACACAAGCAGAAGTGAGAATGACGCAGATCTGCGTAGGTGCTCTTGTTTCTAATATTCGTATTCCGATTGAGGCACCAAATAGTCGTTCACTTATATAAAGAGGAAGCCCGCACTTTTTCCAAAATCCGAATGCTTGAATATTTGAATACTAAATATTTGAATGAACTGGAATTATGAAGATTTGAATCTGAGTCCTAATGCTCAAGATCTGAATATCCGGGTTCTGAATATCTGAGTTTTGAATATCTGCGTGAGAGTGCGAGTCTGAGCTTTCTCGTTTCCGTGTTCTTCTGTCTCTCAGAGTAGTAGTAACGGTAGAAGTAGAAGTAGTGTCGCGGAGGCGGATTACCGCGGTTTTTATAGTGATAATCAGAGGCAGAAGCTATCAGGGTAGGTAGAGAGATGGCCTTTGAGGAAGGGGTGGATTGGTCTTAGTGGGAAAAAGTCTCAGCCATTAGCAAAGTTAAAAGACATCGTGGGAGGAGACAGTTAGTTTTTGGAGATATGAAGATGGAAGGGCTAAAGGGTGGAGCGTGGGTGTCTCATAGTTTTAGGTGGATATATGATTGGCTGAATGAGTTAGGCGCGACAAGCGTGGAGGTGGTGGGTGAGATAGAGAAATGTATACAAGTGGCCGGCTGGAAAAATCAAAATGCCGTAAATCAAAGGCTGGGATCAGATTTTACGACTATCAGTGAAGTAGGCTTTGTTGGTTGACTGATTGGGCACATATGGTTTTGGATTGGGAAGATGTAAGTTTCAAGTTTTAGAGCAGGAATGCTCTGAGTTGCTTTGTTTCACTGAAGGTTTGTTAGCGCGGAGTTTCAAATTTTTATAGCTGGGACGACGGACACACTTGGCGAACACTATCCAGATATAGATTTTTATAACAGGGCACTGTTTCCTGTTATGGAATTTTCCCGAATCGCCTTTCATTTGGCGCGACGGCTGTTCGCCAGATGGGTCTGTTTCCTAATTTATATTTATATATGTATATATTCCTATTATAGTTATATTAGGAGAATATAAATCCGCGAGAGGAAAGAATTTTTACTAATTAAATCTACAGGACGTAACACCGGTTTTGCTTGGATTTCCGGAAAGTGGATGGGGTGTCAAAGCAGGACGCGTACCCGCTGCCCAATATGACGGGTATCTTGGATAAGCTGCGGGTAGCGCGATACATTTCGACAACCGACCTTAATCAAGCCTATCATCAGATCCCGCTGGCCAGGGATAGTCGGGAGATCACCGCGTTTTCGGTGCCGGGTAAGGGGCATTACCATTTCACGAGGATGCCGTACGGGCTCTCGGGGACCCCGGCCACGTTCCAGCGGCTACTGGATTGATTAATTAGGCCGGAAATGGAGCCGTACGCGTTTGCATATCTGGACGACATTGTCGTCGTGACCCTGACGTTTACGGAGCATCTACAGTGGCTAGGACGGGTACTCGAGAGGATCGTCGGGGCAGGATTAGTGATTAACGCCGAAAGAAGTAAATTTTGTCGGTCGGAGGTGAAATACCTCGGTTTCTTGGTGCAGCAGGCCGGATAAAGTTCGATCGGTCTTGGAGTACCCGGCTCCGACAAACGTTAAACAATTTAGGCGGTTCCTCGGCATGGCCTCGTGGTATAGGCGGTTTTTACCGAATTTTGCAGGGGTTAACGAGCCTCTCACCCGGTTGTTGAGGAAAAAGAGTCGGTGGGAATGGGGGAGGATCAGCGCAGGGCTCTTGAGCAGGTTAGGGCGGACTTAGCGACGGCTCCGGTGCTATCGTGCCCCGACTTCTCAATACCGTTCACGTTGCACACCGACGCGAGTGCCGTCGGGCTCAGAACAGTGTTAACCCAGACCGTAGACCAGGTCGAGCGGGTTGTCGCGTTCGCGAGCAGGGCACTGTCGGAGGCAGAGCGACGGTGTAGCACCACGGAGCAAGAATGCTTTTGTTGTGTGGTCGATACGGAAGTTCCGTCCGTACTTGGAGGGGTATTCTTTTACGGTCGTGACGGATCATAATAGCCTCCGCTGGCTACATCGCCTGCAGAACCCCACCGGTCGATTAGCGAGATGGGCCTTAGAATTGCTCTAGTACGAATACACGATCGAGCATCGTAAGGGGGCCCTGCACCATGTGCCCGACGCGTTGTCGCGTATTCCGGAGCAAGTCGAAGAAGCTCCGTTTGGCGGGTCAGCAGTCGCCGCCGGAGTCGCGGCCGAGGAGCGCGACGGAGACGAGAATCCGTTGACGGGAGTCGCGGACGTGTGGTACCGCAAGCGTTACGAGGAAGTGAGGCGGGACCCGAGACGCTTCGCGACGTGGCGGATAGTAGACGGCCGCCTATATTTTTTTGCGACCCCATCGGGTGGTCTCCGAGTTAGCGGAGGATTTGAACCAGTGGAAACTGGTGCTGCCTAGAGAGAGGCGGCTAAACGCATGGGCCGAATCCCATGACGAACCTCAGGCCGAACATTTAGGGGAAAAAACGTACCACCGACTGACGATCGCGTACTTCTGGCCGCGCATGTTTCGCGAGGTGGTCGAGTACGTCAGGGGCTGCAACACCTGTCAGAGGACGAAGGTGGAACAGCAAACGGCCTCCGGGCTCATGGGACGACGGTCGGTCGAACACCCGTGGGAGATGGTCGCCGCGGATATAATGGGACCATTTCCGCGGAGTCGGGCCGGTTTTTCGTATCTGCTCGTTATGCAGGATCTGTTTACCAAGTGGGTGAAATGCTGAGCTCTTCGAGCCGCCACGAGGAGGTTGATTAGCGAGGCTCTGGATGAGTTGGTCGTTTCGTGTTGGGGAACACCGCGGTACTTGCTGACTGACAATGGGACGGAGTTCGTCAACAAGTACGTCGCGGCTTTTGCGAGGGACCATGGGATCGAGCACACGACCACCCCGCCATATCATCCACAGGCGAACCCCGTGGAGCGGGTGAATCGTGTCCTCAAAACAATGATAGTCGCATTTGTTGAGCAGGACCACCGAGAGTGAGATAGACGCCTCAACGACTTTAGATTCGCGTACAGCACGGCACATCATTCGTCATTGGGAATGTCGCCGGCATTTTTGAATTTGGGGCGCGAATTGGAACCGACCGTGTCGTTGCCACCGAGAAGGACGAAAGGACCTGGATCCCGGCGATCCGGTCAATTGGTGTGAGCGGAGGAAGAAGTTAGCGCCGGTCGTAGATTGGGTGCGAGAGAATTTAGCGCAGGCCTACGAGCAGCAGACCGGCCGGTATAACTTGCGTAAGCGACCGGCGACTTTTGATGTTGGCGATTTCGTGTGGAAGTGGCAGCATATGCTGTCGTCGGCGGCCAATTATATTGCGGCGAAATTGGCGCCAAAATACTCGGGGCCGTTCGTGGTGACGGCGCGACGATTGAACGCTGTATACGAATTGGCCGATGAACGGGGTAGGTCAATAGGGAAGATCCATATGAAGGATCTTAAGCGTTATGTGCCTCCCTTACAAGCTACCTGCGGAGGAACAAGCAGGGACCTCTCGACCCCGTCCTATCCCCAACACCTGGCAGCGGGCCTGGATGTTGGCGGTGGAGGCCGGGGCCGAGAGGGTCGCGCAGCAGCGACGAGCCGGGGCGACCCCCTAGGCGCGCCAAGCGACGGAGGAGATAGCTCGATGAGTGGCGGAACCCGAGCCGGACTGGGCGTCGGGGGGCGGCTCGACGAGGAAGAGTGGGCCGCTGTGGAGGCGGAAGACGTGGCTGCGGCCGATGAGCGGGCGAGGACGCGTGTCCGCGCCCTGGATGCAGCCCGGGCCCGTCCGCGGCGTTGGGTGGCGGACTGGGCCCCGAAGAGGTGCAGGCGGTGCGGCGAGACCGGCCACACCTTGTCGCAGTGCCCCCGCCCCCGCCACGAGCAGCCGCGGTGCTACCGGTGTGCGAAACCCCGTGACACCATGAAGACCTGCCCGCGCTGCGATCCCATATGGCGCGAAATTCATAGCCAAGACCGGGACCTGCAGTAGGAGTGCGAGGTTTTGTGGCGGTGGAGAGGAATAATCTCTCGTCAAGTTGGCCCTCCACTTCCCCGCCGTACAGTGTACTTTGTCCGATCCAAAAATCTTCGATATTTTACAGGTTTTATACATTTGATAAATTTGCGCGTCCGCCATTTTGAATAGAGGGCCTAATTTAAAAATCGGGCTCGATACGATTGTAGAGCAATTCATCGCGAGTAAATTAAAAAAAAAACGTTGAAATCGGTTAAGAATTACGCCGTCTAGTGATTTTTATCCACGAAAAGACCCATTTGACCCACTGTGCGCCGGGGGAGATAATTTTCTTTTTGTTTGTTCGCCGTGGATCGGCCGGATATTGTAAAATTTGACTTTTTTGGGTGTTTTGTTTTGACATTTTGAAAAAAAAAAGGTACTTTTTCTACTAGGTGTTGCGTCAGTTTTCCACAATCCCTAGCGCTGGGGGCAGCGTGACTCCGTGGAGCGAGGTGAAGCGAAAAATAGATTAGTAAGTGCGCGCGTAGAGTGCCTCCGCAACCCAAACACCGTCTGAGACTGGATTCCTCATGCGTTAGGGCGGGCGGCGGATCGACTCCGGGACCGGAGCGTTTGCGGCACCGACGACCGGGACAGCGGGCTGCGCGGCGCAAACGGGGACGCCTGCTGAGGGCGCTCGAAAAGAAGGCCGAGGAGCTGAAGGCGAAGGCGCGCCCCGGCCCGGCTCAGGCGCCTGGAGAAGTAAGCCCGAGGCCGCCGGCCTGCTACAATTGTGGAGCTGGGGACCATAAGTATGGGCAGTGCCCGCAGCCGAGGAGAGGAATATTCTGTTTCCGATGCGGCCAGGCCGGGACTACGTTGCGAGACTGTCCCTTTTGCCGGGACTACTGGAGAAGCCAGGGTCCGTTTGTGCCCGGACTAGGGAACGTGCCGCGGGAGATCTGCTTGACACGGGAGCAGGGACTCTCGAGACGGACGCAGGAGGGATCGGCCGATGCCAGGCACCTACGCGATTAAGTTAAGTTGCAAGCGGAAATTAATATTGAGTCATAAAAAAGGGAGGAGAAAAAGAAATTCTACCGCCATTGGTGTCCGCGTTCGTTCACGGAGCTCAGGATCATGGGGGCTGGAAGGCGTGAGGATGCCGGAGGGCAGCTCTGACGGGTATCCTCCCGGGTAGGACTCCCAGCCGTCGGCTAGAGATAGCGACGGGCGAGCCTTAGACCGAGGGGCTCGGTCCTTTTTAGGGAGGGGGGAATGTAACATGGCAGCTTGGAGCGCCCGTTACGGTGCAAAGATTCGGAGCTAAATTCGGAAAGTGGCGGCGGAACGCACGTGTGAGCGGGGCGTCCGCGAATTCGGGGTAAGACGCGACGGGGGTCGCGGCAGGGGAAGATTCGGCGAGACGGCGGGGCACGGCGATAGGACCGCGCTAGGCTCCCTGGGAGGTTCCGCGAGTGGGGGGCCTCCGAGCCGATGTCCCTGCGTAGACAGGAAGGGTTCTTCCTATTCCATCTTGAGATCCCAAGTGAGCAAGCGAGCGAGCGACCACACGAGCGAACGAGCGAGCGACGACAAGAGCGAGCGAACGAAGTGAGGGCGATCTAGGAGAGAGCAAGCGGGGCGGAGTGAGCAGCTGTCCAGGTCCGTCACAAATGGAGTCGGACAAGCAGGAGGAAACCGCTGCGTAAGCTCACACCACCTGTTTGCCTGTCGCGAAGGTGACCAGATCTTCCTTCCAGAGATCGCCGTCCGAGACGTTGGTGCCAACCACCGTGTGGTAGTGGCGATCCTTGGCGGAGTCCGTCGGACGGCGAAGCCGTCGACGATTTGAACCAACGAGCTCTTTGTGCGTGCAGAAAGATCGGGCGAGCGGAGGCTAGCCGTCTCGCCCGCTGCTTCAGATAATTTATAAATACATTGCATGTTGATACAAACAGACGAGACTGTTTTAGTAGTGATATTCTATTTCACGAACCCGCCCACATCCGACTTAAAACACGGGGAGCTAGTCGGTCCCGCACAGGGCGGAAAGCGGGGATCGCGATCCGACAGTAAATTTGGTGACTTTGGCGAAAATCGGTGGTACAGCCGCCTTCGTACCTGGCGCCCACGAGTTGGTGATATTTGAAGCGGCATACGATTTGGGTCGAATCGGACCCGCCGGGTTCCGCTACCGGCGGAATTCCTTGTGACGGGTAATCTTGCGTGGATCTTAGATCGCTTAGCGAACAACGTCGCATTACATCGAAAAGTATTATTTAACTTATGCAGAGAAGGCATGTCATCGTAAACGGTGTTCATGGTTTTAGTGATCACGTTGTTCTCACATTGTCATTCAGAAAGTGTAACAACCATTCCCGCTTCTCATGCCCCTTCACGTACATAAATTGAGATGCATCGTCTTCAAGCTCGCCATATATATCACCCGCTACAGCTGCAGTAACCAAATGTTTAGCTCTGCAGTATTTGATGGTTTCATCTTTCCATCGTAATCCATAATGATTAACCAGTAGACGTTAATCAGTAGACTTTCGATTTGTCTGATCTTGTGAGCAGATGCCATGGCATCGGACTCATGAAGACGTAGTGCGAAAGAATATTTCCGTTTTTTAATATTGCTGCTTCTTCTACAATAAATCTCTTTCCAACCATGAAACCTTGCAAGTCTACAAACGTCGGTGACAACAATGGTGAAACAACCATTTTTTGACACGTCCGGGAGAGAAATGCCGTTTATAGCACTTTGTTTCATGTATTATTCTTTTCTCGTACACACTTTCTGATGTTAGTTGAGTTTGCGCACTATGTTGGTTAGCGGGCTGTATTCAACTATACGATCATGCAGGATAAGGCAATACGCAGTAGTATTCGCCAGTATATTCTCCTTACACTCAAATTCTATCCGCACATCCACAGTGACACTCTTGACGGACTTATTTTGACGCGAACAATAATCACGAAAGGACCTTGCCGCAGAAAGTCGGTAGTTGTTAACCATACCTCAGCACTGTCGCATCTATAATACGATTTACGAAAACGTCTATACATATCGTAAAGTATTGCATATTTATTTTCTGTAAAGTCCAAATTCATGTCATCGTACGGATAACACTCTGAATTCAGATAGAGCTTCGCATTGATCAATTTGCAGTCATCGAATCGAGTTATATTTTCCGACATGACATTCTCCCGACCAGTTTGCAGCGCAAAGATAACGTATCGAGGTTTCTCCAAATTATTAGCAGTTTTGACGGTCCACAGGTGTTTGGTCGTGCTTTGCAGTAGAGGAAATTCATACAGATCCCACGAGCGGAAACTCATGCTCAAGTATCGTCCGTTCTCCAAAGTTTTCAGCAGGGAAAGTTTATTGATATCGTTTAAGATTACGTGAGGCATTCGTCATTGTATCTTGAATAGCTCGATCTTAGGATACAGCGCTGAAGATCCTAGTAGACTGTTGTTATCGCTGCGCGATCGTAATAGAATCAATTCGTGACACGCGTTAATCACTATACGCTTGTAGTCTTCACAGAATCCTAGTGTTACGTCCTGGAGGAGGAACGCAACTTGACGCTTGCTTTCGCAAGCTCCGACGTACTTACAAGTCTGCGGTATAGATCAAGGATCGGAATAATCCCTTTATCTGGCGCGGACATACGTCGGTGGTCCTTTATTTAGGTCAGGGAACTGAATCCCTTTACCTGGGATAGGACAGTGAGCGACGGTTGAGGAAAGGGAGGATTTTTACATTAAATAATTATTTGTGACGAGTGGTTGGGTATTACTTACAAATTGTGCATTTATTGATATAAGTATTAATTTTAAGTTGCAAGAAAATCGATTATCAGATATAACCGTTGTGTAATTATATATAAATATATATATGTGGTCGCGGTTCAAGAGGCTACTTTTAATCATTCCGAGAGATATTCGGGTACGAGAAGATCAGGTGTCGGGGAAGTGCGTGGTGAGAGAGAAGATCGACGCGAAGATGCCTCTGAGGGAGAGGGAGAATAAATAGGAATGAGGCCACGGAGTAAGGCCGCGTGGAAGCCACGCGTACCCCCTCGTAGAGGTGAGGTTGGAGGGGAAGGTGTCGAGGATGGGCTCCAAAATAAAGGAGAATCGGTCTATAGGAGATCGGTCTTCGGTGGGACTCAGGGATGTTGGGGAGTAAGATATAAAAGGAGTTCCGGGGGAAGAATCGGGAAGGAACAACAAATGAGAATGTGCGAATCTTGAAATTTCGGATTCGTTATGGCGAACAATGTAGTCCGGGCGATCTTATAATGTGAGTTCTAATGAGGCGACTTCAAAATCTTCGCGGTTTTCGTACTTTTCTGAGGTAGTTAGGTCCGTTTGAACTTGATAACATTGAGCCACTGCAATCGGATTCCACAATTAAGGAGACATGCCAAGGGGGATAGAGAAAGGGAGAAAAGGGAAAGAAAAACGGGAAAGAGAAGAAAGATAAGAGAAGAGAGCAGGTAGTGAGGAAAAAACAATAAATGAGAAAACAAAACAAGAAAAAAGGCTTACTATTGCCATATGGTGGTTCCCTTTGGGTGAAGGATAATAGCTTGTTGTCGGCCTCGACTCCGGATATCGTATGATGATAGCCTTAGATTCTGGACAGCGTCCGTATTTTCGGGGTTGGTGTGAAGACTGGTTACCGTTGGTGATGATAATGTCAACCGAGCCAATTTATAGAGAACCGAATGAGTAAAAATGTTGGTATATCCACTACACACTAAGTGATTTAAGAGGAGCTTCTTTCTTGGCTGCTGGCTCGGCGAGAAGTGGCTGAGACTTTTGACTTTTCTCAAAAAGCCAGCTCGGTTGAGGGAGTGGGGTCTAATTTTTTTATGCCCAAGTATGGTCATAGGATTGTGTTTCGAATGTTTTTAGAGGTTGAGTCAAGAGTAAGATAAACTTTTTTTTTTAGGAGATAGGGAGCATGTGGCAATAAGAGAATTTATTATAGATAGTTTACAAAATGTGGCAGCTATCTTAAGAAGGAAATGTCGATATTTTTTAAGTAGGACGTCGCGGTATTGTTAACGTAGACTGAGCGCGTGGGAACAAGATCGGAGTTGGTTTGGAGATTGGAATTTTCAAAGATTCTAGGGTCATCGCGTCGTGTGATAACATATAATAATAATAATAATAATAAATTCAATTTTTTTGTTTATAAAAGCGGTCTAGAATGCGCGAAGTCCGCAGGACGTAACACCAGCAACACGCTGAGTGGTACGCAAAAGTTGAAGTATCCGTCCGGTAAAATAGTGTCAGTCGTCTCCCACACGGCATTTTTCATGATAACATTTTTGTCTAAAGATAGCGATACATAATTTTTGAACGTGGAAGTTATTCCCACGTTTCTGTTACGATCAATCTCCACACCCTCCAGTTCATAAGAAATCTCATCAAACATGAATGCAACGCTATTATATCCCAATGTTACAGTCGCACCATCGACTGCAACTTGTTTCGTCACCTTCCCCTCGACATAGAGATAACTTTCTAACTCGCATGGCAATATGTATTAATCCTGCTGTTATATAGGTATTCGTATCTCGTCGCTATATCCAAACGTTGTGCTAGCGTATGGATTGTACGTATGTGTCTCAATTTTGATGAAGCAATCGTTAAAGACCGGTTCACTTTCAATTTTCAAAATGTCAACCATATTTCTCAATCGTTTCGTACGATGAATCCCAGAGATTTCAAAAATTCAACGTTCAACGCGCTGAGTTTCTTTCGAACGAGGGATTTTGTACTGTTAATCGCGTGTCTCGTAAAAGGTATATTTCCAGCTTGTTTCTCCTGTTCCACTTAATTCACCACAAGCATTTCATAGATTGCGTTTATTATCGTCGCCGTTGTACGTGCAATCTAATAGTAATCTCTTCTCCTCGAAAATCGAGCTATTGTCCTTCTTGATCGACAACACGTACCATTAAATCTGTAATGCTCCGTGCGATGATTGGGAGGTAAATAACATGTGCCGGCGTTTCTGATATCTTATATCTTGGTGGGACCTTAGGCGAGAATTCATGTATCGTATGTACACGCATACTGTTACTGTACGCACCACTGACAACGCTACATTCTATACGAATGATATTCACGTTGATAATCTTAATCGATGCATCCGATTCGTACCATTGTTGTGGCTCTAATATACGACTCGATGAGAATCCTAAAAGCGAGCCAATATTGTTTGGTTTGCTAAAATTTATTCTATAAGCACATTTTATTTCGCTCTTCATCGTGTAATGGCCGAACTCCGCGGTTCGGTCGTCGATACGCGTTTTGCGCGGATAAGGCTCGTCAGAGTCCGAGTTCGGGGAGGAGGAAAGCAGCGAGAGACTTGAGAATAGAAATGTAAATAACTTACATTTATTCTGTGCTGACTTATGTACAAGAGCTCGGCCCCGAAGGCGTTGTCGCGGGTTGCGTCTATTAGGCGCGTCGGTACGGTACGGTGCGGTGCGGTGTGCGGTACACGCACGCGTACGGACGGATAGGCCGTGCGGAAGGCGGGGCCTATTGCGTGTAGACGATGACGGCGGTAACGGCGCGGTGATCGGTCTCGCCTCGCGACGCTGGGCGTCTCGGACAATTATCGCCCAATACTCGGCTCGCAATCGCTCGCGTATACAGGATGTTTGATAGCTGATCATGCAGACGAAAGTTGGAGATAGATTGGGTGTAGCCGAGAAGAAAAGTCATGTACCATAATGTCAAATTGGCAATAGTTATCGAGTTATTAATTAAAACATGTGAGCCAACGAGCGCGTAGAGAGCGGAGGGCGACCGCAGTAAGCACATAGACATTTGATACAGGCGGAGTCAGCGAGTGACGGTAGGCTTACTTACTTGTGATGTAAATTTATTTTTGTTGCTCATATTATCTTGAAATTAAATTTTTAATTGTAGAAATCTTTAATGAAATTTATATTTGCAGGCTGATACAAGAAATGTTACAAATGAAGAGTCAGCTTTGAAGATAGTTTCAATAATGATGATAATGGAACTAATCCAAATCCTTCTATGACAAGACAAAACTCATGTGAAGACAACTTTGAAGTATGTGTTATAGAAGCAGAAAAATAATCTGCAATAGGAAAAATATCAAAACCACACGCAATACGTTACGAAAATGATTATGATACTTTGAAACGAAGACTTCAAGATGCTGAATTGAGAGCATAAGAAGCTACATTGAAATTACAGCAAGCAAACGTAATTATTAACAGAGTAGAAAGATCAAGAAGAATATTAAAAAAACACATAAGAAGATTGACAGATGAAAATAAAAAAAACGCACAAGACAATTTATAGTCACAATTACCATTAAATGTGAGAAGAATATTCAACGACGATCAAATTCAAATATTTCTTGGTCAAAATCCACGTGGTTTTAAATGGTCCAACAATACAATTCTTAAGGCATTACAACTGAAGTTTTCATGTGGCAGCAATGGATACAACCAATTGTTAACTCAAAATTTGTCTTTACCATCATAACGCACTTTACGAAGAAAAAAGAAGGCATTGACTTTGAGCCAGGAATATTAGAAGACGTTTTTGATATTTTAAAGAAACAAATATCTCTGTTTAAAGATGACCGAGAAAAAGATGCTGCGATTGCTATTGATGAAATGAGTATTGTATGTGGAAAAAAGTTTGACCCTTCTACTCTTTCACATATTGGCAATGCTAGTATGCCTGACAGTTCTGGTAGCGTTCTTTGCTAAATTTACATGAAATCCTGATTCTTTTTTCCTTTCTAGAAACTGAAATATTTTAAACTGCTTGTGTATTTATAATTGTATAAAAATTATTCTTTCCTTTACAGGACAAGTACAGAAAGCAATGCATGCTTTAGTGATTATGATTACTGGTATTTTTTCACGGTGGAAACAGGTTGTAGTCTATTACTATACGCCCCATGGATTTAACGGTGCTACTTTAAAAGCTATAATTGAAACAATAATTAGAAAAGCAGAATCCATTGGTCTATATATACATAGTATAACTTCCGACATGGGATCCATAAATCGAGCCATGTGGAAAGCATTTGGAAACATTTCAGGTGGAAAATCTTTTCTTCAGAATTCCGTATGCATCCCGTAGACAACAAACGAAAATTATATTTTTTCGCTAATGCGCCACACCTCTTGAAAAATTTAAGATCTTGCTTAGAGAATAACAAAATAATAGAACTACCACAGACATTCGTATATACACATAAACTATCTTCTTCTACCGTAAAATGCAAGCATTTGACTGAATTAGTTGAACTGCAAGAGAATTTATGTTTTAAATTAACTCCGAAACTTCAACGCAGTGATATTACTCCCGGTAAATATAACAAAATGAAAGTTAGTAAAGCAAGAAATGTAATGAGCATTGATGTCAGCAGTGCACTTACATTTCTAGCTGAAGAAAAACATGAAATAAAATACAAAACGACAGCATCATTTGTAGAAGTTGTTTCCAAATGGTTTACACTTGTAACGTCACGATCTCAACGAGTAGCATTGGGTAGAACGTCAGGCAATGAAAAGAGCGAAGAAAAATATCATCAAAGTATTGAATTTCTTGAGGCCGTTATTGAACTTTTTAGAAATATTGCAATAGGTGAGAATCAATATTTCAAGCCCGTCCAATGTGGTGTCATGATTACCACAAAGTCTGTTATAGAGTTAACAAAATTTTTGATAAATGAAAGAAGCTATATATATGTCTTAGCAAGTCGATTTACACAGGATTGCGTAGAAAATTTATTTTCCGGAATAAGAGCTAAACATCCAACACCCAATGTTTTACAATTCAAGCAAGACTTGAAAGAACTTTGTATATCTCGCTATATTAAACTATCAAAATATACAAATTACGACCAAGATGATAGACAATTTCTATGTGACTTCTTGAATAAACCAAAAAAAAACACGTTGAACAGTTTCCCAATATTCCTCCTGAGATTATTTCAAAACATATATCTTTTAATAACATAGGATTAAATGTATTATACAGTGTTGCTGGTTACACAGTATTGCTAAGTGTGCTAAAAATGCAATATGCGCAAGTTGTTTAAATTCTGCAGGTTCAACTAAATATAATGCAAGTATTAAATATGCAAGGTTTGTGTATTTAAGATGTTTTCGAAATAATACTTTATTTTTTGTAAGCAAAGATGTTTTTGAATATTTCATTGCCAGGGAAATTGTTATTCTGCAATATCTTCCTCATTTAAATAATTTTAAGTGTAATTTAATTAGTTTCTTTATGGAAAAAATGGAAAATGTTTCTTGTGCGAGCATTAACAATTGTCATCAATTAAGTTTAAAAATTATGAGACGATTTATTGGATATATAGGATGAAAATTGTGTGTACAAAGGGGCAATTAATAAAACCAATACACAATAGCAAAACAATGGCCATGCATTCTATTGTTACGTAATGTTACAAAATGTTTATATTTGTTCGTTTAAATTATAAAAACGAGTTATACAAACTTTTTGTACTTTTCTTATTTCACTCCTTTCCCCACTTCTGAATATTTGTGAGAATGTTTCTCAATTCTATTTTACCACATTCACTATCCTATTTATAGTAGCAAATAAATATTACATCTGATCGCGCATTTTCACGGCTTGCTTATTTTTTATATTTCTCTTCTGTCTCACAACACTTTTGTCTCCAATTTTTTACATATACATACATCTAGATAAAAATATATAGAAATATAGACAGATTCTAGGTAAAGAAATATATCTACTACATTTTTAAATTATTACGTTCTGTGTAACAATTTCTATTAGTTCCGCCATGTTTTTACAAAATTCGTTTCGACTAATAAAAACGAACACGTACCGTGGCCAGACTCTATCTTTTAGGGACACTAATGCCACCCAGTGAGTACCTGGCTCCTCTGTGTTGTCTAAATTTACAATACCTACTCTCATTTTGACGTACTCCACCTATCGGTGAGGCGTCACGCATGAAAACACCTCGAAAGAAAGATATACGCATACGCCTCGCTATTCTTTCCAACTACGTTAGTCATTGATCCATGGGTAATTTTAGCTTCTCTTTGACGTTCTTTTCCCTGCTGCGCCTCGCCCACGCTTGTACGGGGCAAGATAAATTCAGCGACCTTCCATAGCGCGATGATAACGTTTTAATTCTTCCAGTTGGCGTTGCGCGGCTTTGCTATCATTCACCGCTTTTGCGACACCCGCCATTCTATCGACTAGTGAACCGAGAACTCCTAATAATGGTAGAACTGATAAAATACCACCCCGTTTTGCTATTGGAAGTGCTCGTTTTCGGACTGCTTTCTAGGATGACTTCTTTTTCTTCAAGCCCATGCCGATTTTTGTTTTGGCTTTCATGGCAGCCCAAACGGCTGCAGCAGCAGCTCTCTCGCCTAGAATTGACTCTTTCGAAGTTATACGTTTCCGCGCTTTTACAGAGAGAATCTCATTCGCCGTGTGCCGATCAGCGAGATTGTTACTATGTGAGTAGGCTATATCGTGCTCACGACACGCCGCTTCCAATGATTAATGCCTTGATCGCCTCTGTCCAATCGTTTTATCAAGTGAGTTCCAGGACTATACAATTGATATCCGGGAATGTGTAGTTCGATAGAAAGCGCATTTATCGCGCGATTCAACAGACTACTGCCGACTTTGACTTTTGTCGACGATATTCACTACAATCCCTGATCAGTGGTGCTGAACTGTCGATATGCGTTCGCTGCCACGGACGATTATAATGTTTCAAACACCGACGATACTGCTGAACCTCTGGATCGACTCTTAAATGTTCAGAGAGTCTGTCCTGCAAATCGTCAATATACTTTGCAAATTCTCGTAACAGAACAATCTTCAGTATGTATTTCAGTTGTTCGGAGGTTAGCTCTTGAATATCACGAGTATCTGTCAGAAGGAGCAACATTTTCTAAACTGGGTGTTTCCAAGATCGACATTCCTATATATAGTTCAATCGCAACGATCCGTTAACGAAAACAATTTTGCGACTTACGGGTGAAATATGCGGTTCGTGAAGCAACCGACGTCGATATGTGTGACAAATTTCGGCAAGAGAACGCAATCAATGCTTGAGCAAGAGGCGCGCGGACATGGAAACATGCTTCCGAACACCATATGTAGCATCATATGCGGTCCCTCGAATTGCGGCAAGACGAACGTTCTCATCAGCTTGTTGGAAAGTCCGCACGGTCTACGTTTCGAGAATTTGTACGTGTAATCGAAATCGTTGCAACAACCTAAATATCGATACCTGGAAAATTTGCTGATACCGATAGATGAAATTGGATACTTTATATTCTCCAATAACAGCGATGTAATTCCAACGACCGAAGCGTTAAAAAATTCCATTTTTATCTTTGATGATGTGGCATGTGACAAGCAAGATACGATAAGAGAATACTTTGCCATGGGTCGTCATTCGAATGTTAACTGTTTCTATTTCTGTCAGACGTATGCAAAAATACCCAAGCATCTTATATGGGACAATGCAAATCTTCTGATTCTCTTTAAACAGGATGGTAATAACTTGAAACATATGTACAACGATCATGTGAACACTGACATGTCATATGAGGATTTCAGTGCATTGTGTTGCAAATGTTAGAAGCATAAATATGATGCACAGCCAGGCCTGTATCTCTAACCGTTTAGGAGATATCGAAGGTTAAAGTTTTCCAGCCTTTCTCCGTCGATATCCAGCCTTCCTCCGTCGGTATCTCCGCTTCTACTGGGAGTAGAGAGTTTGCCATGTAGTCGAAAATGTAGGGTTTTGAAAGGACTTTAATTTGGTACCAGAGCCAGGCCTGTATCTCTAACCGTTTAGGAGATATCGAAGATTAAAGTTTTCCAACCTTTCTCCGTTGATATCTCCGCTTCTACTGGGAGTAGAGAGTAGCCATTTACGGCAAAATGTAGGGTTTTGAGAGGACTTTAATTTGGTACCAGAGCCAGGCCTGTATCTCTAACCGTTTAGGAGATATCGAAGGTTAAAGTTTTCCAGCCTTTCTCCGTCGATATCCAGCCTTCCTCCGTCGATATCTCCGCTTCTACTGGGAGTAGGGAGTTTGCCATGTAGTCGAAAATGTAGGGTTTTGAAAGGACTTTAATTTGGTACCAGAGCCAGGCCTGTATCTCTAACCGTTTAGGAGATATCGAAGAGTAAAGTTTTCCAGCCATTCTCCGTCGATATCCAGCCTTCCTCCGTCGATATCTCCGCTTCTACTGGGAGTAGAGAGTCGTCCATGTAGTCGAAAATGTAGGGTTTTGAGAGGACTTTAATTTGGCACCAGAGCCAGGCCTGTATCTCTAACCGTTTAGGAGATATCGAAGATTGAAGTTTTCCAGCCATTCTCCGTCGATATCCAGCCTTCCTTCGTCGATATCTCCGCTTCTACTGGGAGTAGAAAGTTTGCCTGATTGTAGAAAGTCACCCTGAAATATGATTTTACAGTGATTGATACGGACAGCTCAATGACCAACGGACGATACAGGAAAGGATTTAACGACTTTGCCGTGAGATGCACAAACATCATTGTAACCTCAACGTGGTAACATCTTCAACGTCCACGAGACAAACATATCAATGATGAATAGTAGCATGAAGATCAAGGATCGTGAAAAGGTAGCAAAAGAGATTGCGAAAACGAGCGAATCGATCCGTAAGAAGTATCGCGCTTTGAAAATCGGTAGAATAGTGGAAAATGCCGCATTGGAGAGACACTTTAAACCTATTATTGAACCTGTCAAGTAAATCGCGGGAAGCAGCGCTAATGTGGAAAGTAACGTTGATGTTAAAACTGAGACATCATCGATGAATACAAGCGTCGAAACAAAGAGTGTAATATTAAAACCCGAAAAAGAGATAAAGCGTAAAGGCTCGTCTACAATAGCTGTAAGAGTAAGGCTGTAAGGCTGTAACGTAAGCTGTCAGCGAATGAAAATATTTCATTTCGTGTCTTGCAACTTTACAGCCTTATTCTTACAGCTAATGTAGACGAGCCTAAAGGCTCGCGCGATGCGCGACACATGATCACAAGAATAGATCTTTTCATATCTTCACATAGACGCGAAGATCTTTTCAATTGGTCTGTTCTTTTTAATAGCACTACTGAACTGATGCAATAAGTTAGAGTGAGACAAATATATTTTTCTCGCTTTAACTTATTGCACCAGTGCAGCTAAAAAGAACAGAACAAATAGTATATGCTAAGCTTGTAGGACGCAAAATACTGACAGAATTTTTTCAATGGAATTATTAATGAGAGAAAGGAAACAGTTTTCACTTTTATTATATCTTTCGCAAATAAATAATAGAGAAATTGATACAAATATAAAATGTTTATCTTATTTTTAGCTGCATTACCACTTGCAATATAACTATTATTTTCTTTGTATTTCCTTAGAAATGTATCTCGTAAATTTTTCCACTTCTTTTTACAAATATTAGGGTCTGTATCTCTTTAAGTAAAAATGACAGTTATATGTTAAATAATAAAAGTGTAACAATGTAGAAATTTAAATAGTGAATAAAATACACTCAAACGCAAAAAACCCGGTACACTAAAAATTTGGGAAAAAATTACAAAATTTCAAATGATCATAACTTGGTAAATAATGAAGATACAAATATGCGCAGAAATGCAAAATGAAGCTTGAAACGTCCTCTTTAAGAATATCTGAATGGCAATTATGCTCGGCCATTTTTTTCAAAATGGCGGATGATAAAATGAGAGGATGCAAAATTGATAATCAAAGGTCCGTGTTTGCGATGGTGCATGGTGTGCATCAGGTATCGCAGCGTAATGGGACCAAATGCACATGAAAGTATAGAGTGTTATCTTTAAAATGCTACTTTACCGAGCTCGATGTGATCATTTTTCACTGAGTTGTTCCAAATTTTGCTAAAAATGCGGTTTTCTTGTTAAATTTGCATAATTCAGTGAATAAGTATCGCATCAAGCTCTATAACAAAGTATTTTAAAGAAAACATTCTATACTTTTAGATACTTTTCATCTCATTGAGCTGCGACACTTACTTTGCTCCATGCGCCGTCGCACGCTCGAACCTTTTTTTAGCAACTTTTCATGTTCTCCTTTTTATCACCCGCCATTTTAAAAAAATATCGTTGCGCACAGTTTCGATAGATCTTTCGAAAAGTACGGTTTCAAAGCTTTCAAACCGTTTTTGAAATTTGCTGCTAGGATATTTAGGTGTCGAGATATTCAATTTCGAATTTGCAACAAATGTCGATTCAGCGAGGCTTAAGGGGCTAAGAGGCTTTGCGGTTCGTTTGGCTCTTTCATAATTTCAATAGCTGTGTTCATGTTTCTCTATATAATAATTTACATAACCTGCACAATATATTCAATGATCTGCATTTATTATTTTGAAAGCCAGGGAAATGAAAGTAAAATTCAATTTAGGTTCTTCATTTTGCGTAATCGATATTACGTAATAAAGATGAATTGCGTTTTAAGATACCGTTGTCATTAGCTCAAATTATGGTTGTAAGTCTTCCCAATATAAACCGCATGGAGTTTTACTGGTAGGAAAAGTCCCATTGTGTGTGTGTTTGTATACCATAAGGATAAGGACCCCGTGGTTCGTCAGCTCCACAGTATTTTAAGATTTCACACCCTCCTTGTGGTGTGTGTGTATGTGTGTGTGTGTGTGTGTGTGTGTGTGTGTGTGTTACAGCAGAGATAAGTACCCCGCAGTTCGTCACTCCTGCAGTAATTAATGACTCCAAACCCTCTCTGCTGTGTGTGTGGTGTGTGTGTACTAATAGTGGGTATGACTGCCTCGTGCGCGTATTACCTCACTCATACGATCAGGCATACTCCTTATTAGTCTTTTAATTTCATCCTGCGTAACTGTATTCCATTCGTTTTCGAGAATTATTCGCAGTTCTCGCAGTGACTGAGGAGCAGGTACGTGATTTCGTACTTTCCTGCCGAGGTTGCCCCATAAGTGTTCGATTAGATTTAAATCTGGACTATTTGCTGGCCAATCGAGTCGATTTATGCCAACTTCATCGAAGAAATCAAGCACTCTTCTCGCAGTGTGTGGTCGAGCATTGTCTTGCATAAACAAGAAGTTCTCTCCGATGAAGGGTGCGTACGGAACAACATACGAAATGAGTATGTCTTCCATGTATACATCTGCGTTCATATTCTTGTCAAAAAAGTGCAGATCTGTATGAGTATTAGCTGAAATTCCTGCCCAAATCATTACAGAGCCTCCATTGTAGCTATGCCTCTCACTTACCGTACAGTCTGCAAATCGTTCTCCACCGCGACGATAAACTCGTTCTCGTCCATCTGGAGAATAGACACAAAAACGAGATTCATCGCTAAAGAGTACTTTGCTCCAGTCTGCGTAAGTCCAGTCTCTATGCTCAACTGCAAAATTGAGTCGAGCTACGCGATGGTGACATTTAAGCAAAGGTACAGCTGCTGGCCTGCGCGAAAGCAGATTTTGTTCCTTTAATCTTCTCCGAGCGGTGTTAACGGATACATTAATGTTGCGGACATCCCTTAAATTGTTTCTAATTCGAACAGATGTTCGATGTCTGTCTCTTAACGAATTTGAAACAATAAATCGGTCATCATTGTGATTGGTACATCGAGGACGTCCCGAACCAGGCCTTCTATGGAAAGAATTGGTTTGTAAGTACCTGGCATAAGCACGTTGCACAGTTGACACTGATAAATCAAGTGCCTGAGCAACGTACCTTCGACTTCTGCCATCTTCAATTAAAGCAATAACTTGAGCAGCCTTTTCAGGATTTATCGTCGCCATAATCGACGTAATAATTTCGATGCGAAACAATCAATTATGGTTTAAATTGATGAAGTTGCACGAAGCAACGCGCCTTGAAAGGAAAAGATCACGGAAAAAGAAAAGTCGCACGAGGCAGCGCTTATCGGAGTGAACACGTTCGGAAAAGGAAAATTGTTTGTCTTTGTTTATTGTCTTGGCACATACATTTAAGAAAAATCCAGTCAAGCCAGGCGTTAAAGCCCGGCGCACCGACAGAATCTCAGTCAAGCCAGAACGTAAGCCCGGCGTACTGACAAACTCGCGAAGTCCAGCGTACAAGAGATAGTGCCACTATCGGCGGTGGACCGTACGAAGGCCAAAAGCTGTACGAAAGCAATCTCTGATCGTCTCCGCGGGCACTCTTATATGCCCTGGGCAGCTCGAACTCGCATGCGAGCCGAGGGGCTCGCGCGCGCGAAAACCCAGATCGCCGCATCGCGGCGGCTCCGTGGACTAGGAGCGCCAGGGAATTTCGACGTTCAGGTGGCGTCCAGCGACTCGGCATCCCGCGCGCCGGGTCACCGCGAACTCAGGCGCGATCCTGAACAGCATATTCAAGCTGTGTACCATAATGGCCAATCGTACGGAGAAGGTAGAGAGCTAGGGACAGCTTCGCGAACTAAAGTGTATACCACAGTGATCATGCGTAACTGAAGGATAAAGAATGATAACTTTTGATAAAAATTAAATTTCCAATTCGCAAAATTGTGTAAATTAGTGTATAGAAAATAACGAACGCGGCTATTGAAATTATGAAAGAGCCAAACGAACCGCAGAGCCTCTTAGCCCCTTAAGCCTCGCTGAATCGACATTTGTTGCAAATTCGAAATTGAATATCTCGACACCTAAATATCCTAGCAGCAAATTTCAAAAACGGTTTGAAAGCTTTGAAACCGTACTTTTCGAAAGATCTATCGAAATTGTGCACAACGATATTTTTTCAAAATGGCGGGTGATAAAAAGGAGAACATGAAATTTGCTAAAAAAAGGTTCGAGCGTGCGACGGCGCATGGAGCAAAGTAAGTGTCGCAGCTCAATGGGACGAAAAGTACTTAAAAGTATAGAATGTTTTCTTTAAAATACTTCGTTATAGAGCTTGCTGCGATACTTATTCACTGAATTATGCAAATTTAACAAGAAAATCGCATTTTTAGTAAAATTTGGAACAACTCAGTGAAAAATGATCACATCGAGTTCGGTAAAGTAGCATCTTAAAGATAACACTCTATACTTTCATGTGCATTTGGTCCCATTACGCTGCGATACCTGATGCACACCATGCACCATCGCAAACACGGACCTTTGATTATCAATTTTGCATGCTCTCACTTTATCATCCGCCATTTTGAAAAAAATAGCCGAGCATAATTGCCATTCAGATATTCTTAAAGAGGACGTTTCAAGCTTCATTTTGCATTTCTGCGCATAGTTGTATCTTCATTATTTACCAAGTTATTATCATTTGAAATTTTGTAATTTTTTCCCAAATTTTTAGTGTACCGGGTTTTTTGCGTTTGAGTGTATAAAATGAATCTTTTTTAAGTACATACTAAGGGCTCGACCCACTTCTTCTCAAGCTTTTTGTATTATGTTCATTCCTCTCATTTTTGTATCCAATCTGTGATCCTATAAACATGACCTTTCTTGTACTTCTGATATTAAAATTTCTTCAAATACTTCAAATGCTTGTGAGTTTAAAGATTTATTGGGCTGAAAATTTAATATATAAATAAAATTTATTTAAAATGACTATTGTTAAACAAATGATGTCATTCAGTGACTAACCTAACATAACTAAAACTAATTAATAATTATTTATACTTACATCTATATTTTCTATATCTGCTTCCATATTTTCGTCGAGGTATTCATAATCTTCATAATCTGCCATAATAAATTTAACCATCTGATACTGAGCATATATTGTTGAAGTTTGGCAGAACGAGAAAAACTGGACTAATTGGTTCGCGCGGGACGAGATACTGTTTCCGCCAATGGCAACCTCGCTCCTCGGTCGGCATCGCTCATCGCGCGCGACAAATCTTCAAACTTGGTCAATTTTTTTGCGACGTCGCGATCTATCGTGCGACGGATGTGACGTTCGGAAAAGCTGTACGTTCATTGGACATCGCATGTCGCGTATTGCGTGTCGCGTCGCGCATCGCGTTGGTCTGCAAGAGCCTTAAGGCAAAACTTTCACCAGTCGCATTGACTCTATCGAAACGGGAACTGTTAAACGATCCTCCGATAGTTCCTACATCGACGGGAGCTCTACAATATGAGGAATTACATGGAATGTCACATGAACCTTCACCGATCGACGATCTACCCAATAATAATGATGATGAGAATATTTTCGAAACCTCCGTGGAACCGTTAGTGACACCCGTTAGACATCAGTTGCGAACGTTCAAAGGACAATATACTTTATATGATCATTTTGGTCCGTTGGGTTAAAAATATTGGGTTTGGGAAAAAGTTCGTGGCGTTTTTCCCGATAGATGGCGTCAATTGCAAATAACTCAGGAAACACAGATCGCAGCGACACCACTAAACGCTCGTTGGAAAAGTGACACTTCGAGCGTCACTTTGAGTGTATAAACATCGAAATTGGTGCAGTGGTTGGAAAGTTATTTGCGTTTGAAAATGGAGAAAAGTAATGAAAAATTGCGCTATATTTTGCAATATTATTACGACAAAGGGAAGAACGCTGCGCAGGTTTGTGAAAAAATTTGTGCTGTGTACGATGAAGGTACTTTATCAAAATCTGCTGCGCGGAAATGGTTCGCTCGCTTTCGTTCTGGTAATTTTTATGTGAAAGATGAGTCACGCTCTGGTCGTCCATTCACTGAAAAAGCTGATGAAATTCTTGAAAAAGTCCAGCAAGATAAGCATATCAGCAGTGTCGATATTGGTATAGAGCTAGGCATTGGCCACAAAACTGTTTTGAACCATTTACACAAAGCTGGCTACAAAAAGAAGCTCGATGTATGGGTTCCTCATGAGTTGAGCGCGAAAAACATGATAGACCGAATTAACATCTGCGATGCGCTGCTGAAACACAATGAAATCGAGCCATTTCTGAAACGTGTCATAACCGGTGATGAAAAATGGATCACGTACGACAATCGGAAACGTCGAAGATCGTGGACAAGGGATGATGAGCCGTCACAAGCGTTCGCGAAGCCAGATTGACGCCGAAAAAGGTGATGCTGTGTATGTGGTGGGACTGTAAGGGAATCGTCCACCATGAGCTACTTCCAGTTGGTCAGACGATTGATTCTCAACTCTACTGTGGACAACTAGAGAGATTACGCCAGGCAATTGAATGAAAACGGCCCGAATTGAATAATAGGAAAGGTGTTGTCTTCCATCATGACAATGTCCGACCACACACTTCTTTGATAACCCGTCAAAAATTGCGAGAGCTTGGTTGGGAAGTTTTGATGCATCCACCGTATAGTCCAAACATAGCACCCTCTGACTATCACTTGTTCCGATCTCTGCAGAACTCTCTCAATGGAATTAAGCTGGTTTCAAAAGAAGCCTGTGAGAACCACTTGATTCAGTTTTTCAACCAGAAACCACAGAAGTTCTTCACTGATGGCATCATGATTCTACCCGAAAAATGGCGAAACATTGTCGATAATAATGGAGCATATTTGGTTTAAATAAATTCATTTTCACACTATAAGAAAACCAGTTGAATTTTACTAAAGAAATGCCACGAACTTTTTCCCAGACCCAATATGTTATTGTGAGAATAATCGCTCGTATCAAACCTTGCAATGTCACGTTTCATTAGCTCATACATCGTCGGACATTATATGGTAAATTAAACTATCTGTGTCAGTATACAGTGCTTTATATTTCTCGCGATCTCGTGAGATGTACTGGTGAAATTCATTTCACAAGCAGATCTTAGATATGTCGAGAATACACATACCCACATAGATCGGCTTGTTGAACTTCACTTCGAGTTTTCGCAATTCAACGGCAATTAAATTTTCTGAAAAGATGCTCCTGCTATGAAAACTTGACATTGCGACCATTGCCTCTGCACCGTATCGTCCATCCCATTTTGTCAAAAGTTTTACATCGACGTGATTACGAACATTTTCCATTGTTTTGCCGAATACCACGTTGTTCATTAATTTGTATAAATTTTCTCAAAATCGTTTGTTGCATGCGTTCGAAACTGCGTATTTAATTCTATGTAGTTGCGTAGCTATGGAGATTGTGCGAATTGGAGTATGCGATGAATCTTTCCGATACGAAGACCATGGTGTGTGCACTGCTGTAGGTTGCGATAATGAATAACATAACGCTGCTTTTATATAAAGTCGCAAGGAATTTTTCTTGGCTTTTGCTCGTGGGCTTCGTTCGCGTCAGACAGAACGGTAGATCTACGTGTGCGTCACGCAGGTGTTGGGGATACTCCAAATCAACCTCGAGAATATAACCTGTGAGCGAATCTAGCGGGATTGATGATACATCAAAATTCGACGTATCATCAACCCACTTAAATTCAGCGTATGGTAACGGTTGACACATTGCCCAACCATACAAATTATTTATATAAAAATACATGAGGTATGAGGATGGCTTCGATGGATCGTAAGATTGCATGTATTGGTTATTGGCTTTTGTATACCGGAACACTGACTCAGACTACCACGTATACCGCGTTCGATAAACATCACCATATCAATATCTGTGAGCAATTCAAAATTAATTTTTGTATGTTTTAACACTGCGTTCCACGTGAAACCTGGCAATGTGTAATAATGCGCGGGATCTAGACCGTAACTTTTGATACAACTATCGCGGAAATTTTAGAAAATATCAGCCAATAACAAAACATCAATCTTCAGGTATAAATCGCTATATTCGCCTAAAGTTTGAATAGAAAACCGTTCCCATATGTTCACGGCGTGCGTGTAATCGCTCTCAGATACTGTATCATCTGTCAGCGAACTGTAGAATAACTCGCGCGGTGGTAAACATTGATCCTGCAGCTTGTCATTGCAATCCACATATTCGTACAGAAAGACACCTTTTCGCGTTAATAAATCAAAATCTTTGTCGGATAAGTTTTTAAATTCGGATTGAAGAATTTTTAATTTGTCTCCAGTGAGAAACGATGCTAATTTATCGAGACTGGTACTGAGAAATTTGTACGAATCGATGAACCGCAATTTAATATGATTTCGCCAGCCTGATGTTTTATTTGTTGTATCATTAATATGTTTGGTAAATGAAATATATTTTTCTTTCGTTATTGGTAGTACATCGACGTGACCTTCGAACGCGGTGGCTACTTCCTTGATAATAAAATGAACGTCATAACCTGATAAGTTATGAAAAACTAGCGGAATATAATAGGAATCTGTATAATTTAAATTACAATTGGAATGTGCCGGACCCCTGTATTGTCCGGTTAAATGACAGTGATCGCGTACGCGTATATCCCCCACTGCGAATAATTTTTCGCATATATGACAATGCGTTGCACTATAAAATGCTGCGCACTGTTCTTGTGATAATATTTCCATAGGGACATTATTATGCAGAATAATTTTTATACGATGCGCCAGTTGTTTAAGTTCCTCGACGAACTACGAAATGCAATTCGGATCGTGACGACTCTGATACGCGGATAATGATTCATCATAGGAACATCGTACGTAATAAGCTATACTATGTACTAGAGATTTGCGAATCAAGAATTTTTATGTCGAATCGAATCGAATCGAATCTATGAAATTTCATTCGAATTTGAATCAAATCGAATCGAACTATTAAAAAGTTTAACATGAGTATTAAACGTGCAAATAATAATGGAAGATTTTAATATGAAAGGAAATATTAATATTGTAATATTATCTTAAAATAAAATATATATTTAAATATTTATAATAATTTATAATTAAGTTATTAATTATAAGTTAGGTTAATTACGGTAATTAAACATTATTAATTAATAATTAATTAAAAATAAGTTAAGGGTTTAAATATACAGGCCCAGATGGCCCGTTTTATAACTGATACGCACAAACGCTAATATATTTGATTCGTAATCGAATCTCCGCGATTCGAGATTTTCGAATTATTCGGATTCGAATCACAGGGATTCGGATTCGAATCGAATCGAATTATATTAGATTCGATTCGATTCGAATTTGAATAGTTCGCACATCTCTACTATGTACTTTATAATGCTGATACACGTACGATTTTTTTTCTTCGTTTGGCGTCTTCTCTAGATTGCATTCCAGGTCAGCGTACATCACAAATGGAATCCGTTTCCTTCTGCTGTAATTGGTAAAACTGAGCCACTTGTCCTCTGTTAGCAGGATGACTGCATAGTCATTCAACTTGTTGCAATCTATGATATGATTCTCCAGTTTCTCGTTGGAATCAAAATAATGCAAGCAACTGAAACGAAAAAGAAATGGATATTACGAGTTTTTCTTTTATATCATATTTGTTATATTGTATTCATAGAGAATATCCTTATCGATCACATATATATTCCTTGGATTTTTTCTTACTTACAAGGGAACTGTCAGGGGTGTCCCTTACCGATAATTCACACAATTCATGGATACAAAAGAATAATGTATTGTAAAGAAAAAATAATGCAGGTTTATTATTACATTTTAATAACATTTTTATTTTTAAAAAATAGTCAATAAACAATTATTGCATTACATTAAACCGCCATCATACTATATCAAATTATTCTATTGGATAAATAAGAAAAAACAATATATTTGTAAGATAAATATATTTATTATCCCATTTGAAATGCTCTTTATTGTATTAAAAAAATATACATATATCCTAACTTAATCTATTATAAACTATTAATCTATTATAGTGGTATATTATAATGCCCCCATGGTAATGTATTTATCGAGTCAGACATGATATATCGCTTGTCATCGTACGGACTCAGAGCGGTTTTCGTTCCGAATATTGTGTATACCTCATGCAACTTGGATCTTATGCATGATTGATGTCGACTCGTTTCAATTTCCTCTATCAAACAATGCGTGCAATCATCAAAATTTATTGTTCACTATGACATTGTTCTTGAAACCTTTTGCCTTTTTAATATCTCTTTTATCTTCTACTCTCAGGGCGTACATTTTTGCTCTGAGTCCGACGAATTCTGTCATTATAGCTCCATTACTTTCATCTTTCATAAGCCCTGGAACTTTTTTGTTCATAAGTGGTATATCGTATATATTATTTTGAGGATAATCACTCGTATCGAACCTAGCAATATCACGTTTCATTAGCTCATACACATCGTTGGACATTACATGGTAAATTAAACTATCTGTGTCTGTGTACATTATTTTACATTTCTCACGATACAGAGGTGACATGTACTTATGGTGAAATTCATACAAGCAGGTCTTAAATACGTCGAAAATGCACATACCCACATAGATCCGTTTGTTGAACTTTACTTCGAGTTTTCGCATTTCAACGGCAATTAAATTTTCTGAAAACATGCTCCTGCTATGAAAATTTGGCATCGCGATCATTGCCTCTGCACCGTATCGTCCGTTCCATTTTATCAAAAGTTTTACATCAACGTGATTGCGGACATTTTCCATTGTTTTGCCGAACACTGCGTTGTTCATCAATTTATATAAATTCTTCTCAAAATCGTTTGTTGCATGCGTTCGAAACTGTGTATTTAATTCTATATAGTCGCGAAGCCATGGAGATTGTGCGAATTGGAACATGCGATGAATCTTTCCGATACGAAGACCATGGCGTGTGCACTGCTGCAGGTTGCGATAATGAATAATATAACGCTGCTTATTATATAAAGTTGCAAGGAGTTTCTCTTGCTTTTTGCCCGGTGGCTTAATTCGCGTTGGACAGAACGATAGATCTGTGTGTGCATCATGTAGATGTTGTGGATATTCCAAGTCGACCTTGAGAATATAACCTGTGAGCGAATCCGGTGGGATTGATGATAGATCAAAATTCGACGTATCATCAACCCAAATTCAAATTCGGCGTATGGCAACGGTTGACACATTGCCCAACCATACAAATTATTTATATCAACGTACATAAGATATGAGGATGGTTTCGATAGATCGTAAGATTGCATGTATTTGTTATTGGCTTTTACGTATCTACCGGAACATTGACTCAGACCACCGCGTATACCACGTTCGATAAACATTACCATATCAATATCTGTGAGCAGCTCAAAATTAATTTTTGTATGTTTTAACATTGCGTCCCACGTGAAACCTGGCAATGTACCTGGTTTTATCTTGTATAGTGTACTACTGTGATCAAAAAATAAGGTGAATTTGTTTATAAAATGAAAAATCTTTATTTATTCTTCCAAATCAATTTCATCGCCTTCAAAGTGCTCCCCGTCCGACACAATGCACTTATGCCAAGGTTTTTCCAATCTTCGAAATAGTCAGAGAAGTCTCTTTCCGGGATGGCCTTCAATATTTTCTTCGATTCAGCTTTTATCTCCTCAATCGAGTCGAAACGGTGTCCCCGGAGCGGTCTTTTGAGTTTGTTGAACAGCCAGAAGTCGCTCGGTGCTAAATCAGGCAAATACGGTGGTTGTGGAACGATATGGGTCGAATTTTTGGCGAAATGTTCTCGAAGAACCAATGCAGTGTGGGACGGTGCATTATCGTGGTGCAAAAACCAAGAATTGTCTGCCCATAATTCTGACCTCTTGCGGCGAATAGCTTCACGTAAACGACGCATAACACTCAAATAATATTCCTCGTTAACAGTTTGATTTCCTTGATGTGGCTTTCATCAGTAAATGCTGATGGTCGTCCGGGGAGCTGTTCGTCTTGAACTCGTTCTCGGCCTTCTTTGAAGTCTTTGTACCACTTGTAAACATTTTTTTGCGACATAGTCTTATTACCAAAGGCCTTCTGTAACATCCTCAACGTTTCCACGGCAGAATATTCATTCCGCAAACAAAATTTAATGCAAATTCTTTGCTCAACAAAATCAGACATAGTAAAAATCGAAAAATTCACTTTTGTATGTTTACAAAAACACGTATAGCTCTGCAGCAATTGAATATATTGACATGAAACTCTGCATAGATGTCAAAGACAGTGCTACCAACCCACAAAAAAATAATTTCATGATTTTATAGTACCCGCGAAGATTAAATGAAAAATTCACCTTATTTTTTTATCACAGTAGTATATGTTGATAAAAATATTGTTTAGCTGTTCAAATTTTGTAACTTGTTTAATTGTCATAGGGAATCCTGAAGATTGAATATTCTGGTGTAGTGTGGATATGAAGATTGCCGATCTCCATGTCTTTCAGCTGGATATGATGCTGCGACCACCGACTATGCGAAACATGCGTTATCTTTAGTTCGCACGTTTATCACAGTTTTCTTTAATTTTATGTCGTGTGGCAACTCAATGTTGCACCTTGCATGCAATGGATTGTATTTGTTCACATTGACTGTGAGATCAAGTATGCGCAACAGTGCCCACTCACTATCACGTTCTTGAAATTCTTCCAAAGATGCTAAGGTGGGCTTGATGACGCGTTGCTCGTACCACTTTTCCAAATCCAAAGCAGAAAAAAGTTCACAGTTTTTCGTGTTAATGCTTTTGAACGCGTGATTGTCACCCGCGATGAACTCGCCATTGAACACAGTGTTCACCTTAAGATTGTTATGTCTTTCCATAGCACTTTGCACATGCTCGAGTACCGTACTCTTCGCATCTTGGAGAAATCAAAGAGGTTCAATATGGTTCGCATTGATAACCACGCCGGTTGATATGCGGTTTTTGAACGCCATATCAATTTCTCTCCATATTAATTCTGCAGCTCTTGATGCATATCCAACACCCACGTGTATGAAGAGTTCTTGTATAGAGATTTTCAATCCCTCGAGTCGCGCAATACGAGCCACCATTGATTGCGTGGTGCCGATGAACAATCGCGGTCGTTTTGCTCGACTTTGTTCTTCCAAACATCTGATACACTTGTCATACTTTTGCACCTACGCGTCGTAAGCCTCTCGTGAATTCAGACAAGTGGATGGCTTTAACAGTTCTCGTTCGGTTTGAGCGAAGTTTTCCATTTCTTTAACTATAGAAATCTTTTTAACTACAGAGTATACTCTGCTCTCTAGAATGCTTTACTTTATATTTTCTCCACTAGAAAAATATATATAGATTCTTAGAGGTATAACTTATTTCAAATACGAAACCTTCGATGTGGTATCAATATTTTGAAAGATTTCAGGTTTAGAAATGTGTGAGTCAGATGGGTCTAATCCAAAAAAATAGCCATATCTTATCATATGACGCAACACTAAGTTCTTCAGAGGATGTGACATACGATATGACACAAAATTTTTCCAACACTGACACATAGATCCTCAAACACGAAATCTTCGATGTGGTGTGAACATTGTTCTAGCTGTATCTTATCACATAACGCAATATTAAGTTCTTCAGAGGATATGATCTACGATATGACGCAACATTTTTCCAACGCTGCCACATAGATCCTCAAACATGGAAAACCTTCGATAAACTTATGGAGGAAGGGGACCCGTTCTCCCTCCTCGCCCCCCTTTCCCCACTACGATGGGAATGGGGGAGGCAGGGGAGTGGGACCTGGTCCCAACCGGGCCTTCACTCCTCTCTTCCTTCATCACCAACGCGCATATGGGATAAGGGGAAAACTATTTCCCCTCACCCGTTTACGTCGCTATCGAAGCCGGGCCCGAGGAGACCGAGGGCGCCTCCGAGGTATCGCAGGTCGCTCCTCGGCCGGCGTCACCTCGGACTCGCTTCCCATCCCTGGCGAGCGCTAACCCCTACGTCGATCCCTGCGACGGACTCCTAGGCGGCGCTCCCGGCTCGGCGGCCTTGCGGGACATGACGTCCCGACAAAAGGAGGCCACCGCTCCCCAAACCTCCTCGCTCCCGCACATTACTTGAGCAAGTGCGGGAGCGAGAGGGCCCCCTCTTGATACCCCACTGCCCAGGCGAGGACATGGCGTTGCGGAGCCCAAGCCTGGCACACGGCCAGGGTGTGATCCGCCGTGTCTTGCGGCTCCGGGCAGTGGTAATAACCCTTGGTGGGCTCCCTTCCAATCCGGTGCGGGTACCGACCGAAGCACCCATGCCCGGTCAGCACCTGCATCATATGGAAGGTGAGCCCACGTCCCTGCCTGTCTGCCATTTCTGGCAGACAGGGGCGGACGGCCTCGGCCGTTTGGATCACGAATCCTTTAGGGTCAGCCAATATGGCTGACCACCGTTCCAGGACTCGGGATTCCAAGGCCCTCAGATCCCCGGTCGATGGATCTTCCCCCTTCTCGCGGAGCTCCTTCATCCTCCAATAGAGGGTGTGCCTTGATTCGGCAAGGAGCTCCACGTGGGAGAGCCGGCCAGGGCCGTCGTCACCCTACACGAGATGGTGTGGTATCCCCGAATCGTTCTCACGACCACCGACCGCATCATCTGTTGCAGGCGACTCTTGTTGCGGCCGGTGGCCATAAGTCGGGGCGTCCATATGGGCCCCGTAGAGGGCGATCGAGACCACATCGATATAGAGGCGGCGCGCGTGCCATCCGGAGCCCCCCTGGGTCCGTAAAGCAGGGCTGGCCAATGCCAGACTAGGCCAGGTTCCTGAAATGGGCCTCAAATTCCAGCGGTCGTTCAACGTCAGGCCCAGATACTTGACCGTGGGCCCGACGCGGACGCGGACACCATCCACCAGGACCTGGGACTCCGGTGACGCCCCTCGACGGTGAACATGAAAAAACATGGCCTCCGTCTTCTGGGTCGCCACTTTCAATCCCAGGCTCTTGATGGTGCCCACCACGGACTCCAGCGCCGCCTCCGCTCGGAGGCGAGCTTCCCCCCAGCCTCTCCCCCCGGCTACCACTAACGTGTCATCTGCATAGCAGATAACATGGCAGCCAGGGGGAGTGGAGAACGAAGCACCCGGTCGAACGCGATGTTCCACAGCAGAGGGCCGAGGACCGACCCCTGCGGAACACCAGGCTCCATAGCGCGCTGACCTTGGACCCCGCCTCTCTCCAAATAGGGGAGGTCACTGCCCCCGAAGTAGGCGGATAGAATGCGCCGGAGATAGATGGGCACCCCATGATATTTGAGCGCCCGTCCAATCTCCAGCCAGGGCAGGATGTTGAATGAGTTGGTGATGTCTAACGACACCGCCATTAACACCCCACCTTCCTCCTCCACAACCCTTCGGGTCAGGACCCAGACGTGCTGGATGGCATCCAGCATGGATCGTCCGGGCCTGAACCCGTATTGATGGTCGTGGAGGTTCGGCCCCTCCGAGGACAGATGCTGGATGAGGCAGTCGGCAATGATGCGCTCGATCATCTTGCCCGCTTCATCCAGCAGGCATATCGGCCTAAAGTTCGGCGCGCCACCAGGCACTTTGCTCTCCTTTGGGAGGAGGACCAACCTGGCCCTCCTCTACTCTGGGGGGAATACTCCCTCCCTGAGGCACCTGTTGAATGTGTCCCGCGTGGCCGCGGACAAGTCCTCCTCACCAAGAGCGAGAGCCCAGGCACGGCCAGGAATGCCGTCGGGGCCAGGCGCTTTGCCTTTGGCCCAAGGTGTGTGGGGGTCCCGGAGGGGACACTACCGCATCTGCCCCCGGAGGGCAGGTCTTCCTTCCCCGGGGCTCCCTTCGCTTCCGACCCATGCTGCCAGAGACGCGGGTCACACCCCGGGTCAGGGCTATTCCTCCTAGCGCCGGCGGGGGTGTTCCCTTAAAGGGTCGCCCCCCGCTCCTACCTGGCCAACGAGCTCCGATGGCGCAGCCTCCTGTGGCCGCTGCCCCACCGGCGATACCATTGGCCTGGGATGAGGGAGTGTAGGGAGAGCTCCCTGCTCTATCCTCCCATTCCTCCCACCCCTCCTCCGCCAGGAGGGTGGCCGAAGCCTCGACCTCCATTGAGGTCTCCACCTCGGAGACCCCTTCGGCTTAACCGCCGAGGGTGGGTCCGGTGCTTTTGGAGCGACCGTCGCTCCGACCGCAGTCGGCCCTACCTGATCCGTGGGTGGAATTACCTCAGCCTCCACTACCCCCTTCGCTGCCTCTTTGGCTTTCGTCTCTGCGGGGACACTGGTCCCTGATATTACTGGGGGGGCGGTCCCGTCGGCGGGCTGAGGCCGCACATTCACGGCCCTAGCCCGCCTTCGCGCCGCCCTATTCCCCCGTTTGCATTTCGCGCGTCGCTGGGGACTCCTCCTCTTGGAGCAATCCGGGGAACTGCTTTACGTACTCGGCCACTCATGCAGTGACCGGCCTTTCTCCCCTCCTTGTGGCACAGGAGGCACCACATCTCTGCGATGCATCCCCGCGCCATATGCCCGGCCTCTTCACACCGGAAGCAGTGACTCCCCAGTCCTTATTCGGACTGGCAGGTCACCGTCATATGTCCATATCCGAGGCAACGATAACATTGGAGGGGCCGTTCTTCCAATATTCTTACTTTTGCCCTCGACTACCTTATGAGCAGTCCCCCGGCTACTACAATTTTCTGAGCCGGTGCTAACGGGCACCGGACCCAGATTGCTCCTAGCCCTCCGATCGACCTCCTGACATCACTAGTCTGAAGGTCGCCCGGAGGGCAGCTCGTAAGCTTCATGATCGCGGTCCTTACCACTAGTGGGGTGACCGAGTCGTCCAAACCGACAAGGCGGAGCTCAGTCCGCCTCGTCAACCCAGCGACCACGGCCTCCCCACATAACACATCTTGGAGGTCCCTGGCCAGGCGGTCGGCCTTGGTCTTACCGTCCTGTCCAGGGACCTCTAGTATAACGCTGTCGTTCCTGGCACGTTTTATCTTAAACTGGCCAAGCTCCAGGCCTACCTCCTGGAGGTCGACCTGTTGCTTGGCCTGCGCCATGACCTCCTTTATTGAACCCCCCGGCAAGGCGGTCACGGTTACGACCGGATTGCGCGGAGGGTTCCTAATTTGTGACCGCTTGAGAGGGGGGATCCTTCTTCGGGACCCCTCTCTCCCTGGCCTTCCCTCCCTTGGGAAGTGGTGTCGCTTTCTCCGCCGCACCCTTTCCCTTTTTGGGGTCGGAGGGTTTGGGCTTCGGCCCAGCCCCCAGCCTTCCCCTTGCCCTTCCGGGTGAACACGACCGTTCACCCGTCGCGATCCTCCCCAGCGGTCGCCGTATGCCGCTGAGGGAGGTGAGAGGGGGGCGCTGCCCGCAGCTGCAGACATTGAAGATGGAAGTACCCTCTCCAGTATCTGCCTCATGCGGGCGATTTCCGTCTTGAGGCCCCGAACCTGCTCTTCGAGCGCCGCAAAACGTCCATCCGGTCCCCCTCCCCTACCATCCCCTCATAGTCGGCCAGCAACTCCTCCAGATCTGTGAAGGAGTCGCTGGTCGCCTGATTTAGAGACGCGACGGGCTTTCCGATATAGCCCTTCGACGTCTTCTTCCCGGGCGTTACCCGAAGCCCTTTCAGGTAATTAAAACCTGAAAGGGGCTCAGTGCGTCGGTCCAGTGAGGGCCTCCGCACGGGCGGAATCCCCCACTGGTACCTTCGTACACCCCATCAGTTTCCGCCCACGCGTTTCGGAGAGGAGCTCCCCGGCCGTAGTGGCATAATCGCCCTCGATCGGCGGGAACTCCTCCCCCGGGAAGTGCCGCTCCCAGATCTGCGAGGCGGACAGATCTTTGTAAGTCGTCCCACCCTCGCATTCCCAGAGGGTTCCCCTCCTCCCCGCCGCAGGACCTCATCGTCCTCCGACGAGGAGTGGGATCATTTGTCCCTACCTTGTTTGATGGACGATCCCCCTCCCTTCCTCGGGAGGAGGGTTTCATCTTCCTACTCTTTGTAGACTCCCTCGGGGGGTCCAGGGGCGAGTCGAACCGACTCGTCCCCGGAATCCCCTCAGGAGCCCCCCTTCGGGCGGTAGTCCTTTCCAACGGCACGCACGCCTAGCACGTGCCGTCTGGCCCGTCGCTAGATGAGGACGAGAGAGGGCCGGGACAGTACACCTCCGCACACCGTTTCCCGAGTCCGAGTCCCAGGACGTTTATTTCCTTTTTCGACATACTCCATAAATTGTGGGGGTTTTGCGTGCCCCCACACATACGGGTTTATACTTATAGCACTAGAGATGTCGCTTCCGAACGACATATCTTAACGTTATCTAGGGAGAGGAGAATGTGGATCCCCCTTCGGCACGTTGCAAAAACGTGTCCAAGCGCCCGGGACAGCCAAAATATGGCGTCGACCCCGGACTTACTTCTATGATTTGCACCGGATAAGGAGGGGCAACGGTGGAGGCCGGCATACATGGACAGCAGGTCTTAAAAGGATAGCAACCTTTGACTTTGAGAGACTGTCAGCTTGTACCACCAGGTACAAGTAACAATGCCTCTCTCTGTAGTCGCCGTGCGCTCGGGATAGCACTAGAGATGTCGCTTCCGAACGACATCTCTCAACGTTATCTGGGGAGCGGAGAGTGTCGTGAGCGTGGAGCGTCAGATAGCTCAGTGGTCTAGAGCAGTCGCCCGGCAAGCGAAAGCGGGTTCGATTCCCGGTCTAGTGACTACCGCGCTCTCGATATTTTTCTCTCCTCGGAACGAAAAATGAGATGCAGGTCCCGAACGCACGGCGTCCCGTCGCCACCTAGTACGCCCTCCTTCTTTCATGGTTTCTTTCATGGAGAGCACGGGGTTTTCCTTCCCCTAGACCGGCTGCCTACCCAAGGCTAACGAGCCCGTTCTACCCGCGCTGTAGGGACCTTTGGGCCGCATAAGTGCGACCCTCCAGTCCCTGGGTAACTCCTGGAGGCAGCTGCCCATCCAGGAATGTTATGGACGCTTTTAGTCCAGTCCCTCCGTACAAACCACTCCGGCATGGTTGGACCTGCCAGGGGCCGAAGCCCCCGCCGGCACAGCTCTGTACTTCACTGGGACCCTCAAGCTCCCCCACCACGACAAGGTGGAGTCCACGGGGGAGAGGTTCGAGTCTACCTACATCCCGCCAGTTTTTTCTTTCGTGACATCATCATATACACTCTAAGAACCTTCACTAGACGTCTGCTACTAGCAACAGGTGACGGTGATCTAGGAACTTGGAGCATTGGACAGTAACCACGAGGGCCCAGGTTCGAGTCTACCTACATCCCAGTACATTTTTTTCTCTGACGTATGCGTGACGTTACGGCCGCCATCTTGCTAGCTTGACGTTGTACTCCACGCCCTAGGTTCCCCGCTTCCCCGCGTCCCCTTCAGCACTCCTAGGTTAGAACCGGTCTCTCTATTCTACTCACGTGCGTCTAGATAAAACGGCGGTACGGATCGGTCTGGGTGATTAGGAGCTCGATCGCTGCCGTCTTATAGTCGTACTCGGTACGACTGATACGGCGGCGATCGAGCGGCGCACCAATCAGCGCGCGGCGCGTGGTAGCGGCGGCGCGTGATAGCGACAGCGCGCGCGAAATGGAACGCTTCGGGTGGCGCAAAGCGCCGTTCCTCGGCCTGACAGATGGTCGGTCGGGCCGGTAGTAACGAGGCGCGAGTGTGCCTCGTTACAACTTCCTCTCACACATCTTCTCTCTCACACGCCTTCTCTCAAACTCTCATCCTCTCACACACTCTCTCTCACACTCTCTCCCTCAAACTCTCCTTTCCCTCACACTTTTCTCTTTTTTACATTGTATCACTCACATTCTCTCTCTCTCTCTCTCTCTCTCTCACGCTCTCTCTCTCTTTCTCACTCTCTATCTCTGACTCTCTCTCTCTCTCTCTCTCTCTCTCTCTCTCTCTCTCTCTCTCATACACTCACACACTCTCTCACGCTCTCTCTCTCTCTCACACTCTCTCTTTCATTCCCCCCCCTCTCTCTCTCTCTCTCATACACTCACACACTCTCTCACGCTCTCTCACGCTCTCTCTCTCTCTCTCACACACTCTCTCTTTCATTCCCCCCTCTCTCTCTCTCTATCTCACTCTCCTCTCTCTCTCTCTCTCTCTCTCTCACTGTCCTTTTTCTTACACACACATACACACTCTCCCACTCTCTTTCTCTCACCCTTAATCTCTCTCACACTCTCACTCTCTCGTATTCTCTCTCTCTCACTCTCTCTCTCTCTCTCTCTCTCTCTCTCACTCTCACACTCTCGTCTCTTTTGCACTCTCCTCTCTCTCTCTCTCTCTGGCAGTGAGTAGGATAGGTCGTGCCTCTGTCTCTCTCCGGCGGAGCTGTTTTTCTGTGATTTTTGCCCCCTGGGGCTGCTTAATTTTTCAGTGGTTTGAGTATGGGCCACATTTCTGGACAAACTGTCAACCGTATTGCATGGGGGAGACTGCGTTTGCCAGGTTTGTGTGACGGTTTTTCTGCCTAACCTCTTATCAAGTGTAGCTGTTTATCCTCATTTTTGCCATATCATCCACTCGAGGAGAGACGGCGCCTGCGCCCGGTGGTCGACGGAGTTACTGGAGGTGATTTTGGCTGGCCGGGGCTGGGGGAAATTGACGCAGACTGTGCCCGGTCCCTGCCGGCTGCTGTTGCGGAGACTGGTGGGGCTGGCGGCGGGAGACACGGCGCGCCGCGGTCCCCGTCGGCTGCGTCGACTTGCCAAGGTATGTCGGGGAGATATTCGGCAGGTGGCGCTATGGATACCTCACGGCTTGGCTTGTTGGTTGAGGCAGTGCACAGGTTGAGCGATGACATAGCTAGGTTGTTACTGACTAGCAAAGATCACGTGAATCGAAAGGTGACTATGGAGGCGGCTTTTCGACTTTGCAAGGAGGCTGTCCTCGAGCTCTCATCCTTTGTTGCAAATAGCTTGGTGGGGAGGTCGGAACAGCGAATTAAGATTGATAATATTTGGAGTGCGGTGTCAGGGGTGCTGGGTGAGAGTCTAAAGACGGGCCTCCCCTCTGATGATAAATCCGGGTGACGCCCGGATCGGCTCTGCAGTGACATATGCTTCAGTGGCTGCCGGGAGCCAGCTGGGGGTCCGTATCTCGAACGGTCAGACTGTGAGGGTGCCCAAATCTACTAGTTTTTATATTATGCCTAGTAAAAGAGTAAAGATAGCGCCTAAAAGTTCGCCTCTTCTCAGGCTACAAGGGAGGCCCTCTACAGGGCGTTCAGACCGGCCGAATGTGGTCTCAAGATATATAAAGTGACTTTTGCTAAGAACAGCGGGTTCAGAATCGACGCCGATTCTCCGGATTTGGATAAGATTAAAAATCATCCTGGGCTTGCAAAGGCAGGACTGAATGTAGTGGAAAGAGCGAAACTCAAGCCGAAAATTATTATCTACGGTATCCCGGACGACATGTCCTTCACAGATATGCGTAGCGAACTCATTGCCCAGAATTTAGATAACGAAACCAATGCTGAGGTCAATATTATTTATGCCTTCCCTACTAAACCGGATGAAAGCACAACATCCTGCATCATAGAGGTCACTCCTGCGGTACGAAACAAACTATTCAGGGGAAGCCGAATATACTTACGTTTCTCTGCCTGTCGGTTCGCAGACCACATTCGTGTACTACAGCGCTACAGCTGCTCTAATTTTGGACACCTTGCTAAAAACTGCAGGGCCGGATCTGCCTGCGGGCACTGCTCAGGAGAACACGAGCTTAAAGATTATCCTAATAAAAAACAGAAACCAAAATGCATAAACTGTTCGGGCAGCCAGGGAATGACGAGCACTGACTACGCGGCATTCGATAGTCAACTGTGTCCTTTACTGTTAAGGCGTACTAAAGATAAAATAGCAATCACTAACTATGGATAACTTACAAGGAAACATACGCATTTGCCATGTAAATTGTCAGTCACTTTACGCGCATATCGACGAATTTAGGCACTTTTTTGCGGATTCGGTCTACCACATAATATGCATGTCTGAAACATGGCTATAATCAGGGATATCCGATGCTCTTGTGCGTCTTCCCAGCTACTATCTCTTGCGTAATGATAGGGTGGGGAGAATGGGTTGTAGAGTGGCCCTTGTTCTCATCGACTTTATTAGGGCCACCATCGTTGATTAAAGCCATTACGATCAGATCAATGCACCGGAATTTATCATCGCGGAAATCTCTGTCCGAAACACATCCCCCCATCTCCTGGCTGCTGTCTATCGGCCCCCGCACTGTGGACATCTGAAAGACTTTGAGAACAGATTTACTAGGCTGCAGGCTACATACCTGCACTCCGTTATCATGGGCGATTTCAATATCAATATGACGGCGAATACGTATGATAGTACTCACCTCCGTTTCTTTATAGACTCTACGAGTCTTTTCCTTGTTCCCTTCCATCCAACCCATTGCTTGAGAAACTCCAGTACGCTCCTGAATCTGTGTATTGTGGACGATGAAGAAAAGATCACCAACTATGGCCAACACGACGCATCATTCTTATCTGCACACGATTTGATCCACATCGAATATTGTATCAGAGTCGAACGTCGGAACATTCGATATACTATTTATCGGGATTTTCGATTATTCGATAGAGAGAGGTTCCTATCGGAGATATTTACGTTGAGCTGGAGCGAGTTACTAAATTCAGATGATATTCACTTTAAAGTTCGCACTTTCAACAGTGTGCTTCTCGACTGTTTAAATAAGCACGCTCCACTCAGACGGATTCGCTTTAACCGTTTGAGTCCCAGGGGGTATTGAAAAAACACTGTCGAAGAATCCCAAACAGCGAAACCGCGCTTTCTATAAATGAGTATGAAAAGACCCAAGCAGCGCGATAGCGCTTTGTTTATTTTACATCGATGAATCCCAATCGGACCAATACCGCTTCTTGTATTTGTTAGGTAACGCGATTCTCGTCTTTTTCTCATCGCTCTGTCACATTTATTGTAGTTTGCAAAGCGATCGGACGTATTCTTGCGTAAGTGTTTCTCATTGTTAATAATTGTGTGTTTCAAAATGATTAGACGAAGCAACGGAGCAACGAAGCAAAAGGAATCCATCCAACATGTTTTGATAAACACCGATGTTACAAATTATAATTGTTACTCTCCATTTAAATTATTTGTTCATAACACAAAAATATTGTTAATTTGTAATTCGTTATTTTATAAAATACATCTGTATTATTACATATGCGTACTGTAAATTTATAAATATTTCAAGTTTTGTTCGATAAAAATTATTGAGAAGATAACAATGAAATAAAAATTTTTATTTTGTAATGTGTTATTGCATTATTATAGTATTATTCTACCTATTATAAAATGTACTATTTACATTAAAAGGATCGGTGTGATATACTTGCTTCAGTAAATCTGAGCGCGCGACTTCGACAATCGGTAACGCACCGTCAGTTGTCCACAATGATCGAAATGTACTGGGTTTTCTCGACATAAAATCTGAACAGCGCGATCGCGCTGCTTGGAACTCAAACGGTTAAACATGCCTCTGCACCGTGGATTACAGTCGAACTAAAAGCAGCCATGAAAGACAGGGACAAGGCGAGGAGAATGTGGCGTCGAAGGCGAGATCAAGAGAGTCATGCTATCTTCAGGAGCTTGAGAAATCAAGTGCAAGAGCGGCTCCGATCCGCCAAGCGTGCATATTATTTGGAAATATTAAATGACAGACGTAACCCAAATCTTATATGGTCCAAATTAAAGCAACTTGGACTTGTTAAGACCAAGGAGCTAGGATGACGACTCCCTTGCTCCATCGATGAGGTTAACAATTTCTTTGCCGGTATAACTACTGTAATAACGGTCGCTCAAAACCGACATCCGATAAGTGGACTGAGAGGCACTTTTGACGATCGGCTCTTCTACTGGAAGTACTGTGACGTGGCAGCCGTGGAGGCGCCCGTCCGTGCGAACCGTCGGTCACGACACACCGGCGGGGGGGGGGAGATTATCGCGCGGGATTTAAGGGGAGTCCGAATTGACCCCCCTCGGATTAATTTAAATTTGTGTTAAGAGCGCGCAGGTGTGACGGTCCCGCGCCCCAGGTTTTGTGCCCTTGGATCTCCCGAGCCGACCAACAGGACCGGAGGAGCAAGAGGATTTGGAGGACGTCGCTCGTCGCCGGACACGGCCATCAGGTGATCGCTCTCTATTTTCTTTCCCAATTAGAAAATTATGTGGCGTTCCGAATGGAATTACCACGGCCGTATTTGTGTTAAACAGACTCGGATAACAACACGAAAGAAGCGAGACGAGGTATCGTCGAGCACGTTCCCGACGCGTGGCCTGCTCGCTAGGAAAACAATGGCTAGACGGACCCGGAACAATACTCGCGGAGAGAGCGAGAGCGAGAGCGAGAGGCAGCGAGAGAGAGGATCCGTTCCGCGGATCCACAATAGCGATTCGCGGAAGGATTCCTGCCAAAAAGACGAGAGAGGAACGGGAGAGAGAGAGGGACCCCTTCCGAAAACAAAGAGAAACGAAGCTGAAATTTGACGTTCGAGAAACAGACTAGATTCGTTTTTATCACTGATATAGACAGATTCGTTTTACCGCTCAGTGAAAAGCGTCCTTTTGTGTCGCTGATAAGAACAAGCTTTGTGTCCCGCTCTAAACGATAGAGATTTTGTGTGCCGCTCTTACGGAGATTCGTTTGTTGGGGTGCTTCGCTCTCGAGGAGATTTATAGTGGCGGTCCGCCCGCGAGGAGAAGCGGGTTTTGGTGTCCTTATCGCTGCCGAAAGGCTGAGCGCCGTGTCCTATCGTACCGAAGAGAGAAAGAAGACCGTCCGGTGGAGGAGCGACCGAGCGACCTGCCCGACGACCAGCCAGGACCACGTCGCCGGGAGGTTCTCAAAACTGTAAGACCGTCCACCTGCTCCTTTTCGGTGTCTCGAAATTGTTGCATTACAGTTTGGTTGTTGCGAAGGGGAGTTTCGATCTCGCGAGAAAGCGCCGGAAGAGAAGCTTTGTATCGTCTCGCGAGCGTCGCGGAGCGTGCCGGCTACCGCAAATAAAAGTCAGATTTCCGTAATGAAAACGCCGTGTTTTCTCTTTGATTTCCCTGATTTCCGACCGAACCCATCCTGTCTACCGACTGTAATTTATCCCGAGCTACCGGTCTCGTCGGACTCTTGCGTCGCGGTCGCCGAATCTTTGTTTAGAACATTAGCGTTGGTGAGTGGTGCTGCCCGCTACACCTGGCGCCCAACATCTTTTCGTTTTTTTTGGTGCGAAAGACCGTGACGCGTGGACCGATGGCAATTTGCCGGCGTTCAGAAAGAAATGTCGCAGTACATAACCCCGGATAACATATTCGATGCTTTTGGCAAGTCTAAATCAAACGCAATCGGCATTAATGGTATATCGCTGAGCCTTCTAAGGATGGTCCTGCCGCAGACATTGCCAGTTATTGAGCATATCTTTAACTTCTCCATCAGTTGCGGCATTTTCCCGGATCTCTGGAAGGCAGCAATCATATGTCCTATTCCTAAGGCCAAAAATTCTTGTAGGGCTCTGGACTACCGTTCAATTTCCATCCTGCCCGCCTGCTTTAAAATATTCGAAAGCATAATATGCGACCAGCCTCAGGCTTTCCTAAAACAAAACAGCCTATATGATCCATGTCAATCTGCCTTCAGAAAGGGCCACTCAACGCAGATCGTACTAATCAAGATCCTAGATGATATAAGATGTGCAGCAGACAAAAGATTGATCATGATTGCGGTTCTTTTCGACCTTTCCAAAGCCTTCGACAGAATTGATAATTGGATTATGATAGAGAAATTAAGAAATCTAAAATTCTCAACAAACTCAGCTGGTTTGAATCATATCTGACAGGAAGATCACACTCAGTCCGTGATCCGGTCAGCGATGAAATCTTCTCTCCAGCATTCACGACTGCGGGCCTACCCGAGTAGCGGGATTCCGTAACTGTTTAACGATAAATATCGCTATCGTTAATTACCGACATATGTCGCTTGCATGAACGACGATCATGGTTATGGGTGATTCTATAACATGATCTTAACGATTATAATCGTTGCAAACATCGTTATAAGCGGACCGAAATAATTCGCTAACTATACAACGTTGCCAGATTTTAAACAGTTAAACTCTAGGAACTTTCGATGAGTTTTGATGATTTTATGAACGTAACAAAACGTTGGACCCGCTTCTTGTGGAAAGTCTATATGCAAAAGTTAGTTTAAGATGATCTGTGAGTACAGAAGTTTGTTATTAATATCTTTTGTGACAATAGAATCTGTTCGCGGATGGTCGCAGTTGAGGACCTTTTTTTTGCCTCTTTGATATTATTTTATTATCAGATTTTCGCTGTGGCGGTATTGCTGAACACCAACTGCAAGGAGCTAGAAGGATCTTGTGTAAAAAAAAAATAAGTGGACAAAATAGGAATTTTATCAAGTCGAAAATGTCACAAACTATGTATGTATTATAATATTTGTATTGCGTATGTATTATAAACTTTGGTATCGTATTCTACTCTTCTTAAGGATTATAAGAAGTCATATAAACATGGTACATCATAGGTCCTGAAACTCTTCCTTTCTGAAACGTTAACTCTTTTTTGTTTATGATAGAATATTGTAGTAATGATAAAAACTTATTTAAATAAATTGCTGGAAATAATTTCCTTCTGCAATAATACACACTTCACATCGTGTATAACAATGTTGCAAAAACTGTCGGAGACGTTCATAAACTTTTACATCGCAGCAAAAAAGCAAGGACTGCAAGAGCATCACAACCGCAATTAACACTTATGATAAATTATTTTTATTTAAACAAGGGTCTCGCAAAAGGAAAATTTAATAGTTTTCATAGAAAAGAAATGCAAAAGAAGTGGATTGAACTAACAGAAGAATTAAATTCATGCCAAAGAGCAGTAAAAACTGTTGAGCAGTGGCAAGTGGTATAAATAAATCATATATCATATATATAAATTTAATATTTTCACATAATTTTACGAGAGCAGTGTAATATAAAGTTCATTGTTAGGTTAGGTTTGAAGAGACTTAAAAAGTTGTACTTCAATTAAAGTACGAGACTTATGTAAAGCTAAAGCATTAATAAGGAATAAAGATATAATGCAATCGGAATTGACAGAACTTGAAAAACGTATAATTGGATTAATAAGGCCCGAGTATGTGGAAGGAAATAAATTTTGTGCAGAGAATATCCCTGAAGAGGAGGTAATTTTTACTTATCTATATATACATATAATTGTGATTCGATATAATTGTGAATTTATGTATAATAATTGTGTTGTATGTTACAACATATTTTATTCATTGGATGCAATAATCGATATTTACACATGTACTCATTTATCTACAAAGTGCGTACGGTATTTGAAGACACTCATATATGTAAATGTAATTTGTGGAGAACAATTTTGTTTGTTTTTTTTTCTTGTCAGATCATCAATGGAGGACTATAAAATAACGCAAGAAATGAAGAGACATGCAGTTATCGTCACTATATGCGCGAAACACACCGATTTAGAAATCTCCAATTTTCTCAATTGCGCCTGATCATTCGTACATAAGGTTCGTCGTGAATTGGAAGCATCAGCTGGCGATGTAGAAACTGTTGCAAAATGCAAAAAACACGAGGAACGTTCGGACACTACTAGAAATACACGATTTGTCCAACAAGTGCAAGAGATCGTTGACGAAAGTATGTGTATAGGATTTCCTGGAAGAATTGGAACATGGAAACAAAGCAGCTTTATCCAAAACTCCACAAGTAATAAGCATTTGTACGGATATATCACAGAAAATTTCTCAAGATTCACAATATTTAGATGGTAAGAGACTTAATTCTTGAAGTTTATAAAATTATGTAATGCATAATAAATATATAGGTAATTTTTTACATTGATTTATTCAAAGTGTAACGTATTCATTTATTTGCAGCTAATGTAGATGATGTAGACGTTATTCCAAACAATTATTCACAGAATGAAAACTTATTCGATGTTGATAAAAATGGAAACTCTGATGTTGCTAAAGATTTTGAAAACTATGGATCAAGGATTCAAAAGCTGCTTCATCCTCATCTCTTAGGACAAATAGGAATACTCCATATCCCCTTGTAGCAAAACCAGCGAGACAGTCAAAAAGTCTTTCAGAAAATATGCATTCTCCAAGACGATTGATAAGAGGTAGAGTTAAAATCTTATCATATAAATTGTAACTTTTATATTATGTACACAGTCTGTCCCAGATCCAATGAGACTGGTCTAAAAAAAATACAAAGCGTTTATTATTTTAATTTTATATTCTTGTTTATTCAAAATAGTCTCCTTTTGAGTCAATACAGCGCTGGAAACGTTCAACAAATTTTTCGAAACATTTTTTATACTCATCGGAATGGCCTTTAGTATGGTGGTCGAAGTCTTTTGGATGACCGGAATGGTATCGAAACTATTTCCTTTCATCGGCAATTTCAGTTTGGGAAATAGCCAGAAGTCGCACGGAGCCAAATCAGGTGAATACGGTAGATGATCGATAACAATGATGCCTTTTTTGGTCAAGAATTCATGTACCATGATGGCTTTGTGCGATGGTGCATTATCGTGCAACAAAAACCAACTGCCTGGTTCTCGATATTCCGGTCGAACTCGTCGAATTCTGGCCCACAATCGTTGTAGAACTCCCAGATAATATTCTGCGTTCACCGTCTGACTTTCTGGGACGAATTCACTGTGAACAATTCCCTTTGAATCGAAGAAAACGGTCAGCATTATCTTGATTTTGCTCTTCTGAAAGCGTAATTTTTTCTCTTTTGGCTCTTCTGGTGACTTCCATGCCGCACTCTGACGTTTTGTTTTTGGCTCGTATTGAAAACACCACGTTTCATCATCAGTTACAATGGCTGACATGCTTCCCGGATTCCTTCGGGACATTTTTAACATATCTTTGCAATGCTGAACTCTCCAATCTTTTTGGTCGTCTGTCAGAGTGTGTGGCACGAAGCGCGCACAGGCCTTCCGTTTGCGCAAATCTTCGGTCAAAATTCGATAGACTGTGCTTTTCGGTATCCTAGTTTCCTCTTCGATGAGTCTCGCAGACACACAGCGGTCGCTTCGAAGAATTTCTTTGACTTTCTCGATGTTTTTTTCATTGAGAGTGGTTTTTGGCGACGGTGCTCGGTCATCGTCTGCAAGGTCCTCACGACCGTCACGGAATCGGCCAAACCAACGGAAAACCTGTGCACGGGACATGCATTCTTCCCCGTACACATTTTTTAGCGTTTCGTACGTTTCTGCACTACTTTTACCCAATTTAAAACAGAATTTAATATTCGCTCTTTGTTCCATGTTGGTTTTTCGAGTGAGTCCCAGATGCGCACAGAATAAAACGGACACAGCAGGTTGAATGAAACAGACACAGTGACAAACGGACACAGTAAGAAAAGGACACAGTAAGAAACGGACGCAGTGACAACCGGACACAGTAACAAACGGACACAGTAGGAAACGGACACATGGTGGTTGCAATCGGACACAGTGACAATCGGACACAGTAGGAAACGGACACACGGTGGTTGCAATCGGACACAGTGAGAAACGGACACAGTAAGAAACGGACACAGTGAGAATCGGACACAGTAAAAAATGGACACAGTATCAAACGGACACAGTAAGAAACAGACACACCGTGGTTGCAATCGGACACAGTAAGAAACGGACACAATGACATTCGGACACAGTAACAAACGGACACAGTAGGAAACGGACACACGGTGGTTGCAATCGGACACAGTGAGAAACAGACACAGTAAGAAACGGACACAGTGACATTCGGACACAGTAACAAACGGACACAGTAGGAAACGGACACATGGTGGTTGCAATCGGACACAGTGAAAAACGGACACAGTAAGAAATGGGCACAATGACAATCGGATACAGTAACAAACGAACACAGTAGGAAACGGACACACAGTGGTTGCAATCGGACACAATGAGAAACGGACACAGTGAGAAACGGACACAGTAAGAAACGGACACAGTGACAATCGGACACAGTAACAAACGGACACAGTAGGAAACGGACACACGGTGGTTGCAATCGGACACAGTGAGAAACGGACACAGTAAGAAACGGACACAGTGAGAATCGGACACAGAAAAATGGATACAACATGAAACGGACACAGCAGGAAACGGACACACTGTGGTTGCAATCGGAGACAGTAAGAAACGGACACAGGAAGAAACGGACACAGGAAGAAACGGACACAATGACAATCGGACACAGTAATAAACAGACACAATAGAAAACGGACACAGTAGGAAACGGACACAATAGGAAACGGAGTGCGAAAAAAGTGAAGAAAAAGTAAAATCTGATCATACGTGCATTATTTATGTGTATTATTGCTGAATCGACTCATCTTTTCATACTGTTTTCACTTCTGCACTTGTGCAGATTGTTCTGGTTAAATCATGCAAGATAGTGATGATGTTAAAACTTGTTCAATTTGCAAAGCACAAATTTCATCGGTGTACAAAATATATATGCCATAAATATGTCTTACTTTTATTTGAAGTGTATAAAAATATTTAGAATTTTCAGCATCTTTTTTAATACATATTCTTTATGACGTTTATCGCACACATATTCTAAGACAGTCGATTTGTTGCCAATATAACAGTATTATATATGTTAAGCATTACGTACTGAAATGTGTTTGTAGACTAAGGCTGTATGCAAGATTAGGTTGAAAGTATTTACTGCTAATTTCTCACAATACTTTAAGGTGAATTATATAAAAATTACTTATATGCTAATATTCAAAGTTATTTTCTTTAATAATATGTATTATAAACATTTCGGAAACAATGTGTGTTACATAATTACATAACAATTATATAACAAGCCAACAAAAGAACAGTAGGAAGCACGCATACTAAATTATAACGTATATCTTAAAATATATATGGTTATTTTCGGGGTTGGGAAGTAACGCGTTACTTGTAACACTGTTACTGATATCGTTACTTTTTTGAGTAACGATTAGGTAACGCCGTTACTTTTTGGTGTCAGTAACGAAAAAGTAACGGCGATACATTTTTTTTGTAACGAGTAACAAAACGTCCGTTACTTTAATCGTCACTTCTTAATTTTTATAAAATTAAACTTAATTGTATTTATAATAATTTCTATGCATTTTTTGTTTTATGCTGAATTTAATGAGAACCAATAAAGATGGACTCACATATTGTCATCCATATGCCGTAGCTATACAGAAAAGTTTAAAAGAAAGGTAAGTTGGTGTAATTTGGTTAATACATATGTTCATCAAACAACATTCATCTAGTCAAAAAGAAAAATCAATATGTTCATATTTAATTTTATTGATTTAACTTTAGGTTTTATACTACACTCGAAAAAGAAGAATTGATAATTGCTAGCTGTTTGCATCCCAAATTGAGTTGGTTAGGTGAAGATAAGTGAAAACTTGCGCAAACGTATTTAGAAGATTTATAAGGAATTCCTTCAATTAAAAATTTTTTGATGTCTGATAAGCACAATAATAACGATGACTTTTTTAATTTTAAATTGCAAACATCAAATGAGAAATCTGCCTATGATGAATGGCAAAGATTTTTAAAGTCAACAGGCACTAATGTCCAAATATTAAATTCATATCCACTAATTAAGAAACTTTTCATTAAGTACAATACTTAATAACATAAAATAATAAAAATATTTAAATATATATATACAGGGTGGGTGGTTATAAGTTTACAATCTGAAGTGTACAGGTAGATTACATTAAGACAAACATAAAAGTCCCATACCGTTTACCGAGATTCGCAATAATTATCGAGTTATTAATGACAGAAATCTTGAAGAGTGGGAGCGCGCCGGCATAGATGATTGGAGAAACGTTGAAGCTGCTCAGGCTACGGCGCGGCTCACTCGGCCCAGTAACTGTGGGCGGCGTGCGGCGAGACGTAATTCCGACGAGATAAAACAACGAATAGCGGCGCGTTGTCCTTCCCCTCGTCTTCCCGCTATGTCGGCGCGCTTCTACTCCTCAGATTTCTGTCATTAATAACTCGATAATTATTGCGAATCTTGCAACACGGTATGGGACTTTTATGTTTATCTTAACCCAATCTACCTTCACACTTCGGGTTGGCAGCTTATAACCGGCCACCCTATAAATGCGCGTTTTCGTCACGCGTTTCTCGCGTTCTCCTCGCGGAGATGATTATTGGTGCTATCTTTTCCACACCACCTAGCGGTAGATAGCATGGCGCGTATTTTTATAGTTGTATCCCCAGGAGGCCTAATCCACTGTACATTAATGTATTAATGTAAAAACTGCTCGAAGTGCCGTCCTTCTTCTCGCATACAAAATTTGGCTCTTCGTTTAATATCGCGCGTTGCTCGGTGCGTCATTTCCGATGTGATAGTATTGAAGGCCGCGACAACTGCCTCACGTACTTCTTGTTCTGTACCATCACGCCGCTGTTCGATTAAATTCTTAACGTGATCCCATAAGAAATAATCGAGCACATTAAGGTCAGGAGATCGCGGCGACCAGGTGATCGGACCACCTCGATCTATCCACCTTTCCGGGAAACGCGTATTTAATATATCTCGCACTTGCCGGCTAAAGTGCGCAGGAGCTCCATCATGTTGAAAGATCAACTCCGCTCGTGCCTGTAGAGGGACGTCCTCGAGTAGCCCTGGGAGTTGATTTTTGATAAAATCGGCATAAATCTCGCCATTAAGCCGAGGTGGCAAAAAGTACGGACCGATCTGAAAATTATGAAATATTAGAAAATCATTGCGAGAAAGAAGTTTCTTCAATCGAATGATACTCACCACTCGGTCCGCAATTACTCCGGCCCAAACATTAATACTCCAGCGGTACTGGAACGCGCCTTCTCGAACGGCGTGTGGATTTTCCTATTGTGGCAGGAGGACGAGGGGAAGACGATATATATATATATATATATAACGTTATATTAAAATATATATATATAACGTTATATTAAAATATTTTTCAAAGTTACCCATTGAACAATTTTTGCGAATATTTATCGGATTATCTAAAAACATTCTACATCAAGAACACGTAAATATGCAAGGTTAGTATTAACAATAATTTTTATATTTTACTAACAATTATTTTTTAAAAAGATAACTATCTTTATCATGCTCTAGAGAAGGAAAATTATTAGACATATCTTTGCAAAACGAAAATGACAAAAATTATGAAAAGGAATTATTTGTCGGACTACCTGAAACTGTTTGTTATGAACAACATATAAATATGCAAAGTTAGTATTAACTGTATCATGTATGTCTGACTTACATTCTTATTAACTTGCCTTATCACGCTTCAGGAAACGAAAATATTCCAAATATATCTTTGATAGACAATACTGGAAAAAATTGTGAAGAAAAAATACAAGTTACTATAGATCCCAAAGATATCCCAATAAATCTATTAGAACCTAGGATTACTCTAATAAAGCTCACACGCCAAGACTGCGAAAAATATATTAAGAATAGTCAACAACCATTAGCGTTTATTGAAAACACTATTCCATCAAAAGTAAGTATACATTGAAACGTTACTCATTATCGAGAGATATAATATTTACACATTGAAACATTTAGTTCCAGATTACACGAAAACGGAAAGCACGTCAACCTTGCAGACGTTGCAGATAAAAATAACCATATATATTTTAAGATATACGTTATAATTTAGTATGCGTGCTTCCTACTGTTCTTTTGTTGGCTTGTTATATAATTGTTATGTAATTATGTAACACACATTGTTTCCGAAATGTTTATAATACATATTATTAAAGAAAATAACTTTGAATATTAGCATATAAATAATTTTTATATAATTCACCTTAAAGTATTGTGAGAAATTAGCAGTAAATACTTTCAACCTAATCTTGCATACAGCCTTAGTCTACAAACACATTTCAGTACGTAATGCTTAACATATATAATACTGTTATATTGGCAACAAATCGACTGTCTTAGAATATGTGTGCGATAAACGTCATAAAAAATATGTATTAAAAAAAATGCTGAAAATTCTAAATATTTTTATACATTTCAAATAAAAGTAAGACATGTTTATGGCATATATATTTTGTACACCGATGAAACTTGTGCTTTACAAATTGAACAAGTTTTAACATCATCACTATCTTGCATGATTTAACTAGAACAATCTGCACAAGTGCAGAAGTGACCGCACAATATGAAAACATGAGTCGATTCAGCAATAATACACATAAATAATGCACGTACGATCAGATTTTACTTTTTCTTCACTTTTTTTCGCACCCCGTTTCCTATTGTGTCCGTTTCCTACTGTGTCCGTTTTCTATTGTGTCCGTTTGTTACTGTGTCCGTTTCTCACTGTGTCCGTTTCTCACTGTGTCCGATTGCAACCACAGTGTGTCCGTTTCCTGCTGTGTCCGTTTCATGTTGTGTCCATTTTTCTGTGTCCGATTCTCACTGTGTCCGTTTCTTACTGTGTCCGTTTCTCACTGTGTCCGATTGCAACCACCGTGTGTCCGTTTCCTACTGTGTCCGTTTGTTACTGTGTCCGATTGTCACTATGTCTATTTCTTACTGTGTCTGTTTCTCACTGTGTCCGATTGCAACCACCGTGTGTTCGTTTCCTACTGTGTCCGTTTGTTACTGTGTCCGAGTGTCACTGTGTCTGTTTCTTACTGTGTCCGATTGCAACCACGGTGTGTCCGTTTCCTACTGTGTCCGTTTGATACTGTGTCCATTTTTTACTGTGTGCGATTCTCACTGTGTCCGTTTCTTACTGTGTCCGATTGTCACTGTGTCCGATTGCAACCACCATATGTCCGTTTCCTACTGTGTCCGTTTGTTACTGTGTCCGGTTGTCATTATGTCCGTTTCTTAGTGTGTCTTTTTCTTACTGTGTCCGTTTGTCACTGTGTCTGTTTCATTCAACCTGCTGTGTCCGTTTTATTCTGTGCGCATCTGGTACGCTCTCGGTTTTTCGACCGACGTACACAAAGTGACTTTACATAAAATGTTAAACCGCAGTGAAATATCAACCGAATTCGCTCAAATTTTGAGGTTAAGTAGATGAAGGGTAGAACATTCATCTATCATCATTCACTCATAGATGTCTCTGCGTTAAGAACTTTGATGGAACCAGTCTTATCGTATCTGGGACAGACTGTGTATAGTCGTGAACAATAAGGTTGTCCGGTTTTTAATGATAATGGAACGTTACTGAATGGCCCAATGAGAGAATTATTTTTGGAAAGATAAGTGCTCTCATTAGTCCATTTGACAACATTCTGAAATTTATCAATAAAAACCAGACAACCTTGTCCACGACTGTATCTATAAAGTAATTATATGAGTTGCATATTTATTTGTTTGATAAGTTCTATAACACAATAGAGCTGTATATAATATTTATAAATATATTTATTATTTTATTATAGGTAATTGGGCTCGATCGTCTGAATTGTCTTCAACAAAGGAACAATTTCCATTGCTAAGAAGCAGGCTGATGCTGAAAAGGTAAGATACAATCTTCAATTTTATATCCCCGCTGAAAATTATATCTAATAATAAGTTATTTAAATTCTTCTTTGCTAAAAGATTTTCTGACCTCTTGTCGAAATAAAAGAGAAAACGTGTTATTAGATATTAGATACTCTTTCATTTCCGTCGCACCACAGTAGAATGAGATTTGTAAAAACAACTTGCAAACAATTTGTGACATAAAAAATGTTTGCAGATACATGCTGAATCTGCTAAAATTCAAGCAGAAGTATCTAAGACAAATGCACAAACAATGACTGAAATTGCACATGCTGTACAAAAATTGGCAGATATTGCTGCTGTACAAGCAATTAACGACAGTAAACGCATACGAGTTTTTGAGAAACTTACAGTTTTACAGTTTTAGAAAACTTATTGCCTACTTATCTGAAGGATTAGTATAACAAATGAAAGATTAGAGTATTTACTGATGTAATATCATAAAAACGATTTAATGTAATTAAATTTTCTTTTTACTGACATTGTATGGAAATATTTTATTATATTTTCAGGCTAAACAGTTCCTAACAAATTAGGCGAAGTACTACTACGACTAATTCTCTGCCAAATGTAATCCGTCCTAATATAGTATTTTTATAATTTAATATTTTTATAATTTAATATTTTTTACTATTATTTGACTACTACTTTGATATTAATTTGACATTATAATTATAATAGTATTAGATATAATATTTAAATTTAAATGTTACTTTTTTACATATTTTATCTTCAGATTTACATCTAGTGCAATATAAGTTGATTGCAGTTCTGCAATAATATTAATATTTAATTATACTTATTATTTATAATTAATAAAGATGCAAATTTCCAAAGCAATATAAACCACTAAACACATAGTAAACGTTACGTATATGCAACATACGTTTAATGTCCGATTCATTTTAAACTTTCTGTTATCTGAGAATTTATTTAGATTGTTGAGCCCCTCTAGTAAAGTAATTGTTCGAAATTGTTATTTTAGAATGGCTCTCGCATATCTGGGTTTAGATGCGATAATGATAAAATATTGTATCTAACACCGTGATCGAAAAGCACAACGACAATTTTCACGAGCCACCGAAAATCCTTTTGATTTATCAAATAATCAATTTAAGGAGCTTTATCGCCTAACACCAGATTTGATGTACGTACAATTTCATTGATATATTAAAACTTCATTTGCAGCGGACAAGAATTAGTGGTCTGTATAAATATTCATGATAAAATACTCAGAAACGTTTCTCAGCCGGACATTAAATGTATTTGTGATGTATCTAATACATAACGTTTACTGTTTGTTTAGTGGGAATAGCAAGTGTATTTATGGTACAAATTATTATATTGTACAATTATGAGATTATTATACAATTATGAGATTTATTTGTTAGTTCTTTTTTCTCAGTGAAGCATACAAATATGTACAGTCAATTATATTCAAATATATTTTTGCAACTAAGCAAAATTGTTTTGCAATTACATATTAATATTGTTCCTCTCCTCCTTCTTTCTCAGACATATACACAAATATAAAATAAATTAAACTTATAATTCTCATAATTACGCAAACCAAATATTTTATTTTTTTCGTCTCATTTAATATTACAATGCTTAATTGTAGGGTAAATATATAAGTTATTTACACGTCATGTAATTATAGTGTATAATTATCTGCCAAATCGTTCTGCTATTAGACGATCTTGAATGCGACGTGCAATAGCAAGAGGCCCACGTATATTTCTATCTAGATAAATTTCATTGGCTTCATTTTTATTTATATATTCTTCATGAGCAAATTCAGCGAGTAAATCATCGTCATAATATTGGGTGAGTGCAAAAGTTCGTGCGGAGTTTCAATAGATGGAGTTATAAGCGTCGTAAAGTGTTGTCATTAATACTTCCATCTACATATTATATAACGTTGGAAAGGTGACGTCTTCAGCTGTTATTAAAAAAAAAATCATTTGTTTTCATACAAACTGCTTCGAGAAATATCACTTTAAAAATGAGTATCGATAAGGTGCATTTACGGCATGTTATGCTTTACGAGTTTCGGAAGGGAATAAACGTTGCCGCAGCCGTAAAAAACATTCAGGATGTTTATCAGGATGAAGCACCAGCTAAACGAACTGTGGAAAAATGGTTTGCTAAATTTCGGCGCGGAGAATTTAACCTTGAAGACGAGCCACGTTCTGGTCGACCTTTTGACATTGATGACGATGTTTTGCGTACTTTAGTGCTCAATAATCCGCGAATTTCAACAGAAGAAGTTGCTACAGCACTAAACGTTGACCGATCAACCGCTTTTCGGCGTTTAAAAAAGATGGGATTCGATTTGAAGCTCGATATATGGGTGCCCCATTTGCTGACCGAGAAGAACAAAATCAAGCGAACTTCTGCAGCCGTTTCTTTACTCGGGCGGCTCAATAACGAGTCGTTTTTGGATCGACTAGTGACGGGCGATGAGAAATGGGTCCTCTACAACAATGTTCAGCGCAAACGGACATGGAAACAATCAGGTGAGCATGGTGACGCAATGCCAAAGGCCAGTTTGCACCCGATGAAGGTGATGCTCTCTGTTTGGTGGGATTGCAAGGGCATAATCTATTTCGAGCTTCTCCCCGCTGGCGAAACGATTGATTCGGACAAGTACTGTCGCCAATTAACCAATCTGAATCGAGAAATAAAAGAGAAACGTCCGATTTTGTCAAATCGCAAGGGAGTCGTCTTTCATCATGACAACACCAGACCACACGTTTCGAAAAAGACGCTGCGCAAACTGAAGAGCCTGAAATGGGATCTTAACGCATCCACCGTATTCTCCTGATTTCGCACCATCTGACTATCACTTGTTCCGGTCATTGCAAAATTATTTAAATGGAAAAAACTTTGACTCTTTGGAGGCCTTAAAAAACGGCGTCTCTTCGTTCTTCGAATCTAAACCGCGCAGTTTTTATGATCGAGGCATCCGTATGCTGCCAGAACGTTGGGAAAAGATTATAGAAAACGATGGAGAATATATCATTGATTGAATAAAGATTTTTGTTTGCCTAATCACTGTGTGACTTTTATTCACAAACTCCGCACGAACTTTTGCACTCACCCAATAATTATCATGAGTATTCCGCATATTATGAAGGACTGCACAAGCGTTGGCAATTCTGCTAGCGAAACCAGGCTTATACAGGGTATTCGATAGCTGATCATGCAGACGAAAGTTGGAGATAGATTGGGTGTAGCCGAGAAGAAAAGTCATGTACCATAATATCAAATTGGCAATAGTTACCGAGTTATTAATTAAAACATGTGAGCGCGTAGAGAGCGGAGGGCGACCGCAGTAAGCACGTAGACATTTGATACAGGCGGAGTCAGCGAATAACGGTAGGTGAGTGCGCGCGGCGAGGGGTAACGTAAACGACAAGAAGCGAGCGCGCGCGACGAGGAGCGAGCGAGCTTTTTCTTTATAGCTTTTTCCTTATAACTCGCTCGCTCCTCGTCGCTCGCTCGCTCTTCGTCGCGCTCGCTCGCCTCTTGTCGCTTGCGCTCGCTCGCTCCTCGTCGTTCGCGCTCGCTCGCTCTTCGTCGTTCGCGCTATCAAACACCCTGTATAGTAAAACTCTATGCCTAGAAAGACATCTCCAAGTTGATTTCATTACACCGAAGAGGCGTTCAATGCAATTTCTTGCACTACATAGTGCTTCGTTGTACGCAAAACGTGGAGTCCTTTCGAGTTCTCATGGCAAAGGAGTTAATAGCTACGGTTTTAATGGATAACCTGAATCACCTGTATAGACGGAGTATATCGTATGTATTTCAGTTCCATTTACAATTTTTTATGTAAGTTATATTTAATCAAAGTAGGTAGAACATAGGATGACATTCATGACAATAAAACGACATGAAAATAATTAGAAAATTATTGAAATTTTATTATAAAAAGTTGTTTTATTATTAGTTGTTTATCATTTTGATCTTATAATTTTCTATTCTAACTGGGCTGAAATAAATACTGGAAATATACAGGGTGGTTGATTATAAGTTGCCAACCCGAAATGTGAAGGTAGATTGGGTTAAGATAAACATAAAAGTCCCATACCGTTTTGCGAGATTCGCAATAATTATCGAGTTATTAATAACAGAAATCTGAGGAGTGGGAGCGCGCCGACATAGATAATTGGAGAAGCGTTGCAGCTGCTTAGGCCGCAGCGCGGCCCAGTTGATCCAGAAACTGTTGCCGGTGCGCGGCGAGGGGAAAGACAATGCGCTGCTATTCGTTGTTTTATCTCGCCGGACTACGTCTCGCCGCACGCCGCCAACAGTTGCTGGGTCGAGTGGGCCGCGCTGTGGTCTGACAAGGGGACCCTCAGACTTGTTAAAAAAGGATTTTGATGGCTCTCGAATATATTGTAGAGGGACTTCCCTTGTACATGAGGGTCAAAGGGTTTTCCTCAATGGGCTTTAGTTTCGAAGAAAAAAATTTTGAAGTTCCACGCGCCATAGAATACTGGGTACGTAGCAGCAACTTTCGAATCAGCGGACGTGGCGCAGCGACTGCGGTTGCGGCTATTACGCTGTGGGACCCAAGTTCGGTTCTTACCATTCTTTTTTTTTTTATTAATTAGCTAGAAATGTTCACAGCATATATCGTGATATTCGTAATAAGTAAGAACTATGTTATGATTATGTAGTATTTAATATGTAGGTCAATTCTAGGATAGAAATCTGAAATGTGAAGAATTGGTGGAGACAAATGGTATTTTATTATTGTATGCAAATATAGTTATAGTAATATTAAATAATTCTTACATCACAGATTCCTCTGTATGAAATGAACAATTTTCAGGGTGATACTTATCATAGAAACAGAAAAAACATAAATTCACAGAGCACCATGCATATCGTATAAAAGCATTTTCCTTACAGGCACATGGTTGTTTTAAAAGCGAGACCGGAAAACATAAATCATTAACATTCGAAAATATATTTCTTTCTGCATACATTGTGATAAATAAGAACATATTCGTAATAAATAAGAACAGTGATATTATTCATACTTCACTTATAAATCACTTATAAATTTTATAGTATCGCAGTCGATTTTAAATATTATTTGTTTTGTATCCAATGTGTTAAGCATTGCTTTGCTCTACACTTCAATATTATGATGGAGACAGTAAGCAGAGGACACGTGTTTGAATTCTTGTTTCTCGTTCGCATTCGACCCGATGACTAACAAAGAATCCTTTGTCAAAAGACCGTGGTACCTGATTTAAAAAAGAGTGGGGACGTCGGCTCCTCCGTTAGTAAGAAGCAGCAGCCTCGTTCACTTTCACTCGTTCAGGGCTTCCGAGAGAGAACGATCGAAGCGGTATTGTGGATAATTTTGATAAAATGGAATTAGACGACAAATTCAAGGAAGAAGTGACAAACGCGTTTAAATATTGTGAGACCTTGATGCAAAATAACAATTTATTAACGGATATACCTCCTGGATACTGGAACGGATATTCTGAGAACATTCTAAGAATGTACATACATTCTAGGAACTTTCTCAGGACGTTCTTAGAAGATATTATGCTGTTAGGGTGATCTATTTTTTATTCCAGTATACAGGGTGGTTGATTATAAGTTGCCAACTCGAAATGTGAAGATAGATTGGGTTAAGATAAACATAAAAGTCCCATACCGTTTTGCGAGATTCGCAATAATTATCGAGTTATTAATGACAGAAATCTGAGGAACGGGAGCGCGCCGACATAGATGATTGGAGAAGCGTTGCAGCTACTCACAAGGGGACCCTCAGATCTGTTAATAAAGGATTTTAATGGCTCTCGAATATATTATAGAGGGACTTCCCCTGTGCATGAGAGTCAAAGGGTTTTCTTCAATAGGCTTTAGTTTCGGAGAAAAAAATTTTGAAGTTTCACGCGCCATAGAATACTCGGTACGTAGCAACAACTTTCGAGTCAGTGGATGTGGCGCGGTTGCAGCTAGTACGCTGTAGGATCCAAGTTCGGTTCTCACCATTCTTTTTTTTTATCAATTAGCAAGAAATGTTCACAGCATATATCGTGATATTCGTAATAAGTAAGAACTCTGTTATGGGGATTTCTGTTCTATCAAGGTTATGTAAGTTATCAATCAGCAACAAAAATTTTCTACAGCAATATAACATTTTTGGTGCAACGATTAAGATACCACTTACCAAGAAGTTATGTTCGTCGTTCACCATGGTTATATGCGCGTTCCATGACTCGTCGCGCAGTAGAAGCATTCCATATACAGGGATCCATATACAGGGTGATCGAAAAGTATCGGACCCCCTAATATCTTCAGTTAGAATGCATTTTGGGAAAAATGTCCAATAGTAAAGTTGTATGGTTTCAAGCGGGGAGTAAGATGATTATCTTGACTTTGACCTTGACTATGTTCTTCAATGTCATTTCAAGGTCAACCTTATTTTTTTAAATGGAACCCCCAACATTTTATTGTATATTCTTATAGCTTATCTCGAGAGCTTTCCAAAACACTATAATAAAATATTTTTTCATTAAGCACTTTTTGAGTTATAAAGGTTTAAAGTTAACAATTTTTTGACACAAAATGTAAAATATCTTGTAAAATATTATTTAGTTTACAGTAATCATAACCTTAATATTTTTATGCGCGAAATAATGAGACCAATTAATTGGTTTAAAGAAAATACATTAATCGAAAAGTATCGGCTCCCCCTAATATTTTCAATAAGAATGCATTTTGGAAAAATGTCCAATAGCAAAGTTGTACGGCTTCAAGTTGTTATGCTAATAGGCTATGGCGGAAAACTGCCCGAAGGTGATCGCGAGAAGCTGCTCGAATGCGTGATATCCGAAGGCGTTAGTTCTACCCGAAAGCGTTGGCGGGGCTGATCTTTATTGTCTCACTCTCGCAGGCACCAATAGTAATACAAGCTCTTGAACAAACAATGTGGATCACTGATTTGAATCTTCAATGCAGTGCTGTCTTCTTCTTAGCGAGCAGCAGTCACACACACACACACACTCTTTCTCCCTCTCACACTCTCTCCTCCTCCCTCTCTTTCAATATCTTTCTTTCTCGTTTGTACACCCTCTCTCTGACACTCCCTCTCTCACACTCTCACTCTCCCACACTCCTATTGTCACACACTTTCTTCTCCCTCACATTCTCCTCTTTCTTACACTCTCACTCACACTCCCCCTCTCTCACACTCTGTATCTCTCACATTCTCTCTCTCTCTCTCTCTCTCTCTCTCTCTCTCTCACTTTCTCTTTCTCACACACTCTTTCTCACACAATCTCTCTTTCATACAAAAATAATGAAAATGATTAAGGAAATAATTAAAAATAATTTTAAAAATAAAGCACTATAATGCACTATACTGTAGTCACTCATTGACATTTTTTTTGTGTCTGATCTTTTTTTATTCTTCTCGCATTCTGTTCTTTTTCTCTTTCTTTCCCTCTTCTCTTCTTCCTTTCTCTATTATGTTTTAATAAAACATAACAGACTGTAAAAAGTAAAAACGACACAAAGCATACAAATTCTTCTTTATATATTTTTTATGTGTATTCAACGTTATTGTTACTTATTTGATATTATCCTAGTTTCCCGAAGCTTTTCTCTTCAGAATTTGAATGAATAGGTGCTAATCACGTACACAATTTTGCACCTTGTGATCATCCTGGCTGTCAGTGTGATAATTCATGCCCATGTATACAAGCACAAAACTTCTGCGAGAAGTTTTATCAGTGCAGCAGCGAATGCCAGAACAGATTTCCTGAGTGTAGGTGCAAGGCGCAATGCAATATAAAGCAGTGTTCTTGTTATCTGGCTATTAGGGAATGTGATCCGGATCTTTGCCAAACGTATGGTGCAGATCATTTCCAAATCAATTCTAAATCTCACAAAAATGTCAATGTGCAACGTGGTCTTTATAAGTTTCGAAAAATTTAATTTATTAGAGTGAAAATCAGTATAATCTCAATGAGTAGAATTTTTTATTTGAAATATACTTTATACAATTTGAAAGATCAGCAGCGAAGAATGAATTCATCTCGGAATATTGCGGCGAAATTATCAGTCAAGACGAAGCTGACAGGAGGGGAAAAGTATATGATAAATATATGTGTAGTTTCCTTTTTAATCTTAACAATGGTAAATAAAGATAGATATAGTGGTTAATTAAATGTTGAAAAATAATAAAAATTAAATTTTTGGTCGGTTTCAAATTTTGTTGTAGACGCGACATGGAAAGGGAATAAAATAAAGTTCGCTAATCACTCGATAAATCCAAATTGTTATGCGAAAGTGATGATGGTGAACGGTGATCATAGAATAGGTATTTTTTGCTAAGAGAGCGATTCAACCTGGTGAAGAATTATTTTTTGACTATAGGTATGTCGCTATAGGTATTTTTAACCTATTTGAAAGCAACACTTTTTCAAAATCGTATTTTACGTACATAATCCTATTTTACGTATCATTATTTTCATAAGAATATACTCAGACAGCACATGTTCTCCTGGGGCCGTCTTAAGGACGTCCTGAGGATGAAGAAACGTCCACAGGACGTCCTCAAGACGTACTCTGGACATCTGTGCTATTAGGGTATGTTTGTATAAATGCGATATAATCAATCGATTAATATCGATCAATTATATCGTATTGATACATTTATATATTTTTATGAAATATGACAAACGAAATTGAATTCCATAGAAACGGAAATTAACAAATACGAAATAGTCGTTTACGTATCGTGACGTAGTACACATCGTAATCAAGTAAGAAATATATAGCTTATATTTAATAGCGTTTTCAAATTTAAAATATAATATAAAAATAGCGTCAAATATATAATAATTTTAATATTTATTAGAGATATTACATATTAAACTGATGACTACAAATCTATACAATAAGAGTATGTGGAAGAGAGAAGCTGGGATACAAGCGAGTTTGAAAATCTGGATATAAAGGAGTTATTGACGACAAATGAAGTGTTCGATAATATCCGAATGTACGATAATACAATGTAAATACTTTAATTTTTTTATCTATTAAAATCATCTTAAAAAATTCGTGATTCTTGATTACTTTTTATCCTTTTTATTAATCTTTAGACTGCTACATTTCTAAGGCCGGTATTCATAGTCAGATCTTACATTTAAGAACATTTTGAGTATATCTTGAAATTATGTATGGATCATTTTATTAGCTACTGAATATCTGAAGATGAACTTAAGACAGTCTTAAATATAAGATCTGACTATGAATACCGGCCTGAAAGATAAGTTTTCTGTATATACAGGGTATATAAAAAGTACCGAGATGGTGAAATATTACAAAACCTAAGCATTTTATAAAAAAATGTTTCAAATAAAAGTTGTAGGGTCTCAAAAGATCTATTTACTGACACTATGAGTTTGACCTTGGGTGGCGTCGCCAAGGTCATGACAAGGTCACCTTGAATTTTTTAAATAGAACACATTTAAAACCTTAAAATAAAACGCATTACTTGTACATGATACGCGTTGTTTCATACAGAAAAGATAAATGATTTTTCTTACTGATTTTTCTTTCTTATTTAACTAAATTTGTATTAATTAGATAACAAAATCCATAATTCAATTAAAAAAGAAAGAGAAATCAGTAAGAAAAATCATTTATATTTTCTGTATGAAACAATGCATATCATGTATGTACAAATAATGTGTTTTACTTCAAGTCAAATTCATTGCAATTAATTTGAAATGATTCGAAAGTGAATTTTAGTTCTGTTATAAATTTAGTACATTAGTATTACTTTAATATTACATATGTCCGAAATACAAGTCACGAAATTGCCCCAGTCGCTGGCTGAACATCTTATTATAAAAAGCTCGAAAACTTCGAAACGGCCCACTCAAAGTGTATAAAATGCTAGTGTTTCAGAAAGCTTTCGAGATAAGCTACAAGAATATGTAATAAAAAGTAGAGTCCCATTAAAAAAATTCAAGGTGACCTTATCCTGGTCTTGGCGATGCCACCCAAGGTCAAACTTATAGTGCTAGTAAATAGATTTTTTGAGATGCTACAACTTTTATTTGAAACATTTTCTTCTAAAATGCTTAGTTTTTGTGATATTTCGCCGTCTTCCCGGTACTTTTTACACACTCTGTGTATATACAGGGTGTCTCAGAACTTTGGGACACGGGCTCCGTAGGGACATAGACCTAAGTGAGAGGAACAAAAAAGTTCTCTATCATAATGTGAAAATCGTAATAGTTTTTTAGTAATAACAGTCTAAAGTTAGGCGTTTTCCACGCTCAGCGTGGCCTATAGACGCTCCGCGGCAAGTTGTATGCGTAGGGGCTGAGCGATAACGCGGCTCGCACTGACCGTTGCGCGGCGTCAAAGCGCCAAGACGCCATCGCGACAGTCAACGCGAGACGCGTTATTGCTCAGCTCCTACGCACACAGCTTGTCACGGAGCGTCTATAGGTCACGATGGGCGTGGAAAACGCCAAAATTTACACGGCTATAATTAACGGTTATTACTAAAAAAACTATTACGATTTTCACATCATGGTACAGAACTTTTTTGTTCTTCTCACTTAGCTCGATGTCCCTACGGAGCCCGTGTCCCAAAGTTCTGAGACACCCTGTATACAGGGTGTTTGATAGCTGATCATGCAGACGAAAGTTGGAGATAGATTGGGTGTAGCCGAGAAGAAAAGTCATGTACCATAATGTCAAATTGGCAATAGTTACCGAGCTATTAATTAAAACATGTGAGCCAACGAGCGCGTAGAGAGCGGAGGGCGGCCGCAGTAAGCACATAGACATTTGATACAGGCGGAGTCAGTGAGTGGCGGTAGGCAAGCGCGCGCGGCGAGGGGCAACGTAAGCGACAAGAGGCGATCGCGCGCGACGAGGAGCGAGCGAGCTTTTTCTTTATAGTTTTTTCCTTATAGCTCGCTCGCTTCTCATTGTTCGCGCTCGCTCGCCTCTTGTCGCTTACGTTGCCCCTTGCCGCGCGCGCTCGCCTACCATCACTCGCTGACTCCGCCTATATCAAATGTCTACGTGCTTACTGCGGTCGCCCTCCGCTCTCTACGCGCTCGTTGGCTCACATGTTTTAATTAATAACTCGATAACTATTGCCAATTTGACATTATGGTACATGACTTTTCTTCTCGGCTACACCCAATCTATTTCCAACTTTCGTCTGCATGATCAGCTATCAAACACCCTGTATATGTACACTCAGAGGCAGAGGTATGGTGTCCCTCGGCGATGTCATATACGCCTGTAAAACAATCGAAAGCGATGACAGGCATATACGCATATGCATATGGGCGTACTGTACAGCGCGAGAGAAGCGAAGAGGGAGAAGTAGTGGGAGACGTTCCGATGTTGCATCCTTATCGCACGTCGCACGATCGAGAGAGAAAGCATTACCAGACGTGGTACGGTTAATGGTGTCCCTAATAGCTGTCTCACTCTCTCTACGCTTGAATGCAGGCAATATGAGTGAGACAGCTATAGAGACACCGCGCTGTCTCTATAGCTGTCTCATAGGTGTCTAGCTCGCTCTAATAGCCATATATCGCGCTTTCCTCTTTTCTCCTTAGTAGAAATGCCGATTAAGGAGGCAATCCTGTCTGTAGGTCAGAAAAACAAGCTATTTTCGCGAATTCTTTTTCGGAAACTAAGCAGACGATTGATTTCAAACTTGATAGAAATAATAATATATATTTTATTGATAAGAATGAATTTTTATAGCGTTATATGAATAATAATGTAGCAAATGTACAAAAAATAACGTGACATGTTTAGGCGCGCGCCTATTTTATAGGAACGTTTTATAGGAGATTTTATAGGAACGTTTCACGGTTCCTATAAAATCTCGAAATACGGTAGACTGGGACAAAAACGTAAGTAAAATAATTAATCTACGAACTTGCCGCTTACTCGTTTGAATTAAGGAAATAAAAAACGAACTACTTTTTTAATATTTTAAGGCATTTAAAAATTATATTTGAAAAATCGTCATAAATATCGATGATTTTACGTTAAGAATATTTTATTTGCAAGAAAACGATATTTCATGAAATTTACGAAAAAACTTATTTTATGCCGTAAGATATGTCAAATTGTGCAATTTTTTTTTAGACGCAACATATCTTTACTTTTGAAAAGACTACGAGAAGGAGGGAGAATAAATGCAACATCTTCCTTAAAATGCTACTTAAAATATAGGCTCCGCTCTTGAAAATATAAAAAATATTAGGAGACATTTAATAATAATAAAAATTACAATAATAATAACGAGACGCTATATAGCATCTCCTGAAATCAGAAAAAAAACTTTTTTTATATAAAAAGTCGATCGATCGACTGCAGCATCTAATTACATATTCGAAACATGTCTATCTATCGTATGAACTAGCGAAATAAAAAAATATTAATTTTTTTATATGCACCGCGCTATCTCTATAGGTGTCTCATTCGCTGTAATAGCCATGTATCGCGCTTTTCTCTTTTATAACGCCATAAAAATTCATTCTCATCAATAAAATATATATTATTATTTTTATCGAGTTTGAAATTAATCGTCTGCTTAGTTTCCGAAAAAAAAAATTCGCGAAAAAAGCTTATTTTTCTGGCCTACAGACAGGATTGCCTCCTTAATCGGCATTTCTGCTAAGGAGAAAAGAGGAAAGCGCGATATATGGCTATTAGAGCGAGCTAGACACCTATGAAACAGCTATAGAGACAGCGCGGTGTTTCTATAGCTGTCTCACTCATATTGCTTGCATTCAAGCGTAGAGTGAGTGAGACAGCTATTGGGGAATACCATTAACCGTACCACGTCCGGTAATGCTTTCTCTCTCGATCGTGCAACGTGCGATAAGGATGCAACATCGGAACGTCTCCCACCACTTCTCCTTCTTCGCTTCTCTCGCGCTGTACAGTACGCCCATATGCGTATGCGTATATGCCTGTCATCGCTTTCGATTGTTTTACAGGCGTATACGACATCGCCGAGGGACATTATACCTGCCTCTGAGTGTACATATATTGGGTTGGCAACTAAGTGATTGCGGATTTTAAATAAGAATGAAAATTCAAAATTTTAAATTTGCTTTTTTAAATTTTTTTCAATGCATGTATGCGATACATTGAGCTTCTCTGTAATATCACGTGTTGTGCTATGACGATCTGAATCGATAATGGCCTTGATATGGGTCTCATCGATTTCAACTGGACGGCCAAATCGTTGAGCATTTTTCAATGAAAAATCACCAGAACGAAATCTGGCAAACTAATTTTGACACTGCCTTTCTTTCAAGGCTTCATTCCCATATACGGCGCATAACTTCTTGTGTGCTTGCGATGCGTTCTTGCTTTTTCGGAAATAATACAATAAAACATGTCTGAAGTGCACGTCTTGCTCTTCCATTTTTAAATTGGGATAAAAACAAAACTAAAGAACTAATCGATATAATTTTTGTATTAAATGAAAGGTAGAAGTCAAAACAATAAGAAAAAAATATAGGTTAGGTACTTTGAACACGTTAACGAAACAAAAGAAAGTGTAAAATCCATCTGTCGACAAAATCCGCAATCACTTAGTTGCTAACCCAATATATTTTTTTACTTTGATTATTATTTGTTTCCAATTATATAATAATAAACTAATTAATTTGGTTATAATATTACTCATATTGTGTGTAAAATTAGATGCATACCATATATACACATTTATCGTTGATATAGTTTCTTTTTTTTGTTTATCTTATTTAGGCTTACACTTTGTCCATATTTCTAATTCATTTATTTAAAAAATTTATCTGGCGGGGGGGAGAAGTATTGTATTATTGTTGTATTATTGTATTATTGTTGTTTTTTTCATAACATTGTATAGCATTGTGCAGTAATTGAAGCTTCACGTTAATAAATATATATAAAAATGAAATTATGTTTTATTATTACAAAGTGTTGCAATATCTTAATAAGTAAAATAGAGCAGTATATCAACAGATTTGATTAGAATCCTGCAGCGAAACTATAGCCGTCTATATTCGTATTAACCTTTTAACTAGGACTGATTTGGACTAACAAGGAACATACGTGAAGTGTGTGTGTCTTCGATTTCGACGAAACTTGGCATATTTGTAGAGTAGCCAAAAATCACATACCTATATTTTAAGTTTAAGAGGTGAAATTGCCCCTCAAAGTTTCATCCCTTTTATACTATCTCTATACTATTATTTTATACTATCTTATACTATTATTTTATACTATCCAAAGTCCATTTAAAATCAGTAGGGCAGTTCCAACCCTTTCCTTGTAAGAGACCCATATTTTTTTATCGGTAATGGCTCAGGTTTAAGGGGTCAAACTGTCACTCAAAGTTTTATCTTCTTTATGCTATTTCGATAATTATTGCAAATAGGAAAAAACTTTTTAAACAAAGATTATACGGCATAGAAAATATACAATTTTTGTTTAAAAAGTTTTTTCCTAGCTGCAATAATTATCGAGATAGCATAAAGAGGATAAAACTTTGAGTAACAGTTTGACTTCTTAAACTTGAGCCATTATCGATAAAAAACTCTTACAAAGAAAGAGTCGGAACTGTCCTACCGATTTTAAATGAGCTTTAGATATGTTGTAGAACAACATAAAATATTAGGCACGTATTTTTTATGTACATATCTTAAGGTTTAAAGGGTGAAACAATCCCTCGAAAAAACTAACATTTTCATTTTTTGCGAGTCTTCTAAGTACGAGACATATGAGAAAACGTTTCATACAAAAGTTTTACAGTATTTTATACTGTCTGCAACGGTATATTCAGATTTTTTAAGTGTCAACATTTTTAACTCTCCCCTCCTACTCATTAATTTTTTAAAATTGAAAAATTTCATGAGAATAAAATTTAAAGAGCATTTGATGCCGAATTTATCCATATACAGGGTGTATAGAAAGTACCGGGACGGTAAAATATCACAAAAACTAAGCATTTTAGAAAAAAATGTTTCAAATAAAAATTGTAGGGTTTCAAAAGATCTATTCACTGATACATTATGAGTTTGACCTTGGGTGGCGTCGCCAAGGTCAGGACAAGGACAATTTGAATTTTTTAAATGGGACTTCCTACTTTTTAGTACATATTCTTATAGCCCTTCTTCAGACCTTTACAAAACACTATAACTTTTTTTATATTGAGTAAGCCGTTTCGAAGTTATCGAGCTTTTTATAATAAGATGTCCAGCTAACTAAGGCAAGATCGAAGAAATATCCAGCCAGCCAAGACAAGATCAAAGAAGTATCCAGCCAGCCAAGGCAAGATCAAAGAACTATCCTGCCAGCCAAGGCAAGATCAAAGAAGTATCCAGCCAGCTAAGGCAAGATGATCATAAAGGAAAACTAGCAATTGAAAGCGCGATTAATGTACCAAATACTCAAATTGTTCACCATTCATTGTTTGACAATGCGCTAATCGATATTAAAAACCTGGAACAGCATCTTCTGTGTATTCATTAGGTATAAGGTGCCGCTTCATCAAGAATTCGATCTCGTAGATCAGTGCCCGGAATTACTTGCATGATCGGGCCGATTTCTGAGAGCTACGCCTCCTTACTTCCCCTTACCGCTCCAGCCCGCACGGCGGACCTAGAAACTTACAGTCGCGAGGCGCTGTCTCAGGCACATCACATGAGACAGTCACATGAGACGCTTCACAGTTTAACATAGCTGAAACAAATTTATTTATTAAAATAACTCCATAGGCATTTTTTATAGTTTACTAATATAATATAGTCTTAATATTAATATAAATATATATTAATACAAATATTAATATAAGTAATATTCTTAATATAACTATAATATATAGTATTAATGTATTAATATTATTATAAATACAAAGTATAGGTTTTCTATATTATAAAAAAACAATAGGTTTCCACGTCACCCGTGAGGTACTATTGCCAACGCGTTTTTTTTTAAGTGGTATCCCCTGTAGGCCTATTCCACTGAAGAAGAAAAATAATTTTGATCGAGAAAGAGAAATTGAAAAGAAGACGAATGTATCAAACCGATTTCCTAATCCTTTTGTGCGACTGAATAAGCGACGAGATATCTACATTAATATTAGAGGTGCTTGTTTGCATCAATGAGGATAAGGATGCATCATTTAAAGAAGAACGTTCATCTGTTTTTATATATTTCATCTTAGAAAAGGAGCACTCACATAAATATGTAGAACCAAACATAGAAGAAATACGAAGTGTAAAATTTATGAGATTAGGATAAGAACATGGCTTTAAAATTTAAAAAAATTCTATTCCACTTTCCGGTCGCGCTTTCAGAGAAATATCTGTTTGTAAACGGCACAGTTCTTCCTGAAATTCTAACTTCTGATCTTCAATATGAACAGTGCGAGGATTTTCAAAAAGAATTAAATCATCCCGAAGTATTGTAATATCCGCAAAACGCGTTTCAAATTCACTTATTAAGGAGTTAAGAAAATGAGTATGTTGTTTGAAGTTAATTGAAATGTCATATTCCTTTGCAAGAATTTGACAATTAGGAAGAAAGTGGAAAACTTCTTGTACTAAATGATTTTTTAATATTATTAATTTTCTCTGAAAGGAGTCTATAGTACTAACTAATTAGGAAATATTTTGATTAGCCTCTTGCAACTTCAAATTTAACGAATTTAGATGATTTGTTAAATCTGTTATGATTGCGAGTTCGGAAAGTGACTCTACGTCGGAGAGAAAAGCTTTGAATTCTTCGCATTTCGAAGTAGATTGTTCTTGCAAGAAAAGAAAGATTTCTTTTCTTATCGCAAAGAACTTCTCTAAACATTTACCAGCACTAAGCCAACGGACTTCACAATATAGTGGCACGTCCGTATAGGCAGCGTTATGATCTGCGAGAAATTGCTGAAATTTTCGGTGACACAGGAATTTGTGACCACCTTTAATGAAATTAATGATTTTGTTATCATTTGCATTCCGTTGCATATTTTGACAGCTTTTCCGCATAATGCTTCTCGGTGAATAATGCAATGGATCATAGGAATTGTTAAATTTCGTTGTTTTAATTGACCGAATAATCCTATTTTTGTGCCAGTCATTGCTTTCGCACCATCAGTAACAATAGTTGAACATTTGGAGAAGTCGATATGAAATTTATGAAGAGTTGCTTCGACAGCGGTAAAAATATCGGCACCTGTCGTTGTGCCATGCAAAGGGACGAAATTTAAGTGCTCCTCGACACATGAAAAATCAGCTTGTATAATTCGAGCAAAAATACTTAATTGACTCACGTGTCGATTATCGATGCTTTCATCGATACATAGAGAATAATAAGAACAGGTTGCCAAGAGAGATTGTAGTTTGTCTTTTATGCAACTCGCGATATTCGCGATTCTCGACGCAACAGTTTTCTCGCTGAGAGGAATACTACAAACATCTTTAATATCTAAGGAACCCTCCAAATGCATTGACTGCTTCAATAATACAATTTTTTACAAAGTTGCCATCGGAGAATGGTCTTGAATGTTTCGCTATCATATGAGAAATTTTATACGAAGCCACAAGAGCTTTTTCAGATAAGGAACCGTCGTTTACGTTTACACAATAATTTCGACTTTGTTCATAAACTAATTTCAAACCTTCGATTAAATTATATTTTTCAACACCAACATATTGCGTGTATTCATTAAAATGTTTAGTTTTATAATGTCTTTGTATTACATAATGTTTGATAAATGAAGGTTTAAAGCCACATAAAAGACATACTGTTTCTCCGGATATTAAGGCGAAGAAATCCTGCTCCCATACCTTACAAAAGTGTTGCCCATATTTTTGATTATTGCTCATCCTTCTAAAGAATTGCCAGATGATGAAAAACACGAAGAAGTCCTATATCACAGAGCGTTAGAGCGATCACTATGCAAGCTTCGCATGCGAACGTTTAACAAACGAATGACTCGTGCATTTATCCGGCATGGACAGTCTAACGCTAGGCCGCAAATATATAAGTAACGATATTTTCACGTTCAACTGTTGAAGTGTCTAGACCGGACAAGCGTGAGCTCGGATAAATGCACGAGTCATTGGCCACTCGATCGTGCCTCTCCTCCCTATCCACCGTTCAGGAAAATTGTCTAAATAAATACGAACGTTTCGTCCATAATGCGGTGGTGCACCATCCTGTTGAAACCATATCTGTTGAAAGTTTTCACCAACGATCGCGTTGATTACGGGGACGATTTGATTTCTCAGCATGTCTTCATATGAATGAGCTGTCAAGTTTTGCCTTCAATAAAAAATGGTCCTATTAATCTGTTATTTAATATTCCTGCCCAAACATTCAATTTCAGTGGATATTGCATATTGTGTTCCCACATCCAGTGCGGGTTTGTATCAGACCATAATCTGCAATTATGTCTATTAACAATATCATTTAATTGAAACGTTGCTTCCTCTGAGAAGACTATGTTAGATAAAAAGTCAGGTTCTGCATCTATTTTCGCTATCATAGTCTCACAGAATTGAACACGTCGATCAAAATCGTTTTCATTTAACTCCCCAAACAGCACAAGGACGTCCTCAGGACATCCTCAAGATGTCCGGGATGGGATATAAGGATGTTTTGAGGATATCCCATGAAAGTCCAGGGATGTCTTCAGGACGTCCTGTAGTATAGCAAATGAGCGCCTCAGCGGGTCCTCAGGAGATCCCGAGAACGTCCTCCGGACGTCCCTCATGTGGTTCAGAGGACATAATCAGGACAACACAAGGACGTCTTCGAGATAGTCACAGGATATCGGTGGAGATATTGAAAACGTCCCAAGAATATTCGTGCACGACATTTTTAAGATTTCTGCCGGACATTGTTATACAGGGTGGCACACGTAAAGTGTTATAAGTCCATAACTTTAAAAATATTTATCAAATCAAAAAATTATTCAAAGGAAGTTTCATGTATTCAAGAGGCCTCTCTAACTATATAAACGTAAAGTCGCTCCCGCTTCCCCTTTAAGGGAGGACGGGGTAACTTTATAATTTTAAATGGAACCCCCTATAAAATGTTGCATATTTGCATTCTACGGCAAAAGCAAGTAAATTTTATCTGAAACATTTGTTTGGAAAATGATTCTATTAAAAGTTATAAGCATTTAAATCTTTAGTGATTTCATTCATAATTGAACTCCATTGACATAAAGTTGCGTTCGCGATACAATAGGAACAAAAAAGACCTTAGAGTACATACTTGATGTTAACCAAAAGAAACATAAATAAACACATTTATCGGGAAACGGGTCTGTGATCTGTATTTACGTTTCCCGACAAATGTGTTTATTTATGTTTCTTTTGGTTAACATTAAGTATGTACTCTAAGGTCTTTTTTGTTTCTGTTGTACTACGAACGCAACTTTGTGTCAATGGAGTTCAATCATGAATGAAATCGCTAAAGGTTTAAATGTTTATAACTTTTGATAGAAGCATTTTCCAAACAAATGTTTCAGATAAAATTTACTTGTTTTTCTCGTAGAATCCAAATATGCAATATTTTATAGAGGGTTCCATTAAAAATTATGAAGTTACCCCTGTTCCCCCTTAAAGGGGAAGCGGGGACGACTTTATGTTTACGTAATTAGAGAAGCCTCTCGAATAAATGAAACGTCCTTATGAACAATTTTTTGATTTAATAAATATTTTTAAAGTTATGGACTTATAATACTTTACGTGAGCCACCCTATATATGTATAGAAATTCCATCCATTCTGTTTCATTTCCTAGCATAGTTTACAACTTGTAGTCAGATATGTGATATTAGACATTTTTGGAATTAACACATCGTCAAATAATTTACGGGTATTCTATACAAACATTTCAATAATGCATCTAACCAGAAAGAAATTTTAAAATATTGTGCTAGAAAATGAGACAGTACTAATGGAATTTGTTATACACTTCAAAACGAAAATAAAAAATAAATTGCAGAAAAAATGTTTTTATTACTCAATATCCCAGGGGCTCAATTCTGTACACGCGTAACGATAGCCACTAGTGTCGGTAAGAGCGTTGAGCGACACTCATCGATAATAGCTATTCTGTACGAAGTATAACGACGAATATGGCTGTGGTCCGAAACACGCTTACAGCGCTAACATCGCGCTCACGGCCGGTCCGATTCATCCTTACAGCGTTTTCATGAGCAAAGTGACGTCATTAATATTAGGTGCGCAACTAAGTTTTCGCTGTTTTTTTGATGAAAATGCAACTTTATTGTGAAAAAATGGTTATAAATGAATCATTCAAAATATTGCCCATCGCTAGCGACAACTTTTTCCCATCTTTCTGGCTCGAATACCGTCACGGTAGAAGTGTTCGTCTTTTGAGGCTATCCACGAATCAAGCCATTTTGAGATGTCTTCATATGAGCGGAACTGCTGATTAGCCAGACCATGTGCCATCGAACGGAACAAGTAATAATCGGACGGCGCAATATCTGGGGAATATGGCGGGTGGGGTAGGACTTCCCATTTGAGCGTTTCTAAGTAGGTTTTAACGGGTTTGGCAACGTGAGGCCGAGCGTTGTCATGCTGTAGAATCACTTTTTCGTGTCTCTGCTCGTATTGTGGCCGCTTTTCGCGCAGTGCTCGGCTCAATCGCATCAATTGAGTTCGATACCGTTCCCCAGTGATGGTTTCGTTCGGTTTCAACAGCTCATAAGAAATAACATCGCCCTGGTCCCACCAAATACACAGCAAAACTTTCGCAGCGTGAATATTCGGCCGAGCCGACGACGTAGAAGCATGACCGGGCAGTCCCCATGATTTTGTTCTCTTTGGGTTGCTGTAATGAATCCATTTTTCATCACCCGTAACGATGCGATAAAGAAAACTCTTCCTTTTTTGCCGCTGGAGCAGTTGTTCACAGGCGAAAAAACGACACTCAACGTCTCTTGGCTTCAAATCATAAGGAACCCAAGTTCCTTGTTTTTGAATCATTCCCAACGCATGCAATCGCTTGGAAATGGCTTGGCGGGTAACTCCTAATGCTGAAGCAAGTTCTTTTTGCGTTTGGTACGGATCCTCATCGAGCAATGCCTCCAATTCAGCGTCTTCGGAGGTTTTTGGCCTTCCTTCACGCGAACGGTCGTCAACATCGAAATCACCGTCTTTGAAGCGACGGAACCAATCACGGCACGTTGTTTCACTTAGAGCAGCATCTCCGTAAACTTTTTGGAGTTCTCGATGCGCTTCAGCCGCCGTTTTCTTCGAATGAAAGAGGAAAAGCAACACTTCCCGCAAATGACGATTATTTGGCACAAAATCAGACATTTTCACACAACCAAAAGTATATGATGCAAAAACAAAATCACTAATGTGTCAAAGCGGTTTGTTTACCATATGTCTAAGCTTGGTTCATGACGTTTTGGTTATGTCACAATCGACCAGCACTTACTACTGGAGCCATCTCTTGAAAAACAGCGGGAACTTAGTTGCGCACCTAATACATGATGTCTTCAGTGCTCACGATGTTTCTGGTTGGAAGGTGGGTCACCGTGAGTATCATAGTTGCATGACGTCACAAATGCGCGAAAAAGTGACGATTTGAAGAAGAGAACAAAAGACGTTAAGAAAAAAACACAGAAAACGTTAAGAAGAGAACACGTTAAAAAGAAAAGACGTTATAAACTTAAAAATTTGGTTGGCGAAAATGTCGGATAAATTAATCTGTCCCTGTTTTCATCGAAGATAGTGGCGAAACATTAATATTGAAGCTTTTGCCACAAGATGCGGAGAGAGCCAGTATGGATAAGAAAAAATAATGAATGTGTTCATGTGTAATAATGAGGTTAAAATGTATTGTAAAATATATATTATATTTTAGCATAAGAGTAATTTTTAATTATTTTCAGATATAAATTATATGACAAGCCTCGTTAATAAAATTTATGATAAGAGAAGCCAGGATTTGATGAATGAAACAAATATACGAATTTCAACTGATCAAGACAATGATATTGGCATTTCAACGGTTGTTCAGTCTCTACATGATGATGAATCTTACACACCATTTCCAAAATCACAAGACTCTGATGTCGATCCTAAAAATTCAAGTGAGTTACAGCAAATGAAAAGTCATTATTCGTGTGGTCGTCTAAATGTGTATACCTACCTGTTGCTCGAAAAATATGAGGAACGAGAAGAAAAGTTTACAGAAGGTACGAAACGCTACAACAAAATTTGGGAAACCATCGCTGATGAAATAAGGAAAATAAATAATAACTGTACTGTAAGTGGATCGCAATGTGAATCGAAATTAAATGGTTTGAAGAAGACATATAAAAAAATATTAAATCACAATTCTGTGTCAGGAAATAACAGAAAGACGTGGCCATATTTTGAAGTAAGTATATTAATTTAAATTTTCTCTTCCTCAGTTATATTTGATGAAGATTTATCCAAGTATGTTTTTTTTTTCAGAGAATGCATGACATTTTTGGAAAAACAGGATGGGCAAATCCTAAAGTTATTGCTACAGAAGCTGGACCAAGTGCTCAGCAGGCAATCATATCTGATTCTCTTTGCACAAATGATGATAAAAAAGAAGATATAATAAACGGAAAATTGAGGCTGTTTTAGACGATTATATATCAGATGTGAAAGAGGAAAGAGTAGAAAAGGAGAAGAAAAAACAAGCTAAAGAAGCATGGTTAAAAGAATTGGAGAAACAGCAAGAAAGGCAACACAAGGAAAAAATAGCAATTATGCAACAGTTTTTAGAAGCCATCACTAAAAAGTAATTTAATTTTGTTGACAGTCTGAATATCTAAGTTCCTATTTATGCCATTGTTATTTCTAAAGTTCTTATTTGTCATATCTAAAGTTTTTATTTTGTTTCTAAAGTTCATATTGTTCTTGATGCTTGTAAAACTTGACCTTACGTTAATAAATAAAATTTAATAACAAAAATTGTTCAATTATTTTTACTATAACCTTTAATCAATATTAAGAGGGCTTAGGTTCTGAAATTAAAAGGTAAAGAAATTAGTATAAAATTACGAAATTCATTTCACAAATTTTATAAATATTATGCATATCTTAAAAATTAAAAAAGAAACAGATAACAGTGACAATGAACATTAATTGTTTCTCATAATTAGATTGTTCATAATTGTTTGCCGTTTAGCATTACCATCTTCCATTCTACAAGGTATCAATGTTCCACGTGCATGTCTACCTTGTTCACATATTTCATCAAAGTCTATCAAATCGCCTTTTAATATACAAATATTGTGCAGTACACAAGTAACTATTAAATTTTCGGGAATTTTTTCTAGAGTAACCATAGATAGGCAATCCAAAATGCTTCTCCATCGTCCTTTCCATAAGCCAAATGTTCTCTCAATTGCCATTCTCGCAGAAGATAAGCAAAATTTAAAATTTTTTTGTCTATCCGTCAACTGTCCGTTATCTTTAAAAGGTACCATAATATGGGGATGGATACTATAGGCAGAATCTCCAATAATATGAGAATTATTAGGAAAATATATTTGTGGACTTTGAATATATTGGTAGACAGGAGAAAGCCGAAAAACATGTGCATTGTGAACTGACCCAACATTTTCAGCTAAGACACTTATAAAAAGCAAGTTATGAATACAAACAGCCTAAAAATGACATGGAAAATGTTGAATACAAAAATACTACACAAAGAAATATTAAAACAATAAAAATGTCCACAATTTTTTAAATATATTCTCAAAATTATTACCTTATTATTCATATGTCGCGTGATATGTTTATTAACTTATATAGGGTTAGCCCAGATATTACTTTGGAATTAATAAATATTTTGAGACCACAATTACAGCATCAACGTCCATATGGTCTTAGTGTAGAATCAGGTATAACATATTTATATATTTATTGAATTAAATGTAAATGTTATAATTATTAACAATTTATTACATATTCAGAATGAATATCATAAAAGCAATGTACAATTTTTAAATTAATTAAAATAATTTATTTTGTAATGATAAAATTATCCAGGTAGTAGACACACATCATTCTGACGTCAAAAGCTAGTCATGACTGGTTTAATGACGTAAAGTAATCTTAATAGTAGCGATTTTTTTGTGACGTCTTAATAACGTTTTTATATCTTAATGATGTCTTAATGACGCCATAAGACATCATAAAAACGTCCCCAGAAAAAAGTTCATATATGGATTCTGTCCATATATGATCATATATAATTATATATATCTACATTGAAAGGAATACTGGTTGTGAAGATACAATTGAAATAAATGTTTATATTTACAGTAACCCATGATGTCAACGTTTAATTGGATTATGTTTTCCATTTTTCATTTAACAGTATTTGTTTTATGTATGGATATACATAATTAGATATGGTTATATATAAAGTCACATATATAGACAAAATTCATATATAATTATATATTATACTTATAATCATATATATTTTTATATGATTATATATGAATTTTTTCTGAGGTCATTAAAAAGTTTTGATGTCATCATTCTATGACAACAGACCGTCATATTAGATTTGGTTTTGAGTTTCAGTCGCGTGAATTCTTTTTTGTATTACAAAAAAATGGACGCGGCTCAAACTTGGAAACCAAATCTAATATTTATAGACATCGCAAAAGCCTCAAATATCAATAGACTGTCATTTTGACGTTTTTTTCACATCATTTTTCAGCTAACACAGTGTAACATATAACGTATTTGTTAGATAGAATTTTCTACTCAATAATGTAATTGTTATAAAGGGTTTTTCAATAAGGGCGGGTCGATGTTGCAATGGAATAAAACAAGCTGTGTGTGAGGTATTAACGAAATTCTTTTTTTATTTGAAAGACCCATATATGCCATTATGTGTGGAATATAACATCGTTCAAATGTCCGCCGCAACTTCTCACGGTGGCACGAATCCGAGTGGTCCAATTTTCAATGATTCTGCAGCATAGATCCGGCTGAATTTGAGCGATGGCCTGAGTTATGTTGACTTTAAGAGCATCGGTCGATTGTGGCTTATTGGCATAGACCTGCGACTTCAGAAAACCCTACAAGAAAAAGTCTAGCGGGGTCAAATCGCACGATCTTGGTGGCCAATTCACGTCACATCTGCGAGAGATAACCATACCCTCAAATCGTTCATGCAGAATGTCCATCGTGGCGTCCGCTGTGTGGCACGTAGCGCCGTCCTGCTGGAACCACATGTCGTCCATATCGTTCAATTTGGGCCAAAAGAAATTGGTTATCATCGTTCTGTAACGCTCGCCATTGACGGTGATGGCCTCACCAACGTCGTTTTCGAAAAAATACGGACCAATGACGCCGCCGGCCCAAAATCCGCACCAAACAGTAACTTTTTGTGGATGCATTGCTACCTGTTGAACCTCATGTGGGTTGGCGTCGTGCCATATACGGCAATTATGCTTGTTAACATAGCCATTCATCCAAAAATGCGCCTCGTCGCTAAAGATGATTTTTCGGCCAAAATTGGGGTCCTCTTCCAAATGCTCCGAAACCCAGTCAACGAACAAACGGCGTTGTCTATGGTCATTAACTTTGAGCTCCTAGGCCAGTTGGATCTTGTACGGGTGCAGGCCCAAGTCCCGATGCAAAATTCGCCAAGTTGAAGTCTGCGAAAGGCCGAGTTCTTGTGCACGACGAGGAATTGACTGCCTCGGGTTCTCCTGCACACTTTCACTTACAGCGGCGATGTTCTCGGCCGATCTAGCGTTCCTTTGACATACAGGTGTTAGCTGGTCGTTTACCGAACCGGTCGTCTCGAATTTGGCCACCAAACGTTGGAGAGTCGACTTTGAAGGGCAACTGCGTCTGCCGTAAAATGGGCACAACGCGCGCAACGTTTGCACTAACGAACACTCATTTTGATAATAAAGTTTTATCATTTAGACGTGCTGCTCAATCGTGTAACTTGTCATGGTGATTTGGCATCAGTGACTGAATAATAAACAATAGGTTAGATAGACGCCGCTAAAACAATATGGCCGCCACAGGCTGCCAACATCGACCCGCACCAATTGAAAAACCCTGTATAACACATATGTTATACGTGTTATATAACATCTTATATAACAGTTATATTGTTGAGTAGGAATTAACTAACTTCTATTATAACTAACAAGTACATTACATGTTACATTGTGTTTGCTGGGTTCTGATCATTATTGATCATTTCTTAATCAATTTTTAATCAATGAATAACCAAAAAATGATGGAAAAATGACAAGTGTCTGCTACTTGTATGTATTATATATATGTATTATATATGTATTATATATATATATATATGTATTATATTTAGGTATGTATATTATATTTGAAACTATAATGTATTGAATGAAATATTATTTTTATAGATATTAACTGCACTGCGCTTCTATGCAGTTGGTTGTTATCAACGTGCAATTGAAGAACAATGAGATATAGCTATTAGCCAATCAGCTGTCAGTAGATGCGTACAGTGACAAATGCTATTAATAACCTGTTACTTCGACGTTGGATACAATTTCCTATGACCGACATAGAACATTTTATAGCAAGAGAAAAATTTAGAAACGCATGTCAACCATTTATTGGTGCTATCGGAGCAATTGGCTGTACTTACGTAAATATTTTAACACCATCATTACATGAGGAAGCTTATGTGAATCATTGGAGTGATCATACACTTAATGTCCAAATAGTATATGTTGTACTTTTCTCACAATAAATTTATAATGTATATCATGATAAGAAAAATATTAACTTCATAAATTATTTGTTTTATTTTTATGTTTTGAATAATATTTGTCTTGTTATTTTCAGATCTGTGATCCTGATTTGAAAATATTAAATGTAAATGCACAATATCCGGGTGCCCGTCATGATGCGTATATATGGTCAAATTCCCCAATTCGTCGTACCATGGAACGACGATATAATAATGGAGAGCGCAATACTTGGTTGATAGATAAGCTATAAAATATATAAATGTTATAAATTTTATTTTAGAAATGTAAAAAGATTGCTTAAGTAATGATTGTTTAGGTGATGATGGCTACAGCCTTGAACCACGGCTATTCACACCTTTAAAACACGAAATACCAGATTCTCCAAGATACCGATACAATGAAGATTTATGCAAAGCAAGATCATGTGTAGAACGCTTATTTGGTTAGTAGAAAGCTGTGTTCAGATGTCTATCGGCACAAAGGCGATTGATGTATGATCCTGATATGGCTGGTAAAATAGTTAACGCATGTACTGTACTACACAATATGAGAATTGCGCATCACATACAAGATATAGAAGTTGATGAAGTAGAAATTTTACATCAAATAAATAGAAATAACAGAGCTATCGAACAGGATAAAGCTTTCCCAGGACGAGCAATTGCAATGCGCGTACAAGAGAATTTTATTACTCGTCACTATGGTAGAGTATAAAATTTTATATATAAATATATATGTACTAGATGTACCTGAAGATTGACTTATATCTGATGTTCAATATTAAAATAACGTGTATGCGTGCGTATATATACATGTATGTGTGTGTGTGTGTTTAAGTATTTGAATAATTTTTATATGTTGTAAGAATTTCGATTTAAGTAATTAAACTTAATCGATGTACCTAGATAGCCAAATCTGTTCTGCCAAATAAAGCCAAAGATTTGCTTACAAGATTTGTTGGCAAATTTAGTACAAATTTGGAATAAACCTTGTTTTATCAAAGAATGTCCACAAATTGGTAGCATTTATGTAACAAAATTTGCGCACATAACATCCCAGATAGCCAAACCTACGCAAGCAGATTTCGAACAAAGCCTGCTATCATAGTTTGATGGCAAATAGGCAACAAATTTAACGCAGAATCTGTTATATCAAATTATGCTGCCAATCTGCGGTCAAATATGCGCCAGATCCTGCGGTGGGATATTTGATGAGCAGATTTGTACCAAAAACCGCGCAAGACTTGCAGTAATTTGATGACAGATTGGCGGCAGAAACCGAGCAAACTCTGCGCGCAGACTCTACGCGTAGTTTGGCAGCAGGACCTGCGCGGTTTCTGCTGACAATCTGCTCGCATGGCCTGTCGTACAGGTCCTGTCGACAAAACACGAGCCTAATGAGGACACAGATGACTATGGTTTTGATGTGGAAATCTGATCGAAATTTGCGTCAATCTGCGCGCATTCTGCTAGCATTTTGCTTACTGGGATGATATCAAATTAACGCCAAGTAATACGCAACGCTTGCTACCAAAATTGACAGCAAATTGGTGTCAAACATCGAGCACAACTTGGGTAGGCCACTTGATGTCAAATTAACGCCAAATAACGAGCAAACTTTGGCGCCAAGTTCCCAGCAAGGCTCGCGGACAAAACACCACACCAAATTGTTACCAAATACCGAGCAAAGTTTGACGACAATACTCCACAGCAAATTGGCGCCAAATACCGAGTAAAGCTTGGCGATAAAACCCTACAGCAAATTGACGCCAAATATGGAGCAAAACTTGGTGACAAAACCTTGCAGCAAATTGACGTCAAATACCGAGCAAAGCTTAGTGACAAAATTCCACAACAAATTGGCGCCAAATCGAGCAGATTCTGCCGTATTCATTTATTATGCCCCTCCCACTTCAACCAAGTACCAGGTCTTTAAATATGAAACCGGAATTTGCCCATAGATGGCCCTAGCTGTCAATGTAATTACCGTCAAACCGCGTCATTGGCGCCATTTCCATTTGTTGATATCTGACAAAGATTTCCAACTCACAACAATACAAGTTTCATACAACAGCATAGTTTGTAATAGCGTTGAACATGTCGAGTTTTGTGCCTGGAAGCTACGATTTGCGGACAGCATTGATTTTCTGTTACCATTTGAAGAAAATTGCTGCAGAATCGCATCGAATGCTTGTCGAAGCTTACGGTGAGCATACACTTGCTAAATCACAGTGCTTCGAGTAGTTTAAAAAATTCAAACGTGGCGATTTTTACGTGAGAAACGAAGAACGTGGAAGACCACCGAAAAAGTTTGAAGACAGCGAATTGCAAGCATTGTTGAATGAGGATGACGCTCAAACGCAACAACTCGCGGATCAATTAAATCTGACACGAGAAGCCGACTCCATACGTTCGAAAGCCATGGGAAAGATCCAGAAGATGGGAAAATGGGTTCCACATGAACTGAATGAAAGACAGCAGGGAAACCGAAAAACCACTTGTGTAATGCTGTTCGCCAGGTACAATTCTCCATTGAATTGTGACTGGCGATGAAAAGTGGATATATTTTGAAAATCCCAAGCGTAAAGGATCATGGGTAACTCCAGACGAACCACTGTCATCGAGCCATGCAAGGCCAAATCGCTATGGACGGAAGACAATGCTCTGTGTTTTGTGGGATCAGAAGGGTGTGATCTATTATGAGCTGCTAAAACCTGGTGAAACCAGGTCATACCGAACGCTACCGACAACAAATGATCGATTTGAATCAAGCTTTGCATGAAAAATGACCAGAATATCAAAAAAGGCAACACAAAGTGATTTTGCTTCATGATAATATATAGCATCACACACAGCAAAACTGGTCAAGGAAACTGGTCAAGGATTGAGGCGTTTAGTTGGGAAATACTTTCGCATGCGACTTACTCATCAGACTTGGCTCCGTCCGATTACTACTTATTTGCATCGATGGGACTTGCTGAGCAGCGCTTCACTTCTTACGAAAATGTGCGAAAATGGCTCGATGACTGGTTTGCCTTAAAAGAACAATAGTTTTTTTGGCGTGGCATCCATAAATTGTCAGACAGGTGGGAAAAATGTATAGCTAGCGATGGGCAATACTTCGAATAAAATATTTTTTATCATTTTCATACAATCAACGTGTATTTTCTATACAAAAATTCCGGTTTCATATTTACATACCTGATAAGTTAGATTTAAATAAAGCGAGGAGTACAGACTTTGGCCAAGTGTATAATGTACAATACAAAAGCAAATAAATGTATTAGAATCATTCAATGTTTACGTATAGCTGGAAATGACGACTCCTGATAATGCATTTGCTTGTCAATTATACATTATGCACGAATCCTGTATTCCCCGCTTAATTATTAAGTAAAATCAAATATATTAATAAATTTTTATTAATATTTTACAAATCTATTATATTTAATGATTTATTATTATTATTATTGTAACAATTTTTTTAAATTTATTAGAATGTCGAAAGTACACTAAAGTATAAGGCTAATATTACATTTGTCGTACGACAATCTTTTCAAATACGTTGATTGGTTAACAAACAATATTTCTAGGATTGCTCCACGTATGCTAATCAATGTATCCGAAAAGCTTGTCATACGACATATGTAATATTAGCCTAAGTTGGCACTAAAAAGTGCCGATTCAGATTTTGATATTCAAAAATGCCTTTTATTGTACTGAGGTGTTCCCGTTATGTTTTAAAAGCGGGCGCTGAAAAGTGCTGATTTACTCTTCTCTCTTCGAGAAGAGAACGTGCGGTATGTGCGTGCGTGTATATGTGTGTGCGTGGGTGTGTGTGGGTGTATGTGTGTGGCGTGCGTGCGTGTGTGTGTGTGTGTGCGCGCGCGCGTGTGCATGTGCGTGCATCCTCCTCTCTCTCTCTCTTTCTCTCTCTCTCGACCTCCTGCGACCGTGGGTGTTGTCTCTGTCATCCGTGCAATCTTCATCCTCATCCTCGTCCCATGCATCTGTAAATTTAGAAATTTTTAATATTTTTTAATATATATGACGAACGCGATTAACATATGAGGTCAAATAAAATACAGGGAACAGACATGAAAATTTGAAGAACATACAACTTTGCTACCAGTAATCAGTGAAGAATGATCCCTGCTGTAAATGCTTTGCCACATTTCTCTCTTACATTACCCTATTTCTGTATTATTTCATGAATGTAGGCGTTTTTCAGTGATATTCAATATATACATATTAAAGAACATACCGTGAAATGTATTGAATATTACAGAAAACTATATACATTGGCTATGTTCAGAAGAACAAAATGATCAGTGAGCACTTAGTGATTTTCGCTCCTGATTGGTAAATATTTCTGGGTCTATGAAAAATCTAAAAGAATGCTCCAGTCACAGACAAAATAATCACCTAAGCGCTCACTGATCACTTTGTTCTGCTGAACGCATCCATTAAATAATATTGAAATTACGTCATATATATGTGAGGGAGAAATTCAGCTAAATATTTCCAGCAGATGTATCACTCCTCACTGTTCAGATATCACACAATATTTACAAGATGTTTTAAAAACATAGATGTTGGATATATTATAAATATTCTAATGTCTGAGATTTTCAACTATGGAAAAAATTATGATAAATATCTAAAAATATTTATGATATTGTTCAAACATCTTTTATAAATCGGAATTCTTTTTATAAACATACGGAATGTCTATGTTAATTTATTAACATAGACATTCATTAACATTAACATAGAAAATATATGACTTATCATGAAATCATATAAATTAATATAGACATTCTATCCGGTTCTATTATATCCAATTACACATTTTCTATCAAACATTTTTAGCAGAGATATAATTGTTACTTTGTGTGTGCTGTGTCTTCTTCTCTACACAGATCAAGTTTGCTGAGTCGTGACGACGTGCTTGGACATATTCAGCGGAAAAAGCAACTCAGTGAACGCCATCCATCCTGATTGACATATTTCCGTACATTTGTCAAGAATGTAAAGAAATATTCCAAACACAGACAATAAGCAAAGTACACACTGAGTTATTTTTTGAGTTGAATACAGTCATCGTTATACACGGAGGTGTCAGGTGTAGTAGCATGCAACTGTGTAGTGATATAAAGATATAAAGATATATTATGGTTTTCAGATGCTGCATACCGTAGCCGGCTCTTTCAGAAGCCTCAACGTTCCGAGTTCCAAGTACAGATGCGAGACACTCTTCGGACAGCGAAGGAACGACACTGCCATAGAGGACGTAATCAACGTAGAACGGTCCAAGGATACAACGCGACTTATGGAGCGACGAGCGTGCAGACGAGGAAGAGGAAGAGGACCAGCAAGACCCGACATAAGACATGTAGCATTGTTGAAAAAACACTCAATATTTACAAAATATTGTGAAAACATAGATGTTGAATATTTCGCAAATATTCTAATGTCCGACATTTTCAGGTATGAAAAGAGTATGATAAATATCTAAACATGTTTGTCATACGTATGTTTATAAAAAGAATTCCGATTTATAAAAGATGTATGAACAATATCATAAATATTTTTAGATATTTATCATAATTTTTTCCATAGTTGAAAATCTCAGACATTAGAATATTTATAATATATCCAACATCTATGTTTTTAAAATATCTTGTAAATATTATGTGGTATCTGAACAGTGAGGAGTGATACATCTGCTGGAAATATTTAGCTGAATTTCTCCTTCACATATGATGCAATTTCAATATTATTTCGTTAATGGCTGCGTTCAGCAGAACAAAGTGATCAGTGAGCGCTTAGATGATTATTTTGTCTGTGACTGGAGCATTCTTTTAGATTTTTCATAGGCCCAGAAGTATTTGCCAATCAGGAGCGAAAACCACTAAGCGCTCACTGATCATTTTGTTGAACGCAGCCAATATATACAGTTTTCTGTAATATTCAATACATTTCACGGTATGTACTTTAATATGTATACTAGGTGCGCAACTAAGTTTTCGGGTTTTTTGATGAATGAAAAATGGAAAATTTCAAGAGAAATATAAAATGGTTTATTCAAAGTATCGTCCCTCGCTAGCTATACGTTTTTGCCATTTCTCTGGCAATACATGAATACCGCGACAATAAAACGACGCGTCTTTGGACCGAAACCATTCATCCAACCAATTTTCCACTTTTTCGAAATTGGCGAAGTTGCCCAGCCAAGCCATGCGCCATCGACCGGAGCAAGTGATAATCGGAAGAGGCCAGGTCTGGCGAATACGAGGGTTGCCTTTTATATTTCGGGAATGGACGATCCAGGTGCTGCCATCTGACAACCGACGTCCCTAACGTAAAGTTCAACTTTTTGTCAGTATATTTACTCAGAACGTTTTGATGTCCATGCGCCATTTGTGTTGTTTACAGTGACATGAAAAATTGATGTCGGCCAAGAAATGGAATTAAGTCGTGAACATTTCCGTGCGATTATTTTTTATAACTTTCGACGTGGATTATCTCAACAACAGTGCATCGATGAACTTAATTCGACTTTTGGCGATAAAGCACCATCAAAAACCACTATATATCGATGGTATACGGAATTCAATCGTGGCCGTAGTTCGCTTAGTGATGAATTTCATGATGGTCGTCCAAAATCAGTTGTTGTTCCAGAAAACATTGATGCTGTGCGTGAATTGATATTGCAAGATCGTCATGTGACTTATCGTGAGATTGAGGCATCCTTGGGCATTAGTGGGACTAGCATACATTCAATATTGCATGAACATTTGGCTGTCAAAAAAATTTGTTCGCGTTGGATCCCACATAATTTAACAATCGCTCAAAAAAAGGCTCGTGTCAATTGGTCGAAAGAAATGCTCAAGAAATACGATTGTGGTGCTTCAAAACACGTCTATGATATCGTAACAGGTGACGAATCATGGATCTATGCGTATGAACCCGAAAGTAAACAGCAGTCGACTGTATGGGTGTTTCAAGATAAGCCAAATCCAACAAAAGTTGTTCGCGCACGAAGCACTTCGAAGCAAATGGTCGCCTGTTTTTTCGGAAAAACCGGACATTTGGCAACTGTACCATTAGTGCAATGTCGGACGGTCAATTCTGAATGGTACAACCATTTGCGGTGCTTCAAATGGTACAACCATTTGTTTGTCAGAAGTCTTCGGAAAAATAAGGGAAACCAACCGCCGAAGACGCATTATTTTCCACCAGGACAATGCGAGCTCTCACACATCGGCTCAAACAAGAGACTTTTTGAGAACTGAAAAAGTCGAATTGATGGGTCATCCGCCGTACAGCCCTGATTTGGCACCCAATGACTTCTTTTTATTCCCGCAAATCAAAAATAAATTACGAGGTCAACGTTTTGCGACGCCTGAAGAAGCGGTTGATGCGTTCAAAATGCATGTTTTGGAGGTACCTCAATCGGAGTGGAAAAAGTGCTTCGAAAATTGGTTCAAGCGCATGCAAGTGTATTGATCTTCATGGAGAATATTTTGAAAAACAATAAACCCATGTACGATGATTAATTTCCTATTTTTGTTCTCTATTCCCGAAATATAAAAGGCAACCCTCGTACGGCGGGTGCGGTAGCAGATCCCATTTTAGCGTTTTGATGGTGTCTTGGACGATGGAAGTGCGATGGCACAGAGCGTTGTCGTGCTGCAATATCATTCGTTCGTATCTCATGTCCCATTCTGGCCGTTTTTCGAGCAATGCATGGTTCAAATTGATCAGTTGCTGTCGGTAGCGATGCCTATTGATAGTTTCGCCCGGTTTTAGCAGCTCGTAGTACACGATTCCTTTCTGGTCCCACCAAACGCAGAGCATGGTCTTCTTTCCGAAGCAATTTGACCGTGCCGTCAATGTTGATGCTTCGCCAGGTGAAAGCCACGATTTCTTGCGTTTGGGAATCTCAAAATATATCTACTTCTTATCGCCAGTAACAATTTGATGCAGGAAACTCTTTCTTTCATGCCGCAAAAGCAAAATTTCGGAAGAGGCCCTTCGATTTTCCATCTGTCTCTCAGTCAACTTATGCGGCACCCATTTTCCTTCCTTTTGAATTTTCCCCATGGCATGTAAACGTTTGGAAATACCTTGGCGAGTCATGTTTAATGCCTCCACAAGTTGATCTTGTGTTTGCGTATCATCTTCATCCAATAACGCTTGCAGATCGGCGTCCTCAATTGTTTTTGGTCTTCCGGAGCGCTCCTTGTCCTCAGTGTTAAAATCGCCACTTCTGAAGCATTTAAACTAATCTTCGCAGGTAGTTTTCGATGGTGCATGTTCGCCGCAGGCCTTCTCAAGCAAATGTGCTTCAGCTGCACTTTTTTCAAGTTAAAGCAGGAAAGCAAAGCTTCCCGCAAATGCTGTTTATTTAGCACAAAACTCGATATCTTCGTTGTTAGAAAAAATATTTTTATGTTGCGATATGTGTTGGTATTACGACTGGTTATTGTTAACAGATGTCCAAGCTATAAAAAAAACACAACTTCAGACTGTATGTCGACTACATTAGAGTGCCTCTAATCAGAGTGGCGACAAGTTGGGAGGTCCGCCATGTTTTATCGAAATCGGGTGTGTTCAGACATACGCCGTCAGTACTGAAAATCTATGAAATGTACGATTTATGAACTGACCGTAAATATCGGAACCTAGTGCAAAAAGTAACACAAACATTCGTATAATCTGTAAGCGTTTGACAACTGTTTATATTTTCGTTTTTATAGTTTTTATAGTTTCGTTAATTATTGCAAAATGGTTGGATGTATCATACCATTTTGCAACAATTCCTCAGAAAAGGGATATATTCTGAAAATAATCCCGAGAGATGATGAACGTCGACGACAATGGATAGAACGTATAAATACAAAGTATAATTGGACGCCAGCAAAACATTCATGTGTATGCGAGGTAAAATTATTTATTATGTACAAATATAAAATATGTTTACTATTCAATTAAATGTTACGGTAATATAGGTACACTTTCAACCTGAAATGTGGGAACAGAGGAGCGATAAGAAAAGGAAATTGAAACATAACGCAGTACCTACAATTTTTGAATATTTTGTAAAGAAACAAATTCCTGTTACGATACCTAATACCATTGAGGAAACACAGCAGCCCGTTTATGAAGAACATATAGCAGTAAATGAGAAACAGGTAAAATAGAAATGAGAGAATATATACATACTACTGAAAGAAAGTATTTTTGAAGATTGCATTATATTGTTGTAGACGGTTATAAATGACATAGTTGAACCTGCTCCTGCTCCTACTACATCATTGTTAAATGATACAGAACATATTGAAGTAAATGAGAAACAGGTAAAATAGAAATAAGAGAATGTATATGTACTACTGAAAGAAACTATGTGTAAATATTGTATTATATTGTTGTTATTATTGTATTGTATTATATTGATGGTTATAAATGACACTGTTGAACCTGCTCCTGTTCTAACTATATCATCGTTACCATAATAACCAAATAAAGAAATATTTTTATCAATATAATTAACATAATTAACATAATTAACATAATTAACATGTAAAATTCTAAGAAAGGGGATAAGGGGAAGTTGGAAGAAAGGATGTGATCTAAAATAAAAAAGATGTATCATAATATATATAACAAAGTAATTTATTTTTAAAGATCACCAATTGAAACATTTACATGTTTGAAATAATGCTTTTATAGCGTCATACATTGTTTCTTAAAGACCACCAATTGAACATTTTTAATACATTTTGTAAGGCACAATTTTTCTTATGATTATTACATTGGAAAGCATTCGGCAACTTTTGGAGAGAAGGCATGTCATCATAGTCAGCGTCCATGGTCTTAATGAGCACGCTGCTTCTCGCATGGTCTAGAAGGTGTAATAGCCATTCCCGCTTTTCATGCCCCTTCACGTATACAAGTTGAGATGCATCGTCTTGAGAATTGAGAAGCCTGCCACATATATCATCCACAGCTGCAGTAATCAACTGTTTAGATTCACAGAATTTGATGGTTCCATCTCCCCATCGTAACCCGTGATGATTATCCGTTACCCAGCAGGCTCTCGATTTTTCTGATCTTGAGAGAAACTCCCATGGCATCGGACTCGTGAAAAGGTAGTGCGAAAGAACAGTCCCGCTCCTCAGTATCGCTGCTTCTTTTACGATAAATCGTTTCCGAACTATGAACCCCTGCAGATCAACAAACGTCGGTACAATCTTGATAGGACAACCATTCTTTGGCATGTTCGGGAGAGAAATATCGCTGCGTCCCTGGATGCGAGTAACATAACGCGGCTCAGGAATGCGAGTAGCACGATATGATTCAGGAATGCTGTAAATGCAATGTAAATGTTATACATTTAAAAATTCGGTCGGAAAAGTGCACACAAAGTACCAAATTCACACTGATACTCACTTCCTACGTTTCATTCTGTATGGTCCCTCGAAACACTCGTCGCACTCGTCATACTCGGGCATATAATAATTTGTTTGTGCAGCGTTGATTTCGACATCAGGCATTTTGTATGGCTCCTCGAAACATTCGTCGCACTCAGGCATGTAATAATTTGTTTGCGTAGCACTCATTTTGACATCAGACATTTTGATTTACTATGTGGAAGCTGCTGCCGAACCTTGTCTTTTTACAGAGCGACTGTCGAACCTTGTCTTTATAGAGCGACTGGTGCAACACTAAGCAGCAGTTTCTTTAACGCAAGCAAGTTTCCCTCCGAGTTTCCCCCGCCAATGCTACATCCCCATCCATCGTTTTCTTCAGCAAGCTTACTGGGATGTTAGATAAAGAGAGACACCATATCATAGGGTACATCCTGTGAAGAACTAAATTCTGTATCCTGTAAAGATATGACTATTTTTGGTCAGGGTTCTTTTCTAGTGCATACTTTCTCATGTATTATTCTTTTCTCGTACATACTTTCTGATGTTAGTTGAGTTTGCGCACTATGTTGGTTAGCGGGCTGTATTCAACTACACGACCGTGCAGGATGAGACAATATGCGGTAGTATTCACCGGTATATTCTCCTTACACTCAAATTCTATGCGCACATCCACAATGGCACTCTTGACGGACTCATTTTGACGCGAACAATCGATAACCACGAAAGGGCCTAGCCGTCGAAAGTCTATAATTGCTAACCATACCTCAGCACTGTCGCATCCATAATACGATTTACGAAAATGTCTATACATATCGTAAAGTCTGCCGCATTTATTTTTTGCAAAGTCTAAATTCATGTCGTCGTACGGATAACACTCTGAATGCAAATAGAGCTTCACATTGATCAATTTGCAGTCATCGAAACGAGCTATATTTTCCGGCATTACATTCTTCCGGCCAGTCTGCAGCGCAAAGATAACGTATCGAGGCTTCTCCAGATTAGTAGCAGTTTTGATGGTCCACAGATGTTTGGTCGTGCTTTGCAGTAGAGGAAATTCATACAGATCCCACGAGCGGAAACTCATACTCAGTCCGTTCTCCAAAGTTTTCAGCATGGAAAGTTTATTGATATCGTTCAAGATTACGTGAGGCATTCGCCATTGTATCTTGAACAGCTCAATCTTAGGATCCAGCGCTGAAGATTCTAGTAGACTGTTGTTGTCGCTGCGCGATCGTAATAGAATCAATTCGTGACGCGCGTTAATCACTATACGCTTGTAGTCTTCACAGAATCCTAGCAACACGCCGAGTGGTACGCAAAAGTTGAAGTATCCGTCCGGCGAAATAGTGTCAGTCGCATCCCACGCGGCATTTTTCATGACAGCATTTTTCATCCGAAGACATCGATACATAGTTTTTGAGCGTTGAAGTTATTCCCACGTTTCTGTTACGATCAATCTCCACACCATCCAGTTCATAACGAATCTCATCAAACATGAATGCAACGCAATTATATCCCAATGTTACAGTTGCACCGTCGACTGCAACTTGTTTCGTCACCTTCCCCTCGACATAGAGATAACTCTCGCATGGCAATATGTATAAATCCTGCTGCTGTATGGGTATTCATATCGTCGCTATATCCAAACGTTGTGTTAGCGTATGGGTTGTACGTATGTGTCTCAATCTTGACGATGCGCTCGTCAAAGACCGGTTCACTTTCAATTTTCAAAATGTCAACCATATTTCTCAATCGTTTCGTACGATGAATCCCAGAGATTTCAAAAATTCAACGTTCAACGCGCTGAGTTTCTTTCGAACGAGGGATTTTGTACTGTTAATCGCGTGTCTCGTAAAAGGTATATTTCCAGCTTGTTTCTCCTGTTCCACTTAATTCACCACAAGCATTTCATAGATTGCGTTTATTATCATCGCCGTCGTACATGCAATCTAATGGTAATCTCTTCTCCTCGAAAATCGAGCGATTGTCCTTCTTGATCAACGACACGCACCGTTAAATCTGTAATGCTCCGTGCGATGATTGGAAGGTAAATGACATGTGCCGGCGTTTCCGATATCTTATATCCTGGCGGCACCTTAGGCGAGAATTCATGTATCGTATGTACACGCATACTGTTACTGTACGCACCACTGACAACGCTGCATTCTATACGAATGATATTAACATTGACAATCTTAATCGGTGCGTCCGATTCGTACCATCGGTGCGGTTCTAATACATGACTCGATGAGAATCCTAAAAGCGAGCCAATGTTGTTTAGCTTACTAAAATTTATTCTATAAGCACATTTTATTTCACTCTTCATCGTATTATTATTGGCACGAATTATTATAGAATATTCATTCGCGTCATCTTTATATGGATTATTTTTGGAACATACTGTTTTTTGAGCATGTGAAATTACATTTTTTAAATATTCGTATATGGCACGCAATTCGTACGATCCTTCAGGAATTTCTTCGTCGTTAGCACCATAGTAAAATTTATTATTCGACGAATTTACATTTGGTATCGTATTGTATGTTTCGAAATCCGTTAAACCGAGCTCGTAATCACTGTCGCTCAAATCTATAGCGGGAAAATAGCTCACCGTAAGGGTGCTACTGTTGCCAGTCAACGTAAGCGTTAGCGACATGTTCGCAAACTGCCAAGCGAATACTGACTGCTGTTAGTGGAATGTTGTAATTTAAATCCATATCCATCGTCTACCGTTTGGAGAAACTGTAAACACAATTGTCCATATATGCTTTGACTGTAATGTTGATAAGACGTGCGATTGTACACAATTTTCACTACATCTCTCTCAAGGTATCGAATCAATTCCTTGGACGAACGAAGATTACCAAAACTATCAAAATATACTGCGCGATTTCCTCTTTTCGCATATGTCACCCAGTGTGTACCTGGTCCCTCTGTGTTATCTAAATTTACAATACCACTTTCGTTTTGACGTACTCCATCTATCGGTAAGGCGTCACGCATGAAAACACTTCGAAAGAAAGATATATACATACGCCTTGCTAGTCTTTCCAATTGTACGTTAGTCATTGCACCCATGGGTAATTTTAGTTTCTCTTTGACGTTCTTTTCCCTGCTGCGCCTCGCCCACGCTTGTACGGGGCAAGATAAATTCAGCGACCTTCCATAGAGCGATGATATTAGGTGCGCAACTAAGTTCTCGCTGTGTTTTTGATGAAAATGCAACTTTATTGTGAAAAAATGGTTACAAATGAATCATTCAAAATATTGCCCATCGCTAGCGACAACTTTTTCCCATCTTTCTGGCAGAGCTCGAATACCGTCACGGTAGAAGTGTTCGTCTTTTGAGGCTATCCACGAATCAAGCCATTTTGAGATGTCTTCATATGAGCGGAACTGCTGATTAGCCAGACCATGTGCCATCGAACGGAACAAGTAATAATCGGACGGCGCAATATCTGGGGAATATGGCGGGTGGGGTAGGACTTCCCATTTGAGCGTTTCTAAGTAGGTTTTAACGGGTTTGGCAACGTGAGGCCGAGCGTTGTCATGCTGTAGAATCACTTTTTCGTGCCTCTGCTCGTATTGTGGCCGCTTTTCGCGCAGTACTCGGCTCAATCGCATCAATTGAGTTCGATACCGTTCCCCAATGATGGTTTCGTTCGGTTTCAACAGCTCATAATAAATAACACCGCCCTGGTCCCACCAAATACACAGCAAAACCTTCGCAGCGTGAATATTCGGCCGAGCCGACGACGTAGAAGCATGACCGGGCAGTCCCCATGATTTTGTTCTCTTTGAGTTGCTGTAATGAATCCATTTTTCATCACCCGTAACGATGCGATGAAGAAAATCCTTCCTTTTTGCCGCTGGAGCAGTTGTTCACAGGCGAAAAAACGGCGCTCAACGTCTCTTGGCTTCAAATCATAAGGAACCCAAGTTCCTTGTTTTTGAATCATTCCCAACGCATGCAATCGCTTGGAAATGGCTTGGCGGGTAACTCCTAATGCTGAAGCAAGTTCTTTTTGCGTTTGGCACGGATCCTCATCGAGCAATGCCTCCAATTCAGCGTCTTCGAAGGTTTTTGGCCTTCCTTCACGCGAACGGTCGTCAACATCGAAATCACCGTCTTCGAAGCGACGGAACCAATCACGGCACGTTGTTTCACTTAGAGCAACATCTCCGTAAACTTTTTGGAGTTCTCGATGCGCTTCAGCCGCCGTTTTCTTCGAATGAAAGAGGAAAAGCAACACTTCCCGCAAATGACGATTATTTGGCACAAAATCAGACATTTTCACACAACCAAAAGTATATGACGCAAAAACAAAATCACTAATGTGTCAAAGCGGTTTGTTTACCATATGTCTAAGCTTGGTTCATGACATTTTGGTTATGTCACAATCGACCAGCACTTACTACTGGAGCCATCTCTTGAAAAACAGCGGGAACTTAGTTGCGCACCTAATAACATTTTAATTCTTCCAGCTGGCGTTGCGCGGCTTTGCCATCATTCACCGCTTTTGCGACACCCGCCGCTCCACTGACTAGTGAACCGAGAACTCCCAGTAATGGTAGAACTGGTAAAATACCACCTCGTTTTGCTATCGGAAGTGTTCGTTTTCGGATTGCTTTCTTGGAAGACTTCTTTTTCTTCATGTCGATTTTCGTTTTGACTTTCATACCCATGCCGATTTTCGTTTTGACTTTCATGGCAGCCCAAACGACGGCAGCAGCCGCTCTCTCGCCTAGAGTTAAATTTTTCGAAGTAATGCGTTTCCACGCTTTTACAGCGAGAATCTTATCCGCCGCGTGCCGATCAGCGAGACTGTTGCTACGCGAATAGGCTATATCGTGCTCACGACACGCCGCGTCTAATGAATTAATGCCTCGATCGCCTCTGGCCAATCGTTTTGCCAAGCGAGTTCTAGGACCACAAAATTGATATCCGGGAATGTGTAGTTCGATAGGAAGCGCATTTATCGCGCGATTCAATAGACCGCTGTCGACTTTGACTTTTGTCAATGGCATTCACTACAGTCCCGGATCAGCGATGCCGGACCGTCGATATGCGTTCGCTGCCACGGACGATTGTAATGTTCCAAACACCGACGATACTGCTGAACCTCTGGATCAACTTTTATATGTTCAAGGAGTCTGCCCCATAAGTCGTCAATATACTTTGCAAAATCGCGTAACAAAACATTCTTCGGTATGTATTTCAACTGTTCGGAGATTAGCTCTCGAATATCACGAGTATCTGTCAGAAGGAGCAACATTTTCTAAACTGAGCGTTTCCAAGATTGACGCGTCTATATATATATATATATATATATATATATAGTTCAATCGCAACGATCCGTTAACATAATCAATTTTGTGACTCGTGGGGGAAACATGCGGTTCGTGAAGCAACCGACATCGATACGTGTGACAAATTTCGACAATAGAACGCAATCAATGATTGTGCAAGAGGCGCACAGGCATGGAAACATGCTTCCGAACACCATACGCGGCATCATATGCGGTCCCTCGAATTGCGGCAAGACGAATGTTCTCATCAGCTTGCTGGAAAGTCTGCGCGGTCTGCGTTTCGAGAACTTGTACGTGTACTCAAAATCGTTGCAACAACCTAAATATCGCTACTTGGAAAATTTGTTGAAACCGATAGATGAAATTGGATACTTTACATTCTCCGATAACAGCGACGTGATTCCAACGACGATATTTATCTTTGACGATGTGGCATGTGACAAGCAAGATACGATAAGAGAATACTTTGCCATGGGTCGTCATTCAAATGTTGACTGTTTCTATCTCTGTCAAACGTACGCAAAAAATACCCAAGTATCTTATACGGGACAACGCAAATTTTCTGATTCTCTTTAAACAGGATGGTACCAATTTGAAACATGTGTATAACGATCATGTGAACACCGACACATCATATGAGGATTTCAGTGCATTGTGTTGCAAATGTTAGAAGCATAAATATGATTTCACAGTGATTGATACGGACAGCTCAATGACCAACGTACGATACAGGAAAGGATTTAACGACTTTGCTGTGTTGTGAGATGCTCAATCATCGTTGCAACCTCAACGTGGTAACATCTTCAATGTCCACGAGACAAATATATCAATGATGAATAGTAACGTGAAGATCATGGATCATGAAAAGGTAGCGGAAGAGATTGCGAAAACCAGCGAATCGATCCGCAAGAAGTATCGCGCTTTGAAAACCGGTAGAATTGTTGAGAATGCTGCATTGGAGAGACACTTTAAACCTATTATTGAACCTCTCAAGCAAATCGCAGGAAGCAGCGTTAATGTGAAAAGTAACGTTGATGTTAAAACTGAGCCACTATCAATGAGTACAAGCGAAGAAACAAAGAGTGTATTAAAACCCGAAAAAAAGATAAAGCATAAGGCAAAACTTTCACCAGTCGCATTGACTCCGCTGAAACGGAAACTATTCAAAGATCCTTCGATAGTTTCTACATTGACGGGAGCTCTACAATATGAGGAACCACATGAATCTTCACTGATCGACAATCTACTCACTGATGATGATGAGAATGTTTCCGAAACCCCCGATGAATCGGTAGTGACATCCGTTAGACGTCAGTTGCGAATGTACAAAGGACAACAAACTTTACATGATTATTTTGGTCCGTTGGGTCAAAAATATCAGGTGTAGTAAAAAGAAATCCATTATTTTTGCATGAAATTGAAGACTTTAATTACCATAGTTAGAATGATCCGATTTAGGTCAAATATGCGCCGTTTTGTTCGATAACTTGTTGCCATTTTGAAGGTAATTTCATTATGCCTCTCTCATAGAAGCCCTCGTCCCTATTGGCAAAAAATTGAGACAGTCGATTTTCACAAGCCTCTCTTGAAGCGAATTTTTCACCAGCAAAATTGTTCGTCATGGACAGGAACAGATGGTAATCACTTGGTGCCAGGTCCGGACTATAAGGTGGATGCATAAGAACCTCCCAACCAAGCTCCCGGAGCTTCTGGCGAGTCACTATCGATGTGTGTGTGGCCTGGCGTTGTCCTGATGGAACACAATTCCTCTCCTATTGGCCAAAGCTGGCCGCTTCTGGGCGATTGCTTCCTTCAGACGGTCCAATTGTTGACAGTACAGTTCCGAGTTAAGAGTTTTGCCGTAGGGGAGCAGCTCATAGTAGATAATTCCCTGCCAATCCAACCAAACACACAGCAAAACCTTCCTGGCCGTCAATTCTGGCTTGGCCACCGTTTTCGCTGGCTCACCGCGATTCGACCATGACCGTTTTCGCTTGACGTTGTCGTAAGTGATCCACTTTTCATCACCAGTGACCAACCGCTTCATGATCGACCCAAATGGGTCGATTTTGTTACGATTCAGCAGCGATTCGCAGATGAAAATTCGATCCATGAGGTTTTTTTTCGTTAACTCGTGTGGCACCCATATATCGAGCTTCTTTTTGTATCCAGCCTTATTCAAATGGTCCCAAACGGTTTTTTGTGCAATCTTTAGCTCTTGGGCAATCGAAACAGTGCTTACATGACGGTCGGACTCGACAATGTCCATGATTTTATCGATATTTTCGACAATTGGCCTTCTAGTGCGTGGTGCATCTTTGACATCGAAATTATCGGAACGGAATCGACGAAACCAAAATTGCGCGTGATTGGCTGTTACAGTATCAGGACCATAAACACCATTCACATTTTCAGCCGCCTGGCTTGCGTTTTCGCCTTTATCGAAGAAAAACTGTAAAATATAGCGTATTTTCTCTTTGCTAGTGTCCATCTTTGACGCGCGCTCAAACAAAACTGAGTCAACTAATTACAAAACTGTCACAAAAGTTTTTTTAGTACGAAATCTCATCTTTCTAACGCCATCTAGTGGAACCCGATCGGACTTATACAACGCGAGATACAGATAACTAAAGCCATCTATTGGAAAAATAATGGATTTCTTTTTACTACACCTGATATATGGGAGCTGTGCTAAGTAGTGGAAAAGATAACACCATAGATTATGTTTACGGCGTACGTCTTAGTAACAATGGAGCGATGCTCGGTGATAAACGTGTCGATGTGGACAGAGACAATAATATAATCATAGGCGAAACAGGATACATTGGAACACCCGGTCTTTACGAGCTAATATTCAAAAGAATCCCCGACGATTCTGTGTACACCGAGGCTGATATGCAAAAATACAAAAGTATACTATTGGCAACGAATGCTCATAGACGCGGATACCTCCCGCAAAATCCGATACTCGATAACAAGGGACACAAATATAAACATATAATCGCGCCTAGTATCACATGCGTCGAGCGATAAAGTGGCCGGAAAAGGTTTATACGCATCGCAAGCTATGATGACCTTAAATGACAACAATATCGATTACGTGCATTGGGATGATCCCAACGAGCTGGTGGATCGTCTGCGATTGCTTGACGCTTCGCGCCAAGCCGGCAACAACGCTCATGACAACGAAATATCGATTATCGAAGAACTCCGCGAAGCTGGTCTTATTATAAATTAAACAGCGCTGCACTGACACGAGTCAGTCAGTCAGTCAGTCAGTTAGCCGATACAGCATCAGCACAGCTTGCTCCGAAATGTCGATGCATAAGTTTGGAGTGTTGCCAGACAGCAATAGTTCTCCGATCGAAGCGCATCAATGGAATGAACACGTTGAAAATTACATACATCAAAATGCCCTTTGTTTAAACGCTGCCAAAGTTTTTGACGCAAAGTCGCGCAAGATACAACATGTAGCGCAACCTGAAGCCGACAGTGACGTTGCAACCAAACAATACGTGGATGAATATGTTGCAGGTGTGAGATATCATTTAAACAACGTTGCAACCAAACGATATGTAAATGAAAATGCCCTTTGTCTAACCGCCAATAGTAAAGGTCGTGATGGCAAATGTTTCGATGCAAAAATGCACGCGATACATAATGTACCGCAGCCGGAAGCCTTCAATGACGCTGCGCACAAATATTATGTGGATGAGAGTATAAAGTCTGTAAAACTTCTGTTGCATGAAAGTAACGTTGAGAAGAAGCAGTATATCGATGAGAATATAAATGCTGTAAAGCTTCTACTGTATGAGAGTAACGTTGAGATGAAGCAGTATGTAGATGAGAATGTTAAAAAATTGAAGGATTGGCTGGAAGACTACCGGAAGAAAAACATACAGAGCATGAATAGCATTCATGAGAACATATACCAAATTTTAGACTGGAGCTCAGAGATAAAGCAATCAAGGGAAATATAAAAGTAGAATATTACAGTTAAATTGACATATAGTATCGACATAAGTGAGACGGATCATCACAAGCTGCAATGGCAAAGCAATCATCAAAATTTAACAAAAAGAAGAAAAGTTCAGAGAAGCAGCTCATCGGTAACGAAAAGCATCAGTTGGTGGAGGAGTTGCACGCTCCAGCGAGAAGATATTTTCCCCGTAGACGCGTCATAGTGCGCGGATACGATGATCTTTGGCAAGCTGACTTGGTAGAGATGCGTCCTTACTGGCGATTTAATAAAGGCTACCACTATATACTCAGTGTTATCGATGTATTGAGCAAATATGCGTGGGCTGTACCGATGAAAAGCAAGAGCGGTAAAGAAGCAGTGACAGTATTTGCCAGGATATTTCAAGAATCTGGAAGATGTCCGAAAAATTTGCAAACGGATCAGGGAAAGGAATTTTATAATGCGGATCTGCAAAAACTCCTTAAAAAACACGGTATCAATCATTATTCTACGTACTCGGTAATGAAGGCATCTATTGTGGAACGATTCAACCGCACGTTAAAGAACACCATGTGGAAAATGTTTACGTTGAATGGAACATACAAATGGATCGACTCGTTACCGCGCCTTATCGCGGAGTACGACACACGGAAACATCGAACTATCGACATGCGTCCTATCGACGTGACACCCGAGATCGCCGATAAGCTCCTACACACAGTCTACAACAACGTAGAGATCGCTGCGCCTGCGAGATTCAAAGTGGGTGATCTGATACGCGTGAGCAAATTCAAAACCATCTTTAAAAAAGGCTATACACCGAATTGGACAACCGAAGTGTTTAAAATCGTCGAAGTGCAGATAACTAATCCAGCGACCTATCTGCTTGAGGATTCTCGCGGAAAGTCTAAAGCCGGAAGATTTTACGAATACGAACTGCATCGCGCTGCTAATCCTGACGTTTATCTCGTGGAAAAGGTGTTGTGAAAAAGCGGCAACAAGGTTTTAGTGAAATGGTTGGAATTTGACGACTTGCACAACTCTTGAATGCACAAAGAAAATGTATTGTAACCAATTCTTTGTTATAAACACTTTTTTATTACAATATCCTATTATAAACAGCTTGTAATAAACCATCTTTTATTATAGTTAACAATATTTCTTACAAACAAATATATGTACAATGATCGCTTTTCATTTTACAATATATTAAGTGAGTGCAAAAGTTCGTGCGGAGTTTCAATAGATGGAGTTATAAGCGTCGTAAAGTGTTGTCATTAATACTTCTATCTACATATTATATAACGTTGGAAAGGTGACGTCTTCAACTGTTATTAAAAAAAAAATCATTTGTTTTCATACAAACTGCTTCGAGAAATATCACTTTAAAAATGAGTATCGATAAGGTGCATTTACGGCATGTTATGCTTTACGAGTTTCGGAAGGGAATAAACGTTGCCGCAGCCGTAAAAAACATTCAGGATGTTTATCAGGATGAAGCACCAGCTAAACGAACTGTGGAAAAATGGTTTGCTAAATTTCGGCGCGGAGAATTTAACCTTGAAGACGAGCCACGCTCTGGTCGACCTTCTGACATTGATGACGATGTTTTGCGTACTTTAGTGCTCAATAATCCGCGAATTTCAACAGAAGAAGTTGCTACAGCACTAAACGTTGACCGATCAACCGCTTTTCGGCGTTTAAAAAAGATGGGATTCGATTTGAAGCTCGATATATGGGTGCCCCATTTGCTGACCGAGAAGAACAAAATCAAGCGAATTTCTGCAGCCGTTTCTTTACTCGGGCGGCTCAATAACGTGTCGTTTTTGGATCGACTAGTGACGGGCGATGAGAAATGGGTCCTCTACAACAATGTTCAGCGCAAACGGACATGGAAACAATCAGGTGAGCATGATGACGCAATGCCAAAGGCCAGTTTGCACCCGATGAGGGTGATGCTCTCTGTTTGGTGGGATTGCAAGGGCATAATCTATTTCGAGCTTCTCCCCGCTGGCGAAACGATTGATTCGGACAAGTACTGTCGCCAATTAACCAATCTGAATTGAGAAATAAAAGAAAAACGTCCGATTTTGTCAAATCGCAAGGGAGTAGTCTTTCATCACGACAACGCCAGACCACACGTTTCGAAAAAGACGCTGCGCAAACTGAAGAGCCTGAAATGGGATGTCTTAACGCATCCACCGTATTCTCCTGATATCGCACCATCTGATTATCACTTGTTCTGGTCATTGCAAAATTATTTAAATGGAAAAAACTTTGACTCTTTGGAGGCCTTAAAAAACGGCGTCTCTTCGTTCTTCGAATCTAAACCGCGCAGTTTTTATGATCGAGGCATCCGTATGCTGCCAGAACGTTGGGAAAAGATTATAGAAAACGATAGAGAATATATCATTGATTGAATAAAGATTTTTGTTTGCCTAATCACTGTGTGACTTTTACTCACAAACTCCGCACGAACTTTTGCACTCACCCATGTGTACTCACCATTTGCACTCACTCAATACATGTATGCACAATGATCGCTTTTTTAGTTTACAATTGTATCTTGTAATGTCCCCATGGTAAAGTGTCTGTTGAGTCTAGTACGGTATACCGCTTGTCATCATACGGACTCAGAGCAGTTTTCAGTTCGGACACGGTGTAGACTTTGTGCATTTTGGATCGTATGCATGACTGACGTTGCTTTTCGACCTCGTCTCTCAGACACTACATATAATCATCAAACGTTATAGTTCGCGCTACGACGTTGGTCTTGACACCTTTCGCCTTCTTCGTGTCCTTTTTGCTTTCTACCTTTAGCGCGTACATCTTTGCTCTGAGTCCGACGAATTCCGTCATAATCGCTCCGTTATTTTCATCTTTCATCAGACCCGGCACCTTCTTGTTGGCAAGTAGTATACCGTACGCGTTATCAGCGGGATAATTACTCGTATCAAACTTAGAAATATCGCGTTTCATGTGCTTGAAAATATCATCGCATTGGATATGGTAGATTAAACTGTCAGTATCGGTGTACATTACTTTACATCTGTTCTGATACAGGGAAGACATGTACTCGTGATGAAATTCGTACAAGCAGGTCTTGCATATGTCAAGGATACACATACCCACATAGATCGGCTTGTTGAATTTCACCTCGAGTTTATGTAGCTCAACGGCGATTAAATTTTCCGAAAAGACACTTCTGCTATGAAAATTTGGTCTCACGATCATTGCCTCAGCACCGTATCGTCCGTCCTATTTTGTTAACAGTTTTACGTCTACGTGATTGCGAACGTTTTCCATGGTTTTGCCGAATACAGCGTTGTTCATCAATTTGTACAAATTTTTCTCAAAATTGTTTGTCGCGCGTGTTCTAAACTGCATGTTAAGTTCGATATAATCGCGGAGCCATGGAGATTGAGCAAATTTGAGTATACGGTGTATCTTTCCAATACGAAGACTGTGACGCATGCACTGCTGCAGGTTGCGATAATGAATCACATAACGCTGCTTATCGCATAAGGTTGCGAGAAGCTTATCTTGCTTTTGTTCGGAGATTTGCCCCGCGTCGGACAGAACGGTAGGTCAGTGTGCGCGTCGTGCAGATGTTGCGGATACTCCAAGTCGACCTCCAGAATATATCCTATGGGTGAATCTAGCGCGATTGATGATACGTCGAAATTCGATACATCATCATCAACCCATCGAAATTCGGCGTATGGCAGCAGTTGACACATTGCCCAACCGTACAAGTTATTTACATCGAAGTACATCAAGTATGATGATGGTTGCAATGGATCGTAAGACTGCACGTACTTGTTATTGGCCTTTGCGTATCTACCGGAACATTGACTGACAAGGGGAGGACGCATCGACCGGGAAACGGTTTGGAACGAAACTTATGAAGTTAATAGTACTTGACTACTAATAACTCATGGTAATAGCATACGATGCAATACCTCTTCGTTTTCGAGAAAAAACGGTCTAAAGAAAAGAGCCATCAAAGTGTACGAGTTAGTAAGAGAAGTATTCAACGAAGCGTAGCATTCGTAGCGTTACTAGCAACGTAGCACAGTAGCGAAGGTAACGAACTACCGAACTACCGAGCTGTGACGGCTGAAGTTCGATCCCTGCTGTATGGTTTTTTTTTATTCTGTAAGTATAAAAACGAAACAGAAAACATTAATAAATAATAAAACTGCATTTCTTAAATATATTAGTGTTTGTTAAATATATTATTAATGATTTAAATTGCAAAAAGACCGTAAATCTTATCTATAAAATATATAGTGTATGAGAAAATTTTTTTTATATAATAATTGCAATGGAAATAGGAATAAAAATATTGTTATGAAATATATAGAAATGCTATTAACCCTTTGCGGTCGATGCCGCTAGGTTGGCATTCATGATTGCCTGGCGTGCGGCACGGCAAATGAGGCTAGCGATAATGAAAGAAAACTATCCTCCCGATGCTAGATTCAAATGTTTAGATCAACTTACAGATATCCATGTTTATCGATCTCTTCGAAATCGGCCGATCGCAAAGGGTTAAACTAATATGAGATAATTTTTCGTAATCTTATATTGTATATATAAAATATTTATTTCTGTTACAACTCTCTATATTGTGTAGAAGTCGTATTGTGTTGAAGTTGTGTTGTGTCTTTATCTCTTCTGGCAATCCCCCTCCAGAAACTTCCTTCGTGTCATTCTAAACGATCGTTAAGAATGACGAAATGATTCGAGCATCGGAACAGTCGTCAGTAGAGCAAGCAGCAGTGTGCGTTTACTAGTGACACAGAACAATTCGGTGATCATATTTAAATTACATATATCATAACAATGTCAGAGAATCCTTCAACAAGCAAAATAGTTGATGTAGAATCGCTAGAAGAAAGATCTTTTGAAAATGAAGATTTTAAAGGTGAATTCACTAATGCTCTCATATATGCGAATTCTATTTACGAGAATAATGAATTATTATCGAAAAATCCTCCAGCGAAAATATAATATATTTTTACTCCTATTTCCATTGCAATTATTATATAAAAATTTTCTCATACATATTTTATCATATATATTTTATAGATAAGATTTACGGTTTTTTTGCAATTTAAATTATTAATAGTATATTTAACAAACACTAATATATCTAAGAAACGCAGTTTTATTACTTATTAATGTTTTCTGTTTCGTTTTTATACTTACAGAATAAAAAAAAACCATACAGCAGGGATCGAACCTCAGCCGTCAGCTCGGTAGTTCGTTACCTTCGCTGCTGCGCTACGCTGTTTCGTTGAATACCCTTCTTACTAACTCGTACACTTTGTTGGCTCTTTTCTTTAGACTTTTTTCTCGAAAACGAAGAGGTATTGCGTCGTATGCTAATACCATGAGTTATTAGTAGTCAAGTACTATTAACTCCGTAAGTTTCGTTCCAAACCGTTTCCCGGTCGATGCGTCCTCCCCTTGTGAGACCACCGCGAATACCGCGCTCGATGAACATAACCATGTCGATATCAATGAGCAATTCGAAATTAACGCCCATATGCTTCAACATAGCATTCCACGTAAAACCAGGCAAAGTGTAATAATACGCGCGGGATCTAACCTGTAACTTTTGATACAACTATTGCGGAAATTTTCAAAAATATCGGCTAGTAACAAGACATCGGTCTTCAGATACAAGTCGCTATATTCACCCAAGGTTTGAATGGAGAATCGCCGCCAGATGTTCACAGCGTGCGCGTAATCGCTCTCGGATACCGTGTCACCCGTCAACGAACTGTAAAATGACTCGCGCGGCGGTAAACACTGATCCTGCAGCTTGTCCGCGCAATCAAGGTGTTCGTACGGAAAGACACCCTTTCGCGTCAATAAATCAAAATCCGTGTCGGACAAATTTGAAAATTCGGACCGAACAATTTTTAATTTGTCGTGGTTGAGAAAAGACGCCAATTTATCGAGACTAGAACTAAGAAATTTGTACGAATCGATGAACCGCAATTGTATACAATTTTTCCATTTATTCCTACTATCCGTAATGTTTCCTACAGTCTTTGTAAACGAAATATATTTCTCTTTGGTTATCGGTAGTACAGTGATTGAACCTTCGAACGCGGTTGCTATATCTTTGATGATGAAGTGCGAATCATAACCGGATAAGTTGTGAAAGACCACGGGAATGCAATAACTGTCTTGGTAATTTAGATTGCAATTGGAATGCGCGGGACCTCTGTACCGCCCAGTCAGGTGACAATGATCGGTCACGCGTGTATCATCCTTTGTAAATGATTTCTCGCACACATGGCACAGCGTAGCGTTCCGAAATGTCTCCCCTGTTCTTTCAACAAAGTTTCCATGGAGACACTTGCAGACAAAATATCCTTTATACGATGTGCTAGTTCTTCAAGTTCTTTGACAAACCACGAGATGCAATCCGGATCGCGACGACATCGATACGCGGATAACGACTCATTGTAGGAACATCGCATGTAATACGCTATACTAAATACGCTATGATGTTGATACGCATACGAACTCGTTTGTTTTTCCCTCGGCGCCTTCTCCAGGATGCATTCCAAGTCGGCGTAAACTACAAACAGGACCCGCTCCTTCCTGCAGTAGTTGGTGAAGCTGAGCCATTTGTTATCATCATTTGGCAAGGCGATGGCGCAGTTATTCATTTTTTCACAGTCGACGGTATGGCTTTCCAGCTTCTCGCTCGAGCTGAAGTAATGCAAACATCTGGAAAAACATTATTTGTTATTAGTATATGTCGCATTATTCATTATACATTATGTTCTTAGTGTATACTTACCAGTCGCAAATGTTTCTTGTGCTCCTTTTTGCTCAGCTGCGAGCTGACGAGTCGGGACAAATTCTTGATCCACGCGAAATGTCCAGCGTTGTCATCATCATCTCGCGGATCTGGGATATGCAGCAGGTTGACATGCTTCTCCATTTTCTGTTCCGTGAGACGTATGGGCACGACCACGTTTCCTTCTTTCTTTGTCGTGTTGTTATATCTCTTCTCCACACTATGAATGTTGATCGAGATATTGTTCAACCGTTCAAATTTTTTAATTTGGTTTATGCGCATTGGAAATTCAACGTCGTGCATATTTAACACCGATGTATAGTGTGGGTACGAAGATTGACGATCTGCGTGTTTGTAGGCTGGACATAACGCTGCAACCACCGCCCACGCGAAACATGTATTGTCCTTGGATTGCACACTGATCACAGCTCGCTTCATTTTTATTTCACGCGGTAATTCGATGTGACATCCTGCACGCATCGGTTTGTACTTGTTAACGTTAACGGTCAGATCGAGTATGCGTGAGAGTGCCCACCCGCTATCTCGTTCCTGAAATTCTTCCAAGGACGCTAAGGTGGGTTCGATAACACGCATCGTGAACCAATTGTCTAGATCGGATGTGGAAAAAAGTTCAACGTTCCTCGTATTGATGCTCTTGTTCTCGCGTTTATCACCCGCCACAAATTCACCGTTGAACACAGTATTCACTTTTACGCTACCGTGTCTCTTCATAACGCATCGCACATGCTCGAGAACGATAATCTTCGCATCTTGGAGAAATCAAAGAGGGTCGATATAGTCTGTATTTACAATCGCCCCGGTTGATATGCGACTATTGAACGCTGTATCGATTTCTCGCCAAACAAGTGTCGAATGTCCGGTTCCTGCGTATACGAAACGTCTGCGCAAAGTATTTTTTAAACCCTCGAGTTGCGCTATACGAGCAACCATCGAGTGTGCTGAACCAACCGATAGTCGTGGTTGTTTGGCTCGGCTATGCTGTTCCAACGACTCGAGACACTCGTCGCACTTTTGTTCCCATGCGAGGTATTCGTCTAGTGAGCCTAATCGAGCGGCCTGATTCTGCAGCTAGCGTTCTACGGATGATAATGATGATGATGATTCTGCCATTTTTCTAGCAAACGTTATAAACACACTGTAACTGCGCGCTCTGTTCGTCTTCGACTAAACTATAGTATATTCTGCTTTGAACTTTTTATAGCCCTTCATTCGTCTAAAAATACAGGCCGTTATCAAAATTCAGGAAACTTCCTCGACGAACTTTTTTAAACACATTCCTGGGTCTTAAACTCATATCGACTCGTTGTGGACTTTGCCTAAGTGCATGCCTTTCTTTATCTGATACAATAATAGGCTTATAGACCTATGATTTGGTATCAGCAGTCTGGCGTCCACTCTGTTCGTCTTCAACTAAACTATAGAATGTTCTGCTTTGAACTTTTTTTATAGCTCTTCTGTCTTCCATATGCGCACACACACACATGCACACATATCGTTATCACATTCTTCCTGCTTCTTTTATCTTGTATAGTGTATTGGATGAAGTTTTGTACCGTATAAGAATTCTGTTTTAAATATGTCATATTAGTGCATACAGATTGCGTGGTGTTATTTGGTAGATGGGGTTTCTACAGTTTGAACAAAATACACCATCAATCGCATCGTGTCTTTCGGTGATGTGTTCGCACACTGCAAATATTTCTGTAAGTGTATCGCGGATACCATAAAAAAAACATGATGTGCAGAACCGTAGATTGTCTCCAGAATTATATGAAAAATAAATGCAACACACTTTTGTTTGGCCACTCAAAGTATTAATTTCTGAAACTTCCAATTTCTTCACTTTTTCATTCACTAATTGATTACTATTGTCACTATCATAATTACTATCATCCGTGAGTATATGATTTATATCTTCTTCGTCTTCTATTTCTTCGTTTTCTATTTCTTCGTCTTCTACTTTTTCATGCTCTATGTTTTCGCGATTCATAGTAAAAGACTGGGAAATACACACAAAATTAAATCTATATGCTTCACTTTTGCCACTCTTCTCGTTATTATTATTTGAAGAATCAACGACGACACCTTCTACTTTACTTTCTTCGATATTACTCAAACACAGGTCACAATAAGCGATTGATGCTGGAGGTATGAGTAGCATCCTCGCTCGTTCGCTTCTATAGTCTAGTCCCTCATTTTAAACCATCTTCGATAAATAACTCCCGGAAAATCCTAGCCAAAAATAGTCATATATTTACATGATACAGCACTAAGTGCTTCACAGGATGCATCCTATGATAAGATATGCATACCTTTCTAATACCACAATAGTATTTGTAGACCTACGATTTGGTATCTGCAGTCTGGGGGGTCGACGACTGACAAAAATATTTTGGTCAAAATATGATACTGTAATACACAGCACCATTATATTGCAGCGTTTACAAATTGTAATAAAAGTATAAATATTGCGCATTTCTGTACTGCGCATTATTTTTTGTCGTACTGTTATGCGCTATGACTGGTATTATTTCATCAGCGTATGACTGTTTAATTGACTGGTTACAACGATGTGCCAGAGAATTAATATCTAGTTTCAGAAGATATATTGATACGTGCATTAGAAATTTTGAGAACCCTGAAGAAAACGATGGAGGAGATGCGGCATTGTCGGGAAAACTTGCCTGTGTGTGTATATGTGTTGAGAACTCTGAAGAAAACGATGGAGGGGATGTAGCATTGGCGGAGGAAACTCGAAGGGAAACTTGCCTGCGTTGAAGAAGCTCCTGCATCAGTCGCTCTGTAAAGACACGGTTCGACAGTCGTTCTGTCAAAAGACAAGGTTCGACAGTAGCTTCCATATACAGTAAACCAAAATGTCCGATGTCGAAGTGAACGCTGCACAAGCAAATTATTACACGCCTGTTCAACATGCGGATGAGAATGAGGATCACCCCAGGTGGAAACAAAACGACGAGTGTTTCGAGGAGCCACCATGCGAAATGGAACGTAAGAAGTGAGTATCAATGTGAATTTGGTTGGTACTTTGTGTGCACTTTCCCGACAGAATTTTTAAATGTATATAACATTTACATTGTATTTTTATAGCATTCCTGAGCCATGTCATGCTACTCGCATCCTGGGGCGCAGATATGTTTTAACTGCAACGACTCATAAATATTTGGAAATTGGACTCAATGTATAATATCGACCCTACCCCGTCGTGGAAATAGTCCTCGGCGACAATTGCGGTAATGAACTAATATTACATACGGACACTTGGGAAAAACTGATGGAAAATTGTGGTACTGTACGACGACTTCTGGAAGCGCGCAACCCATCGTACTTTCTGCTACGGATTCAAAATTTAGGAGTGAAATTGTTTGAGCTAAATGGTTCAAAAATTGTAAAATTAATGCAATCTTCTAAGAGTTTGTATTTGAGTCCTGCTACAATGAACAAGTTATTTACTTATGAATATTGCATTGATCATATATATACGCAGTTGTCTGAACAGTCGTATCTGGTTAGATCAAGAATTCTAACTTTTGTAAAAGATCTTCGAGAAAAAAAAATTACCGAAATGTGCAATGCGGTAAAAGCGATACGTGAAAGCGCTGCCTTTGACAGTGAGTCACTTATTGATTACGAGCTGCTGGCATGTGCTTCGAAAGATATCTTGCACGAAGCTATGAGCTGTTTGGTATTCTGAGAAATAAATTACTTTGTTATTGTATATATATATTATGATACATCTTTTTTATTTTAGATCATATCCTTTCTTCCAACTTCCCCTTATTCCCTTTCTTAGAATTTTATATGTTAATTATGTTAATTATGTTAATTATGTTAATTATATTGATAAAAATACTTCTTTATTTGCTTATTATGGTTATTAGACATTCGATAGACGTTCGTGAGACGTTCGATAGACGTTCGATAGATGTCTGATAGACGTTCGTGAGACGTTCGTGAGACGTTCGAGAGACGTTCGATGTGGCGCAGTAAACGAAGGGCCTGGGGTTTGAATCTGACCTAGTTTCGACTCATCTTTTCTTTGACGTATGCGTGACGTCACGATGCACACTCTAAGAACCTTCATTAGACGGCTTATAGCAACAGGCGACGGTGGTCTAGGAGCTTTGGAGCATTGGATAGTAACCGCGAGGACCCGGGTTCGAGTCTAGCAGCAGCCCCGACAGTTTTTCTCTCGTGACATCACGGTCACATCTAGTCCATGGAAGCAAAAATTCTAGGGAGGAGTTATTAATAAAGGGGGTATAAATGAGAACTATTTAATTAAAAAAAACGGTTTTGCAAAAAATTTTTAGAAATTGGGTTAGAACCGGCCTAGCTATTCTACTGCTGTGGAATTTTGTCACTAAGCTTTGCTCGGTATTTGACGTCAATTTGCTGCAAGGTTGTTTTGTCGCCAAGCTTTGCTCGGTATTTGGCGTCAATTTGCTGTAGGGTTTTATCGCCAATCTTTGCTCAGTATTTGGCGACAATTTACTGTGGACTATTGTCGCCAAACTTTGTTCGGTATTTGGTGATAATTTAGTGTAGAGTTTTGTCAGCAAGCCTTGCTCATTATTTGGTCCCAATTTGGCATCAGAGTATGTATATAAGTTTTGCTAGCAAATTCCGATCCTATTGAGGACACAGATGGCACCGGATTTGTCAGCAAACTTTGTATAAATTTGGTGCCAATTTGGTGACAATTTGCTACCAAATTGTTTGCTGGGAATATTATGTCACGGAATAATAAAAATTCGGAATTATTATTATGTCCCGACATAATAAGAATACCTGGATTAATATTATGTCACGACATAATAATAATTCCGAATTTCCATTATATACATAATGGAAATTCAAAATTAGCATTATGTACATAATAAAAATTCGGAATTATTATTATATCGTTACATAATATTAAATCGGGTATTCTTATTATGTCGGGACATAATAATAATTCCGAATTTTTATTATGCTGTGACATAATAATAATTCCGAATTTCCATTATGTACTGTGACGTGGCAGCCGGGGAGGCGCCCGTCACAGTGCGACCCTTGATCCTTGGGCGAGGTTTGCGGGGGGGGGGGAAACATATCGCGCGAGAATTTCGGGGGGGGGGAGGAGCCGCCTTGCCTCCCCCGTATTAATTAATGTTAGTGATAGGAGCGTGCAGGTGGAACGGTCCCACGTCCCCGAGCTCTGTGCCCCTGGACCTCCTGTGCCGCCCATCGAGACCGGAGGAACCAGAGGACGTCACCCATCGACCGGACCGCCACCTCAGGTGAATGCTCCACCTTCTATATTACCGATTCCCGTATCGCCTTAAAAGATTCTCGCTGCCGTTCCCGTGTCCACAGGCCAGCAGGAATATCCGGCGAAACTGTCGTCGCTCCCGTGCTCCAAGTGTGATCGCCGGCTAAACAAAGCCGGCCTAGGCGAAGAGACCGCGGGAGCGCGAGCGAGAAGGAGAACGCGCAAGAGTGAGACCGAGCACCCGTCCCGCGGATCGAAAACAAAGATCCGCGGAAGGATTCCCGGATTGGGAGATCCAACGAGGAACGGGGAGAGACGGGTAGCTCGACACAACAAAGAAGAACGACTAGACACTTCTTTTGGGGAAATAATAAAAGAGCGAACTCCCGTTTCGCTCCTTCTTCTTATCTCTTACTTCGTGAGTCTACTTCCGAGTACTGCGGAGTGAATATCGCCTAAGACAGGAGTGTCGTTTACCGTTAGCGAAAGAATAAGGATACCGTTTACCGGGCGTGAGAGGAGGAGTTTGGTGGACTGCAGGAGTTTGGTGGAGCTCCACACGCCCAGGGGGTTGCAGGGGGAGGCGGAATTGTGGAGGAGCGAGAAGAGGAAGGAGGTCGAAGGACCACGCCGCCGGGAGGTTCCCGAAGTTGTAAGACCGTCCACCTACTTTATTGTTTCGGTGTCCCGTGCGTATCGTGTCTCGTTTTAGTTGTCGGCGAAGAGCAAAGCTCGAATTCGCGAGAGCACACCGCGGAGTTTACCGTATCGAGGGGTCGGACCGTTCCGATTCCCGAAAGAATAAAAAGTGAGATAATTAAAACGCGCATTATTATTCTTGTGTTTTCCCGACTGCGTCCCGGATTCCTGATCGAACCCTCCCGTCTACCGACTTAAAATACCGAGGAGCTATCGGTCCCATCGAATTCGCGTGTCTCGGCCCTTTGGTGGTGTTCCGTTTCGTGTTGGTGATCGGTGCAGTCCGCTGCACCTGGCGCCCAACCACTTTGTGAGAGTGTGAACGGCCGAGACGCTTGGACCGACGGCCGTTTGCCGACGGCGAGCGAAAATAGCGTCGCAGTACTACATAATGATAATAGTGAATTCTCATTATGTACATAATAGAAATACGGATTTATTATTATGCCCCGACATAATAAGAATATCGAAATTAATATTTTGTCACGACATAATAATAATTCCGTATTTCCATTATATACATAATGGAAATTCTGAATTAGCATTATATACATAATGGAAATTCAGAATTATTATTATGTCACGGCATAATAAAAATTCGGAATTATTATTATGTCCCGACATAATAAAAATACCCGAATTAATATTATGTCACGACATAATAAGAATTCCGAATTTTTATTATGTACATAATACTAATTCTGAATTTTCATTATGTGCATAATAGAAATTTAGATTTATTATTATGTATATAATAGAAATTCTGAGTTATTATTATGTCCCGACATAATAAGAATACCGCAATTAATATTATATCATGACATAATAATAATTCCGTATTTTTATTATGTACATAATAATAAATCTGAATTTCTATTAAGTACATAATCAAAATTCAGAATTAGCATTATGTACATAATGGAAATTCGGAATTATTATTCTGTCACGGTATAATAAAAATTCGGAATTATTATGTCCCTATAATAAGAATACTCGAATTAATATTATGTCACGACATAATAATAATTCCGATATTCTGATTATGTCGGGACATAATAATAATTCTGAATTTCTGTTATGTGCATAATAATAAATCCCAATTTCTATTATGTATATAATGGAAATTCAGAATTATTATTATGTAGTGGCATAAGAAAAATTCGGAATTATTATTGTCCCGACATAATAAGAATACCGGAATTAATATTATGTCATGACATAATAATAATTATTTTTGCACATTCTTATCATGTACTTATATAATTATAATTCAACGTATTACATTTATGCCTTCGCATAATAGTAATTCGATGAATTATAATTATGTCGGGACATAATAGAAATACGGTATTTTTCTTATGTGGACACATAATTATAATTTGCCGAATTATTATTATGTCGTGACATAATAATATTTTAAAAGACTGAAACATAATTTTTATGTAGCCATTTTTATTTGGAACTTTTACATTATGCTGAATATCTTTTATGCCATTAAAAAGTAAAACGGCGTGCCATACATTAAAGAAATACAATTTTGCAATATACAGGCTTCATGATCAGGCATCAGAATCAAAAGTTTCAACTTGAGGTATTCCAAATAAAACTAACTTAGTCTATTTATCAAATTGAAACAGCAGAAAACTATTACTGCAAGAACATCTTTTTCTGTTGCTTATTATAATGATTTTGCTATTAGTAAAGTAAAAAGTATATTAACAGAATACTTTTTACGAAACAGAAAAGATATAATTTAATTCGGCAATCTATTTTTTTGCGTATTAAATAATTTTTACAAATTAATAACCATGCTTTTTTAAGGAAAATGCGTACATATTGGCCAAGAGTGGATTTCTATTCTTTATTTTTTACATTCTTTCTGTTTTTCATTTCTTCATTTTTTATATTTTTTATATGTAAAAAACTTTCTATTTAATGCGACAATTAATTAGGACAATTAATTGGGTAGGAAGAGAATGCACGCGCGAGAAAGGACATACAACCGGCGAAATACATTAAAGACGCCTAGGCATCATTTTCACGGCTGGCGCGTTAGCTATAGCTAATAGATCATGAGAGAAAGAGAGCAGCGTCGTCTGCACTCTTCCACCGCTCGAACTCACAAGTAACACTACCCAACTGATACTCATCAATTTGAATAAAACTTAACATACTTATTAAACACCGAAAAATATTAAATACGTGTTTTTTTGTTTCGGCTAAATACGCTTTTTAGGGGTAGAAAGCATCTCTCAACTCCTGGAGGTGGAAACAGTTATGGCTAATTATTTCTGAAATGATACATTTTCTGAAAAAAGTGCTTAGGACCAAAGTTATAGAGTTCAAAGTGATGCACTTGATGACGACTTTGAAGTCGACCTTGAGGTCGATTTTCAAGGTCATTTGAAAATCATTTCATGTTTTTCAAAGGGAGAAGTTTACTTTTCATCCCGAGAGTCGATAGAGCGTAAAATTTTACATTCAGAACGTTGGTGGTTTGTAAATAAAACAAGCCTCTGCAATTTAAAATTGTTCATTGATCCAACCAATTAATTATGAAATTAATTAATTATGAAATTTTACAGATTAACAATGCTTTAATAATATTATAACAGAGATTCAAAGTAAATTCATAGAAAGCAGAGTTTATGATTGTATAAGCCTAAATGAAATTAACACAAAAAATAGTCGTAGGAACAAATGAAGGAAAAGTACTTGCAGTAAATATTTTCCGAAAGAATTTTGAAAACATTCACAAGAAACAGCAGTCGTAAGAACAATTGACATAAAACTATAAACAATGAACACTCGCCCAAATACAGATGTGAAAATGATGGTTGATGGTATATTCGAACGAAATTCACGAGCAAGATAGCTCATAAAAAATAAGTGATCAAGAAGTAATTTTGGAAAATGCTTGCTCAACGACAGTCGAGAAAATAATAATTGATCATGTCCGAATGAAATCCTAATACAAAATAAAGAGTAAAAGGTATTGTGGATAACTCCAAAGTAGCAATAAAAATTTTTAAAAATTTGAAAATTTCTAATATAGCATGGAGGTAATGTTTAACTTACAATTAGAGTGACATTTTATGTTTTCTTATCTTTACTTCTATTCTGAAGTTACTTACAAAACTTTTTTCTCCTTCTTATTTTTTCTATAAATTTGCACCTATCTTCCCATTACGTCAGGTTTTTTCTTTTTTTAGGAAAATAATGCAACAAATCAATTCTGAAGAGAGATTTAGTCAACGCATAAAATTACTGATTATAGATGCAGGATGTGGTCAAAGTCCGGCAACGGCTAATTATCTCCAAATTTAATTGACCTTGAAAATCGACCTCAAGGCCGATTTCAAGGTCGCCATCAAGTGCATCACTTTAAACTCTACAACTTTGGTCCTAAGCACTTTTTTCAGAACATGTATCGTTTCAGAAATAATTAGCCATAACTGTCTCCACCTCCAGGAGTTGAGAGATGCTTTCTACCCCTAAAAAGCGTATTTAGCCGAAACAAAAAAACACGTATTTAATATTTTTCGGTGTTTAATAAGTATGTTAAGTTTCATTCAAATCGGTGAGTATCAGTTGGGTAGTGTTACTTGTTAGCCGAAGCGCCGAGTGCTATAGTTCGTGACGGGCAGGCGCACGTACACAGTAGTTTGCTTGTGTACGCGCCGCTGCACGTACTATAGCGGTGCTGTTTGGGTCCTGAAACAGAGAGAAGCCTGAGAACGGGCATGGCTGCATTTACAGTGTTATGGAAAAGTTGGCTGATTCGCAGCGCCAACTGAGTCCATTTTTCATGGACATGAACTATTAAGCCAATGTCCACGATTTGTTGGTACTATTCCGTGCTATGTCCATAATTATTTGGTTCTGTTCTGTGCTATATTCACGAGCGAGCTAGATTAGTTAGATAAAAACGAAGAATCGGTCTTTGTCTCACCACCAGCGAATAGACAACTCTCAGAGCAATGTTATAGTTGTTCAGTGCACTACTCAATAAAAATATAATAATACTATCTTTGTATGTGTGAAGAATATTTGCTAACTTACAGGATATTGTAATAAAAGCAAGGAGGTTTTATCTCGTACTTCTAAGGCCAAGACTTATTAACGGCTAAAGACATATTCGAATTGATCTTGCCTTAATTGGTCGGATCAGTGATCGGTCTTGCCTTAACTGCCAAGCCTCATAACTCGAAAAGTACTCGATGAAATATAACTTTGTTAGAGTGTTTTAGAATGCTCTCGAGATAAGCTACAAGAATATGTAATAAAAAATCGTAGTTTCTATTTAAAAAAACATTAATGACTTTGGCCTGATTTTGACAAGGTCACTTCACTCAAGGTCAGTCCACATTTCCGTTATGTGTCGTCCTTCAAGCCATGCAATTTTCGTTCGAAAAATTTTTTAATAAAATAACATAAATTTTTACAAGTAAAATTTATCATTATTTATTAGAACACTGAGTTATATGGTTATTTTACTTGTTATTGTAACAAATTAATTATTATAACAATGCAATAAAAAATATTTAATACATAAAATCTTGGCGCGGCTACATCAAAAACTATATCGAACTAAAACTTGTTTAATACATGACAGCATTTTTATTATAATATATTCTATAATGAAGGTTTATAATTTATTTATTATAATACTATATAAACTTAAATAGAACATTATGCCGTATATGTATAAAGAGAATTTACAAAAACATTTTATTATAATAAAAATGCTGTCATGTATGTATTAATCAAGTTTTAGTTCGATATAGTTTAGTTCGATAGTTTTTGGTGCAGCCGCGCCAAGATTTTATGTATTAAATATTTTTTATTGCATTGTTATAATAATTAATTTGTTACAATAACAAGTAAAATAACCATATAACTCAGTGTTCTAATAAATAATGATAAATTTTACTTGTAAAAATTTATGTTATTTTATTAAAAAATTTTTCGAACGAAAATTGCATGGCTTGAAGGACGACACATAACGGAAATGTGGACTTGACCTTGAATGAAGTGACCTTGTCAAAATCAGGCCAAAGTCATTAATGTTTTTTTAAATAGAAACTACGATTTTTTATTACATATTCTTGTAGCTTATCTCGAGAGCATTCCAAAACACTCTAACAAAGTTACATTTCATCGAGTACTTTCCGAGTTATGAGGCTTGGCAGTTAAGGCAAGACCGATCACTGATCCGACCAATTAAGGCAAGATCAATTCGAATATGTCTTTAGCCGTTAATAAGTCTTGGCCTTAGAAGTACGAGATAAAACCTCCTTGCTTTTATTACAATATCCTGTAAGTTAGCAAATATTCTTCACACATACAAAGATAGTATTATTATATTTTTATTGAGTAGTGCACTGAACAACTATAACATTGCTCTGAGAGTTGTCTATTCGCTGGTGGTGAGACAAAGACCGATTCTTCGTTTTTATCTAACTAATCTAGCTCGCTCGTGAATATAGCACAGAATAGAACCAAATAATTATGGACATAGCACGGAATAGTACCAACAAATCGTGGACATTGGCTTAGTAGTTCATGTCCATAAAAAATGGACTCAGTTGGCGCTGCGAATCAGCCAACTTTTCCATAACGCTGTAAATGCAACCATGCCCGCTCTCAGGCTTCTCTCTGCCTGAAACTGGCATCACTGGCATCACTGCATTGTGCAACGGGCTTCACACGTATGCTAAATTTATATAGTACTATCGGTAAAAAAGTGAAGAAATTAGTTCATGCCTATTTGGCAGAAGGCGCAAACTCCGAAGCGCGCCAACACATATATCAGCAGAAAAATAAACTTGATACATTTATCAGGTTAGGAAATCTGTCATCCGAAATGACTTTTTGAATAAACAGTAATTGTATTGATAAAGTGATAAGCAACGAGGCTTATGCAGCTGAGGAAAAATAAAAACTGAGTGACAGTATCATCCTGCATGGAGAAAAGAAAATACGTAATATATGCTTTCAATTATATATAATACTAGAAGCATTTATTGAAATGTGGGCTGGTGCCAGAGATATCTCTTTTGATGTGATCTGTTTGTTATTAATTAATATCAGAGTCATCTACTTAAATATGGGCTGGTTATCATTAATTAGTGCCAGAGGCGCCTTTTGTGACATGAGCTGGTAATTTATTGATATATATGTTTTAGCGTCACAAGTGGCATTGAATAATTAAAAATATCAGAGACATGTTGTATGTTGTAAACTGGATATTAAAGTATTACATTGACTGTCAAAACTTGCTTGCAACTGTGACGTGATAAACAGATTATTGAAAACAGAGGCAATAAATCAGAAGCATAATCTGTTCTTTCAATAATGTAGAATATCAAAGGCATCTAATATGATGTTAACAGATTATTGAAGCAATACGTTGACAAAAAAACTTGTTTTCAATCATGGCTTGATAAATAGATTATTGAAACCAGAGAATAATGCAGGCATAAAATCTTGTTACCTTCAATAAATCTTTTTACTTTCAAAAATGCCAAGAATTTCTTATATGATATGAACAGGTCATTAGACCATTAAGTCAACTATCAAAGAAACTTGTTCTCAACCATTAATTGATAAAAACATTATTGATATATGTTTTCTTCCAATAATATGAAATGCATGCATTATCTAGTATTATATAAACTAGATATAAGTATACAGGATGGGGCATCTAAAACAGGCCACCTGAATAACTCCCACAGTTTTTGAGATAGGAAAAAATGCTTGAAATAAAAATTGTAGAAAATCAAGTAATGGACTGGACAGTGACCTCGAATTTGATCTTGGCTATGATCGTCAAGGTCATTTGGAGGTCAACTTATGTTTTTTAAATAGGAACCCTAATTTTTTATTACACTATTTTATTCTACCAATTAATTTGAACAACATTTGTTTAAAATATTTTTTTCTTTGCCTAATATTTTTTTAGATATTTGAGGAAAACTTGATAACTTTTTCAATATTTAACTTACGATATCTCGCTAACTATTTATCGGAAGAAAAGGTGGTACTAGACTTTCTTGCTTTATTTAGTCTCAAGAATATATTGTTATAATAGTGCCCTGATTTTTGTTAATTTGATGATTTTAAAATTTCCAAAAATCAGCAAGTTAACAAAAGTCAAGGTGCTATTGTAATATGTTCTTGAGACTAAATGAAGCAAGAAAGTCTAGTACCACTTTTTTCTTCCGACAAATAGCGAGATATCGTCAGTTAAATATTGAAAAAGTTATCAAGTTCTCCTCAAATATCTCAAAAAAATATTAGTCAAATAAAAAATGTTTTAGACAAAAGTTGTTCAAATTAATTGGTAGAAAAAACAGTGTAATAAAAAATTAAAGTTTCCGTTTAAAAAACGCAAGTTGACCTTTTTTTTATTACGGTGGGGAAATCCTCATGGATACCCCCGCTCCTTAGGGGGGCGGGGGTTATGCTGGACTCTTACCGGCTAAAACCCCACCGGGGTGTCTGCCAGGCGGGCCGGAGTGAGGGGATCGGGGAGACTGCGTCGGCACTCCCTCCCCGACATCCCGGCTCTGGGGCTCTAAGGGAGTCCCTCACCCAAGTGCTGTGCCCCCCTCTGAGGGAGAGGGGCGCGGCACTCCGACCAGTTGCCCGGTCGGGTTGGTCTCCTGGTCCTAACGAAGGAGAGAGGGGACACCCATCCTCTCTACCGGAGGGGAGCGGGGCCCGTCCCCAAACGAGTAAAGGGTGGACTCCCGTACCCCCTTTACCTACCTTTACCGTCGCGCAGGGGGAGGCAGGCCTTACGCCTGTCGCCTCCCCCCCTACGCGGACGGAGGCGGGCTCGAGGCGGCCAAGGAGGCCCTCAACGAATCGAGGGCGGCTCCTCGGCCGGCGCCACCTCGGGCCTGCTAACGCAAGTTGACCTCCAAATGACCTTGTTGGTCATGGCCAAGGTCAAATTCAAGGTCACCATTAAGTTTATTACTCGATTTTCTACAACTTTTATTTCAAACATTTTTTCCTATCTCGAAAACTGTGGGAGTTATTCAGGTGGCCTGTTTTAGATGCCCTATCCTGTATGTAGTATAAAAGAAAGTTATTCTTTATATATTCAGTAATAAAGTAATTGTAACAAATTTTTATTTATACAACAGAAAGGCAATATAATACAAATGTTTTGCTCCAATATGGTACAAAACACGAAGAAAAGTTAAAATATAATATTTATTTCAAAACAACATTTATTTCAGTCATTGCTAATTTTATAATTGTACATGTATGTAAAAGACGATATATTGCATAGTAATAAATCCACATATCACATTATTTGTAAAAGTCGAAAATATAATAATTGCATGCTGAATTAAATGCGATTACAAGGATAATAAGGATTACAGCAAATAATTTATTTCATAGATCACATGTGCACATATTTTCTACATTGTCATAGATCAATACGACATTGAAATGAGATTCAATTATATCTGCCATGACAGATTACTAATCTATGAAAAACACATGTGACCTATATCAGAACTTGGCAAAATTTGCACATTTTGCCCGACTTTCAGTTCGCTCCGTCTACCACTATTCTTTTTATATTTTCTCCTGCAGCTTACAAACCACACGAAACTCAGTAACATATGACGCGTGAAAAAAAAAAGTGTCAATCGTAGGTGACGCGAAAAGCTATTGAAAACAAATTCACGCATCGTACGTTACTGAACCTCACGTCGCTTGTGGACTGCGCACGGGGAAAGACGTAAGAGCAATACTGGTAGACAGAGCAAACTTAAAATCAAGCGAAATGTGCAGATTTTGCCAAGCTTTGACCTACAATGGTGTTAGTATAGCAGTAGATTTTATTATTGCCGCGCCGCGGCGCCTCACTGTAATACCGACACCATCGAAGTTCGGAATCGTCTTCAGCATCTCCTTGGCGGTATTTATAGTTTGATTTTAATGTTGTCTTAAATTTATCTCGTGATATAATTAATATTTGCTACATCTTAAGATAAAATTAAAAAGGACAATTTTACAAATATAAGATTTGACTATAAATATCTTAAATATATTTTATTGTATTCATCATATTTTAAATTAAACAGATGTATATTTGACGATTTTGAAGACAGAAAGAAGAAAGCAATAGAAAAAGAGAAAGAAGGATTGAAAAATGGGATACAGAATATATCAACAAAGAATAGAGAATAAAACAAAGTGTTGAAGGTACAGGAACGTGCAGATAGCCTGACTATTGTATAATGGAATGCAGTCGTGAATTCAAGAGCGCATGCGTCCCCAAATGCGTCAAGAGGTCCGTTATTTATTGGTCTGTTCTTCATCGCTATTATCCTTACTAGTTTCCACCAAGGTCCGTAAATAGAGGAATAGAACAAAATTGGGTCCTCTCCACAGACTTCTGTAGTATAACTAGACTGCTAACTCCCTTATATACTGTAGCACAAAATTGACCCCAAAAAGTATGTATTATATAAGGGAATCAAACATCTGCGCATGCGGGAGTCTACAAGGAGAAGGGGTATATAAGCAATATGGCCCATCCAATTAGAAGAAATGTGTTTTGATTCAACCAGTCAGACGTGAATGTCGGACACCAGGACGTACATACTTTTCGGGATCATGTATTGAGTCGGAGTTAAGGCCATCATACACAAATGAACGTAAGCAGTAAGACGTAAGCAGTAAAGAAACTGACCAATCACAATCAATTATTCTCGTAAGTTTTAAAATGGCGTCCATAAATTTCGATTATGATTGATTGATTTGCTTATTGCTTACGTCTTCCTGCTTAAGTTCGTTTGTGTGTGATGGCCTTTAGCAGTCTAGTTATACTATAAAAGTCTGTGGTTCTCTCACGGTCGCCATTTTGGAGCTAGAAAATCTGTGTTGGTGTACGTGATACTACGTACGTGTAGTATTATGGTTTAGTTGTATGAGTGAACAGAGTAATCAAAACATAGTTTAAAATGTAATCAGAAGTAATCAAAACATAGTTTAAACACATTCCAAAATACCAGTGAGAATTTTCAAAAGAAAAACAATTACAATGGCGACTGTAGTACAAAATATACAAAAAACTAAAATAATTTTTGACTTGACGGCAGTGCTGCTGAAATGTGCCCGTGCACACCGCAGCGTCTGAGGGGAAACATCCCCTCCATGCGTCTTCACGCATACAACGCTGCTGCTCCGCCTATCGGTGTGAAGCCGCGTCGCCTCATGCCGGCCTCGCTCTAGTGAAAAAGAAAATAATCTTTGCTCCTTCTCGCTCCGACTCAACTGCGTTAACGCGCGTCCGAGCATATTTTGGCTTTCTCGGCGTGGATCTAACAATTGTAAGTCGTGAGCGCGATTATGATATATCGTCGCTGCCGTAGGAAAATCTACTATGTACATTTTCCTATCAAATGAAGATGTTTATATCAATATACATTGGCTACGTTCAGAAGAACAAAATGATTCGTGAGCACTTAGTGATTCTTGCTCCTGATTGATTAATACTTCTGGGTCTATGAAGAATCTAAACAAATGTTCCAGTCACAGACAATAATCACTAAGCGCTCACTGATCAGTTTGTTTTGCTGAACGCAGCCATTCACAATTTTATTCTACATATATTGATACAATGTTAAAGTCTCAAAACATGAACATAGACTTTTTTACGGCAGTGACGATTTATGACAAAATATGAAATAAATATAAGGCGAACATTTATATGTACAGGGTGTTTGAAAGCTTATCATGCAGACAAAAGTTGGAAATAGATTGGGTGTAGCCGAGAAGAAAAGTCATGTACCATAACGTTAAATTGGCAATAGTTACCGAATTATTAATTAAAACATGTAAGCCAACGAGCGCGTAGAGAGCGGAGAGCGGCCGCAGGAAGCACGTAGACATTTGATACAGGCGACAAGAGGCGAGCGCGCGCGACGAGGAGCGAGCGAGCGAGCGCAAGCGATAAGAGGCGAGCGAGCGAGCGCGAACGACGAGGAGTATGCGAGCTTTTTCCTTATAGCTCGCTCGCTCTTCGTCGTTCGCACTCGCTCGCCTCTTGTCGCTTGCGCTCGCTCGCTCCTCGTCATTCGCGCTCACTCGCTCCTCATTGCGCGCGCTCGTCTCTTGTCGCTTACGTTGCCCCTCGCCGCGTGCGCCTACCGTCACTCGCTGACTCCGCCTGTATCAAATGTCTACGTGCTTACTGCGGTCGCCCTCTACTCTCTACGCGTTCGTTGGCTCACATGTTTTAATTAATAACTCGGTAACTATTGGCAATTTGACATTATGGTACATGACTTTTTTTCTCGACTACACCCAATCTATCTCCAACTTTCGTCTGCATGATAAGCTTTCAAACACCCTGTACATATAAATGTTCGCCTTATATTTATTTCATATTTTGTCATAAATCGTCACTGCCGTAAATATGCCGTGATAAGCTTTCAAATACCCTGTATAACGTGCCAGTACGTCGCACAATGGGACAAAAGTGGAGTTTTTTAGATAAATCAATCTCAATAGGACTCAATTCTTAATGTATCGGAAGAAAGTTCTGGATAATACTACTGGATTCATAGGCAAATTGAAAAAAAATAGATACGAGTTTTTTCTTTTTTCATTTTTCATTGTTCAAACAATAATTATTTAAACAAATTATAAAAAAAGTCATTTTTTTGAAAAACTAATAACTCTAATAAACTAATAACGCTAATAAATCAATGGGCGTTATTAGTTTTTTGAAAAAATAACTATAATTTGTTTAAATAATTATTGTTTAAACAATGAAACATGAAAAAAGAAAAAACTTGGATCTGTTTTCGATTTGCTTATAAATCCAGTAGTTAGTTTTGTTTGAAATGCAATAGGCAAAGCACAGGTCGTAGCCACTTTGACCGTATTCTATTTATTTGTAGCGTTTTTATAAACAAAATATACTTCGGACGAGAAAATGACATATACATTTTTTCTTATTTTATCCCGTAGAATCGATCCGCATTATTAATTTTTCGAAAAAATGACTCATGATTTATTTAAATATTTATTAATTAAACAATGAAAAATGAAAAAAGAAAAAATATGCATCTTCAATTTGCCTATGAATCCAGTAGTTAGTTTTTTCATGTCACTACTGGTTTCGGCATGGGCTTTAATGCACGCGATAATTTAACGCGATTGACCTTTTTTAACATTTTCTGCTGTTAATTACATTAACAGGAATGCAATAATCTAAAATCGGCCCTGATAACTTTCTTTCAATTGAAATGACTAGGGCTGATGATTTGGACCGGGTAATGAATTACCCGGGTACCCGCTCACTATCTGAAATATGTTGAAAATACCCGGGTACCCGGGTACCCGCGCGTATTACCCGTATTTTTATTATTCGTGTTTGTTTAAATTATCTACCTACTTCATGTCAAACTTCTGACCGTCTCGATGACATACGTTAATTTAATATCGTAATCAGATATAACCTGCATTTAATAACTGCGTTTGCTATTAATTATGTCGCGTCCAAAAAGTTGGGTATGGAAATATGCTGTTCCGTCAGAAGATAGAATGCAGGCGAAATGTAAAGCGTGTGGCCTCATTCTAAATTACGTATATTTCGCAACGATTTCGTTTTATGGATGTGATTATCCATTCTCTGAGTCCGATTGCATCATTTCTTCTGACAATCTTTTATTACATAGACACTCGAGTAATACGGATAATATGGATATTCAAATAATATAGATTATGCAAGTAATATGGATAATACGAGTAATACGGGTAATACCCGGGTACCCAGGTAATTCCCGTATTTCCCGTATTTCAAATAGTGAGAGGGTACCCGGGTATCATCAGCTCTAGAAATGACCTTTTATTAAAAAAAAATTTATTCCGATACATCAAGAATTGAGTTCTATAGATTGATTTATCTAAAAAACTCTACTTTCATCCCACTGCGTGCGACGTACTGGCACGTTATATATATAAATATTCGCCTTATATTTATTTCATATTTTGTCATAAATCGTCGCTGCCGTAAAAAAGTCTATGTTCATGTTTTGTGATTTTAACATATTGTATCAATATATGTAGAATAAAATTGTGAATGGCTGCGTTCAGCAGAATAAAGTGATCAGTGATTAGTGATTATTGTCTGTGATTGGAGCATTCTTTTAGATTCTTCATAGACCCAGAAGCATCCATCAATCAAGAGCGAGAATCACTAAGCGCTCACTGATCATTTTGTTCTTCTGAACGCAGCCAATGTATATTGATATAAACATCTTCATTTTATAGGAAAATATACATAGTGGATCTTTCCACGGCAGCGACGATATATCATAATCGCGTTCACGACTTACAAGGGGAGGACGCATCGACCGGGAAACGGTTTGGAACGAAACTTACGGAGTTAATAGTACTTGACTACTAATAACTCATGGTAATAGCATACGACGCAATATCTCTTCGTTTTCGAGAAAAAACGGTCTAAAGAAGAGGTAACAAAGTGTACGAGTTAAGAGAGGTATTCAACGAAGCGGCGTAGCACAGCAGCGAAGGTAACGAACTACCGAGCTGACGGCTGAGGTTCGATCCCTGCTGTATGGTTTTTTTTTATTCTGTAAGCAAAAATGAAACAGAAAACATTAATAAATAATAAAACTGCATTTCTTAAATATATTAGTGTTTGTTAAATATATTATTAATGATTTAAATTGCAAAAAGACCGTAAATCTTATCTATAAAATATATAGTGTATGAGAAAATTTTTATATAATAATTACAATGGAAATAGGAATAAAAATATTGTTATGAAATGTATAGGAATGCTATTAACCCTTTGCGGTCGATGCCGCCACGGCATTCGCAAGTCGTCGTAGAAGTCGATGCCGCCAGGTTGGCATTTATGATCGCCTGGCGTGCGGCACGGCAAATGAAGCTAGCGATAATGAAAGAAAACTATCCTCCCGATGCTAGATTCAAATGTTTAGATCAACTTACAGATATCCATGTTTATCGATCTCTTCGAAATCGGCCGATCGCAAAGGGTTAAACTAATATGAGATAATTTTTCGTAATCTTATATTGTATATATAAAATATTTATTTCTGTTACAACTCTCTATATTGTGTAGAAGTCGTATTGTGTTGAAGTTGTGTTGTGTCTTTATCTCTTCTGGCAATCCCCCTCCAGAAACTTCCTTCGTGTCATTCTAAACGATCGTTAAGAATGACGAAATGATTCGAGCATCGGAACAGTCGTCAGTAGAACAAGCAGCAGTGTGCGTTTACTAGTGATACAGAACAATTCGGTGATCATATTTAAATTACATATATCATAACAATGTCAGAGAATCCTTCAACAAGCAAAATAGTTGATGTAGAATCGCTAGAAGAAAGATCTTTTGAAAATGAAGATTTTAAAGGTGAATTCACTAATGCTCTCATATATGCGAATTCTATTTACGAGAATAATGAATTATTATCGAAAAATCCTCCAGCGAAAATATAATATATTTTTACTCCTATTTCCATTGCAATTATTATATAAAAATTTTCTCATACATATTTTATCATATATATTTTATAGATAAGATTTACGGTTTTTTTGCAATTTAAATTATTAATAGTATATTTAACAAACACTAATATATCTAAGAAACGCAGTTTTATTACTTATTAATGTTTTCTGTTTCGTTTTTATACTTACAGAATAAAAAAAAACCATACAGCAGGGATCGAACCTCAGCCGTCAGCTCGGTAGTTCGTTACCTTCGCTGCTGCGCTACGCTGTTTCGTTGAATACCCTTCTTACTAACTCGTACACTTTGTTGGCTCTTTTCTTTAGACTTTTTTCTCGAAAACGAAGAGGTATTGCGTCGTATGCTATTACCATGAGTTATTAGTAGTCAAGTACTATTAACTCCGTAAGTTTCGTTCCAAACCGTTTCCCAGTCGTCCTCCCCCTTGTTAGATCCACGCCGAGAAAGCCAAAATCTGCTTGGACGCGCGTTAACGCAGTTGAGTCGGAGCGAGAAGGAGCGAAGATTACTCTCTTTTTCATTCGGCGAGACCGGTATGAGGCGATGCGGCTTCACACCGATAGGCGGAGCAACAGCGTTGGTGCGTGAAGGCGCATGGAGAGGACATTTCCCCTCGCAGGCTGCGGTGTGCACAGGCACGTTTCAGCAGTATTGCCTGACGGTACGTGGTTAATTAGCTGAGCCACGGTCGCCGCCATTTTCGAACCAAACCGTGTGAAATAGATGAGAAGACCTAACTTTGTTCCGTTTCTCTATTTACGGACCTTGGTTTGCACTAGCTCTTTTTTCCTCTTTTTTTTATCAAGTTTCTCAATTATATATTTCTATTTTTTTCGAAGTCCTGAAATTATACATTAATTCAACGATAAATTACGAAAACTAATATTTGTACAGTGCTTCGGTGAATTGTGACGCATCGATCATTATATGTGAATTATCTGTTCAAAGCAGGTAAGAACATTATCAAACAAGGCTACGTATCGGAAGTTCACTCGAGGAAAAAACGTTGCGTAATTCGGCCTAGAACATCATCGATCACAGGTATTTCTATATAAGCAGATGCGCAATATGATATTCAGCATACATGTTAGTGATAGTTGCAATTAATGGTACAGGGACGTGCCGTGTCCTGTGCAAAACCGAAGCTGTCTTCGCGCGGTGACTGAAATCTCTTGTTTTTTTTTTTATTGCTTTATGCATGTTATTATGCGTGTCGCATATCTTGTAATGTCTGGGCAAATGTCAAAATTCACAGTGACAATTCACGTTGTACTTTCTTTGTCGGTGAAAATCATCTCGACCTTGATTGAGTCGAAAGCGTTGTTCTCCGGAACTTTAACACTATGAACCAAACGAAGTGGACAAAACAGTTTTTCTTTCCAGATTCGCATGAACGCTCGTGTTTCGCGCTTTCGCTTTCGAATGACGATCTACTTGAAGACAAGTGACTTCAGGCCAAGAGCAAGCAGGTATCTTCACATATTGGTTAGTCGGTCGTGTATGTTCAAGTTCCGTTTGTACCCCTAATCGGCGACACAATGTTCGCGACGCCATACTTGAACGCAATTCAAAAATTGCCGGGTGACACCGCCAAAGAAAAATGGAAATGGCTTTGGAAACTGAGCGAAGATCAACAAAATGCCAGCGGAGATATCGATCAACTGTCGTCGGAGCTACAGCCGCTATTGCACGTGAATGTCGCCATCAAGCAGAAGATATACGAGGACGTAGCGTCGGCCTTGAAATCCGACGATCTAACCGTAGTGCGACGCGCTCTCCAGGCCTCCTGGTTTTTCGACGGTAGCCACAAGGACGTCGTAAATGTAGAATACTTTTGCAAACATATCTTTCCGTATGTCTCCATGAACACGAGAATGCATATCATAAAGAAATTCGCCCTTAAACTGAAGGATCCACAGTTTGCGCAGCAAATGTTCATAGAAGTGGAACACATTTTCGGCATTCAGCAGGCCTTGCCGTTGATCGTGATGTGCGACGAGGATTTCATTTACCGTACAATCGTGGAGAAGAGTATCAAATTGCCTATGACGATCGCTAAGAAAATCTTCCGTAAGAACATAGATTTCATGGTGCGCTACCTTAATTCGCCCGATATCTGGAAAGGTTTTGTCATGGACGATCATTTCCAAGTTGATATAAACGACTATAAGAGCTTGTTGCCGACATTGGTGAAGAAGCGACCGGCCGCTTTCGCAAAGATCTACGAAAGATATTATGGCAGGACATCATTGTACATAAAACTGAGTAACACGTGCGTCAATGCATTCCTGAAGAATGGAGTAGAGTATCTGATACGAAAGCCGTCCTTGTTTATCAATAGATTGATACCACTCGACAAGATCCACGCGACGATAATTGAGAAGATAATTCCGAATCTGCTGCCTGAGAAGATCGACAAATTCAGCGTGAACGCTGTGTTGGAGTATTTGAAACATTACCCGGAGAACAAGGCATTCGATCTTCTGTGTAGATCTTACTGGGAAAAATACAACTCTGACATTCTGCATACACCTCGAAATGTGACGTCCAAATTACTGAAAATAATGCCCGTTAAGGAGCGCATCAAGCATGCCAGGATCAAGATGAAGCAGGACGAACTGCGCGACGTCAAGGGCACTGACGTGACCGAGTATGAGGATGCCTGGATCTGTTACCTGCCTACCGCGGAATCGATACCGTCTCTGAAAAATTCGATAAAGACGGCCACTACAACAAGGGAGAGACTGGGCTTGTTATTGCGGATGATTTACACGTGCAAGGTGAACAACGACGAGGAAGCGTTCATAGACTACCTTAAGTATTTTCTAGACAGGCATAAGAACGAAGAGATATGGGCGTTCGATCAAATGTTAGATACCATTGCCTCGCTCTATAAAGTGTACAGCTTGAATGAAAATGTTTATTCCGTCCTGAATGACATCGTAGTTACGTTTTATGTAAAATATGGTTATGTCTCGCGGGATATTCTCTTGGGTCTGATCCATTATAGGCTTCAGCGCGACATGCCGATTGTAGAACAGATTAAGATGTTAATAGACACGCTAATGCATGGGTATCCACAGACCGTGAAGTTCCAGTATATATTTCAAAAAAATCCAGACTACGTAAGGCAGTGCATCAGTGTTTGTATGGAGGTCCTAGAAGAGAAGAACAAAACTGAGGATTGGAAAATACGCACGAAGAACTTGCTGCTCGATCTTGTCTTTGCGATATACTATCTCAACGAGGAATACAAGAAATCGCGCACAGAAGTCAAGTTTATGACGGTCCGTGACTACCCGTGGCTGTTGCCTGCTCTATTTGCAAATACCCAGGTACTTGGTGAATATTATTACAACAAGGACGTGGTCGAATTGTTTCGCAAGTACGAGCCGGAATTGTACAGTTTTTGGTTCGTGAATAAAGAAGACAGATATAAAAACGACGTGGAGACGGGTGCGGTGATGGGAACGCTGAAACGGGATCCGCAATCGATATTAGACAATTGGAAGATGTATTTGTGTGCTTGCCAAGTACATGATCGCAGAAAGAACATGCATCGTTTCGTCAGAGCGATACGTTGGTACAAGGACCTGCCTATCCGGTTCCTGGATTATTGCCGAGATAAGTGGCAGCAAAATAAAAACCCAAGTTACTTGATTATTATGACATTGCTGATTCGTGGAGACACTGCGGCGAAGTTGGTGGAACCTTTGATACCCACGCAAGTATATTGTCCGAAAAGCCATGCTGGGGATCTCAGGGAAGACTACCTTCTTGTGAGAACTATACCGCTGGTCATGAAACTTGCCAATCCGCTAGTAACTCCCGAACTTGTGGTCAGATTATGCGAAGCGAACATGCCAGTAGCGTTGATGGCGTTGATGTACATGTGTAAACGGTACCCATTGCCGAAAGTGATATCGCTCGCGGAGAATTTCTCGGACAAACGAGTCAGTATTATGAAGCACGGTATCCGAATAATGTACCTAGTGGCATCCTTGCAGCAACTTGAGGATTTCATCCCATCCATATGGCAGAAAATAAAACATCATTCGATACGAACTGTTTTGCTGACGATCGTCCAGAACTTGTTGCTCAAGGATCCAAATGACCATAGTTGGTCCTTGTTCAAAAAGGTGATCTCAATGATGATCGTCGAGAAGAACTTGTCCTTGCTCCCAGAACTAAATCCGATTGACATATCTGACATGTACACCATGGAATACATCGAGTTAATGCTCAACCTGATAGACAGCATGTTAGCGAACGGAGTGGAAATCGAAAAAGTGCGCAAATGCATCAGCAGTATATTAGAAATGTTGGCTCGACAAACTAAAACGGATCTACCGATTAGGTACGTCGAGAAGTTACTGCCCGAATATCTGTTTCACCAGATCGAAAATGTAGCAAGTGCAGCGACAAAATTCGCCGTAAATTTGTGTTTATCACTTGCGCCTACCGATCCGATGTACAAAACTCGTATGGAGATTTTCTCCGACGTTTTCAAGGAAAAAGTACAGAGAAACTGGGGAAAGTGCCATCAGAAGAAAAGTGATTTTTATCCGATCAACTATGCCGTCAGCGAGTTCATCAAGAATTTCGCAATCACTGCTTCCCGCGAGAAATGCTATATTTCGCGAATCTCCGAAATGATAGAGCTCTTCTTATCCGTCTTAACGCCTCAAAAGGAACCCCGTTCTTACTTGCTATTAGTGTATGCACAAGACTGGTTGACAAGTACGTCACTCGAACAATACGGTCTGAAACTTAGTGCGAGAATGCCTAACTTGATTGAAACGTTTTCGCTCATGTTTATGCCCAACATGATCGATATTTTCAAGTATCATCTATTCAGTACGGTGAATATGAAAAACTGGGATAAATTCAACAATTTGAAGATCGACTTTACGCTTGATGTTGTGAATGGTCTCATCGAGACCGGCAACGTGGAATCCTGTTTCATGGCTGTGAATTTGTTGGTAGAATATATGCCATGTCGCAACGTGAGATACTGCGGACTTATCGAAAAGCTCTTGAACATGAATCATTCTGGTATCACGAGTCTTTTAAACAAGCACAAAAACCAAGTTTCTTACCATAATGCTAAGTTCGATATTGACGACTGAGTAGGTACCGCAGGAACTAAAAGTAAATACTCGCGAGTAAGTTTGAGTTGTATTTAATTCGTTATATTTTCGATAGTGACCTTCGATGACGCCATATGCTTCGCGACGACATCGTGAGATTGTTTATTGCACAATTAAACAACGATTTCCCTGCGAACGTGATTTCACACGTCGTGCACACGTGAATTTATTCCCACGCGGGTTTCCCCGCGAAAAAAAGGAAGAAGAAAAAATCGACAGTCACAGGCATCAAGTTCTCTCATTTGCAGAGGCGACTTTCTGTTTTTCTCGATGTGCAGATACATAGCTGAGGCGTTTAACACGCTATTAGTGGTCTTCCGGAGGAAATAAACACACGGCAATAAAAGTTTATAGTTAACGACTCGAGAAAGATGAAAGAGCCACCTCTCTCACGTTATATTTAAGTTTCCAGATCGCTAACCGCTGTAGAACCCGAGCTGGTCTCGCTGTAGAAACCGATGTGTGCGATAAACATAACAATGCAATGTTAATAAAACTTTTCCAAGCAGCTTGGACGGGGATGTGATGTTGGCGTAACGTGCATCCGTTTTTCTCCCTTTCTTTCTCTCGGTCTTCATGCATATTCAGCATGTGTTTGAATACAGCATGACACACGAATGTATTCAGCACGAGCATGGATGCATTTTTCGGCACATAAGCCTCTTTTTTATTCAATAATAATCCGCGAAATACCATAAAAATCTTTCTTGATACGTGCGACATGTATTATGCGGCTATTTTATTGAGAGAGATAAAGAGAAACAGAAGAAAAAAATGTGGGATTTTCTTTTACTTTCAAAATACCCGCGATTTGCTCGACACATGTGTTTAGCAACTGCCTATTTATAACTATCCTTAGGCACATACATACCGTAATATACTGATCTTCAACGATAACTTCTGCGAGCAGACGACTCGATGGTGTTCTTAACAGAGTGGTTCAGTCGACTTCGATCGGGATCTCGGGAGGAAGAATGGTAAGAAAAAATATCCTGTTCTTCGAATGTTGAATCTTGAAATGTTTCTTGAAATCGATCTGAAGCGCGAATTCCTGGTCGCGTTCCTGTATTAGCATTGCTGTGAATAATGTCGTGAATGCATATGTCGTGTGTCAGCGCGTGAGCTAGAGTGCTAAATATATGTATCTATTAATGTATCGACGTGCATCAGCAAGATTCTCGATTGCGAACTTGCTCATAAATTGTTATAGATAATTGTGCAGATACGAGTATTTACTGGCAGATCAAGTGGAGATGAGGAATACATTGTCGATTGGATTGATAGCAATAAGTAATATTCCAATGGTAAAATTTTACGAAAACATTATTATAATGGGAATGGACAAATATTCTGTCTTGAACGTTTGGCGAGAAAAAGAATATAGAAATGTGAGACAGCGGAGACTTAAGACAATGGCTGCGTTCAGAAAACACAACGGTTACACAACGGTTGAGTAATTCGTCAACGTTATTGGTCTGAATGTAAGGGTCTAACAGTAAGGACCAATAGTTACTAAGCGCTCAGTGAGCGCTTTGTTTTCTGAACGCAACCATTGAGACGTAGAGTTGGAAGTTTGTAGGAAAATATAAAAAATAGAATTGTCGACGTGTTTGATAGAAAATATTTCACATCTCATAGAAGCGAATGTAAGAGATAAATTGCCAAAGTTGCCTAGGTACATAATCAATTAAATGTAGATAAAAAAAATCAATAAGAGTATTACTATATACAGGTGTCTCATTTAAAAAAACGCACCTCGATAATTTTTCAACAAAGCATTTTCAGTAAAAATGCTTCGGATAAAAGTTGTATAATTTCAAGGGGGACATAAAACAACTATACTATTTTGTTTACAAATGGCACCACTTTCGAGACTCACTGATTATTACTTTTCTTAAACAGAAATCTCAATTATTTATTACACCTTCTTTTTGTATCAATTAATTTGAACAACTTTTGTCTGAAATATTTTTTTATTTGCTTAATATTTTTTCAGATATATAAAGAAAACTTGATAACTTTTTCAATATTTAACTCACGATATCTCGCTAACTATTTGTCGGAAGAAAAAGTGGTACTAGACTTTTTTGCTCTATTTAATCTCAAGAATATATTGTTACAATAGTGTCCTGACTTTTTTTGTTAAAGTTTTATTGATGTTTTGTTGATAATTTTGAAATGTCCAAAAGTCAGTAAATTAACAAAAATTAGGGCGCTATTATAACAATATATTCTTGAGATTAAATAGAGCAAAAAAGTCTAGTACCACTTTTTCTTCCGACAAATAGTTAGCGAGATATCGAGAGTTAAATATTGAAAAAGTTATCAAGTTTTCTTTATATATCTCAAAAAATATTAAGCAAATAAAAAAATATTTCAGACAAAAGTTGTTTAAATTAATTGATAGAAAAAGAAGGTGTAATAAATAATTGAGATTTCTGTTTAAGAAAAGTAATAATCAGTGAATATCTCGAAACTGGTGCCATTTATAAACAAAATGATATAATTATTTTATGTCCCCCTTGAAATCATACAACTTTTATCCAAAACATTTTTTTCTAAAATGCTTGGTTTTCGAGATATTTTACCGGTCTGGGACTTTTTCCTCATTCTGTATAATTCTTTTCAATGTTACTTCTACTGTACGTGGTGAACGAAGAACATTTTTAGAGATTTTATATACCACATTAATGCGAAATCATGTTTGAGGGATTTCACCGCTCGGTTACGTGTCCTGCAAAGTTTACACTTGTTCGCGTCGCAAGATGTGAACTTCTGAAGAAATGTTGATAACACAAATTTCATTAGAGGGAGAGTTCATGTGGCTTTGCTAACTAAAACTTTATCGAGAATAAATCACTTTTCTCTTCTTTCCTTTCTCACGATTGGTAGTAGAATAGTAAGACAGGTTCTAACCCAGGAGTGCTGAGGGGGACGCGGGGAAGCGGGGAACTCAGGGCGCGGGGAAGAGGAACTCATGGTGGGACGTCACGCAAGATGGCGGTCGTGATGTCACGCATACGTCACGAAAAAAATGTACTGGGGTGTAGGTAGACTCGAACCCGGGCTCTCGCGGTTACTATCCAATGCTCCAAAGCTCCTAGACTACCCTCGTCTGTTGCTATTGGACGTCTAGTGAAGGTTCTTAGAGTATGTATGATGACGTCACGAGAGAAAAGATAAGTCGAAACTAGGTCAGACTCAAACCCCAAGCCCTTCGTTTACTGTCTCATATCGAACGTCTCAAACATTTATCGAACGTCTCTCGAACGTCTATCGAACGTCTATCGAACGTCTCTCGAACGTTTATCGAACGTTTCTCGAACGTCTATCGAACGTCTATCAAACGTCTGTCGAACGTGTATCGAACGTCTCTCGAACGTTATTTGCGGTATAATAAGCATTATAAGCAAATAAAGAAGCATTTTTATTAAACACAATTACCATATAAAATTCTAAGAAAGGGGATAAGCGTGTTAGAAGAAACATCTGTACATTTGAAATAATGTTTTATTATATAGCGTCGTACAATTTTCTTCGAGACTACCAATTGAAAATATTTAGTACATTTTGTAATGCACAATTTTTCATATGATTCCCAGCAAACACAAACATGTAACAGTTACATTACCGTAATGTAACGAAATGTGACATGTAATGTAACGTGCATGTTGTATGTAACATACATGTTCGTTAAAATTTCCTACTCATGCGAAGTGACAAATACATTACATAAATATAAGATGTTACTACAATGTTACATAACCGTTACATTAGTTACAAGAAGGTAATGCAACAGTTATATAAGTTGATAAAAGATTATATAACTGGAACATAACTTATTTAACTGTTATATAACTATTGTTATTTTGTTATATAATAGTAACATGACTATTATTAAAATCGCCGGATATATTAGAAAACCTCCTAACTCCAAATTTTGACAAAACTGAGATACTATATGCACATTGATGTATCAATACGTATATAGTATCTAATTTCGTAACAAATTGGAATTAGGTTTTCTAATTATACGATATCCTAAAAGAGAACAACAAATTCTTGATTAATTGTAGGAAAACCAAACATTTTGTTAAATTAGAGAATGTGGCTTGTGTTTGTTGAAGATGATCAAATCATTTTTTTACAAATGTAATTGTAACATTTGTCAATAAAATAAAATATATAATTATAAAATATTTATTAACAAAAATACTCCCTTATAAGTGTCTCAACTAATATTTAATGTAATTCTCACTATTTATTATCTTATATTTAATATATAACAAGAAATAAATATTATTTTACATATAAGTATCATTTAATGCATTTATTGTCGAAGTAATAAGAAATAATTTTTTAAAATGTTGTTAAAATAATATTTTTACCTATCTCAAAAACTTTATATATATTTAAATTTGTTCATATGTATTCTGAATTAAATTTTTATTATATACGAAACACATAAAACAAAAATAAAACAAATGTTTAAGATAAAAATCTATAAAGAACTATACCTATCTCAAAGACTATATATATTTAAATCTGTTTATATGTATTCTGGATTAAACTTTTATCATATACTAAATACATAAAACAAAAAATAAAACAAGGGTTTAAGATAAAAAATAAAAAACGCTATTGGACTATAAAGAACTATAAATTATTAATTTTGGGTATTATTTTCCGCTGCATTTTGGATATTATTTTCCGCTACATTGTTTTCTATTATTTTCTCTTTCTTCTTCCGCTGTTTTGCGAAACGTAACCATTTTGATACAATAGAATCGAAATCGGTCTCCATGAATGTACTATATTGCGATGTTATCTTTCCTGAAAAGAAAAAAGATATGTATTAACTGATACAAATGTTCTAACAATAAAAATTGTGATTTATGTATATATTTTTGTATGTATGTTGTATATAAAACATACTTTTCATAATTTGGATGAAATGCAAGTCATAGATTTTAAAATTATTGCGTTTTCCTTTCCACGAGCATTTCATTGCGCATTCGTTTGTAAATATGTTTTTTAAACTGCGATGGATGTTGTCTTTAACGTTACACCCACCAGTCTTGTTTAGCAACTGTTTTTATACAAAAAACCAGAAAGAGATAATTAAGTAAGAAGATATTAAAACAAGTATGAAGTGCATTAAATTCTCACAATTTAAGACTTATGTAGACAAACGTGCATATAGTTCTACAATGTATATGCACAAGAAAATTAACCAATCGTGTGTAAAATTTATATAATATTCATTGATAGATTATAATCGATTTTCTTATGCATATACAATATGAGGTGATACTAATTTAAACATCAAAAAGAAATAACAATGTTGAAAATGAAATACCCGTCCAGGTAATGATATTTTTATTTCCTATTTCATATATATATATATATATATATACAGGGTGTTTGATAGCTGATCATGCAGACGAAAGTTGGAGATAGATTGGGTGTAGCCGAGAAGAAAAGTCATGTACCATAATGTCAAATTGGCAATAGTTACCGAGTTATAAATTAAAACATGTGAGCCAACGAGCGCGTAGAGAGCGGAGGGCGGCCGCAGTAAGCACGTAGACATTTGATACAGGCGGAGTCAGCGAATGGCGATAGGCGAGCGCGCGCAGCGAGGGGCAACGTAAGCGACAAAAGGCGATCGCGCGCGACGAGGAGCGAGCGAGAGCTTTTTCTTTATAGCTTTTTCCTTATAGCTCGCTCGCTCCTCGTCGTTCGCGCTCGCACGCTCTTCGTCGCGCTCGCTCGCCTCTTATCGCTTGCGCTCGCTCGCTCCTCATCATCCGCGCTTGCTCGCTCCTCGTCGCGCGCGTTCACCTCTTGTTGTTTACGTTGCCCCTCGCCGCGCGCGCTCGCCTATCGCCACTCGCTGACTCCGCCTGTATCAAATGTCTACGTGCTTACTGCGGCCGCCCTCCGCTCTCTACGCGCTCGTTGGCTCACATGTTTTAATTTATAACTCGGTAACTATTGCCAATTTGACATTATGGTACATGACTTTTCTTCTCGGCTACACCCAATCTATCTCCAACTTTCGTCTGCATGATCAGCTATCAAACACCCTGTATATTTGTAATGCATGTACCTTGTAATATTATCGGGATATTCGAGCTTTGCTTTTCCTCAGGTCTTGTGAGCAATGGGTCATTTATTTCGTCTGAAAATATATGACTATTATATTATATTGATAAATTAAAAATATAATTATTACACACACACACACACACACAAACACGAATACGCGCGCGCGCACACATACACACACACACAACACACAGAATATAATTACTATATTTGCTTAATGTTATATAATAAAATATCATTTTGTGAAGTTACATAATTATTACTTACTTGTATCAGTAACTGGTACAATGTTATAAAATTCGTTTAATTCCAAATTGGAAGGACATGGTGGTAATGATGAAAAGTACCCGTGCAGGTCTGTTTCTCTGTAAACAAATATGAAATTGTAATAAAATTGAAGGATAGAAATATATAGTATTTTTATGATACTTTACTCTTCAGAATTTTTCATGGTTCAATATAATCTATTGTTTCTTCTTCTTCATCGCTTCCATAAGGGTTATATAAAACATGTTGTCTTTTCCCACGCCCGAATCGTTCATCGTCAGTCGTTTCATAAATCTAATCTGCTGCACACTTTCGTGCTGATTCTAGAGATGCTATAGTAAGAACAAGAAATATAGCATTCAGGTTTGTTGTATATATGAAAGAAAATATCACAATAAAGAAATAACATGTAGAAATATAAAAGAAAGCATAATATTAACCCTTGGTATATTAGATGGGATATGACATCCCAGCAAAATCTAAACTTCAATAATTTTTTAAGAAATACTATACGGAAATTGCCGTTTCATGCAGTTAGAAGTTGTGACGTTGTATTTTTATTCAAATGATATATTTGTAGATAGATAGTGTTCAGAGTAAAATTAACCCTACAGGGTTCAAAGCATGACTGTTTTTCATTCGTGGAGTTAATGATAACTTTAAAATATAAAATATTACGATTATTATTAAAGTGTATTTTTGTGTTTAATACATATTTAATGCGTATTTAAAACATATTTTAAATGGAATTAGTAATGAACTTTGATTAAAAATCTAAGCTATATTCGTTTTAAAGCTGTTGCATATTGTGACTAATATTTTATATCTTTATAATTGAGATTGTAAAAAAATTACAGTACATATTAGTCTGCGAGCACATATATTTAATAATTTCCAACAATATATTTCTTATGCTACAATGTACAAAATTCATTCCAAATGATAAAAATTCAGGAGAGATTAATGGAAATACATACCGCAATATTTTATTATGTCCACTTTATGTCGAGACCATGTATCATAATTTGGATGTGCACACTTTGATATTAAGGTTGCACTATTTGCTGTTCGAGGCGGCCACTAACAATGTTCAATGCCGCCATATTCACAAAGCCATGCTGTTGGAATCTCCGAAAATGTTGAATCGGACAAAAATTTTACTTCTGCATAATTTTTATCAAAAGCCATTACCTCCCAATCTGATGTAAAAAACATACGACGTTTCAATCTGTATATGCAGAGTCAGTCATATAACTACAATATTAGTTACCCACATAACACAAATTTCCAAGGAACGTCTTAAGGATGTTCTTAGAATGTCTGCACATTTTAAAGATAGCCCTTGGAGATTTATGCTATCTAGATAATAATAATTATTTTTAGAGTGCAAAAAGTTAAATACAGCATAAAGAAAATGATATTACATTTACACGAAAGAAGTGTTTATATTATTTATATTATATTACTAACCTTGTAAATGTAGTAATCGTCGAATACGAAATCCAACATATGTAAGTTTTCATGTTATAATACTTAACATTCAGATGAAAGAAACATAGGTTTCATTCTTACTCTCAAAATATATAATTACTTTATCATTTAACGTTTAAAAAATGTTGTAAAGCTTTATAGTATCTAATTATTATTAAGTAACATTGAAATAATTATATAGGAACCTACTTCGTGTAAGTTTTTAATTTTTAAGCATTTTCTTTTAATTTGTGTTACTGTAACTGTTATAATGTCCGAATTTGTAATGTTTGATATTAAAAATATACCAAGTGATTGTGAGGGACAGGGAGCTATTAAAACAGATTCTGGGTTTGTAAAACGTTATGCATAAATATATAAAATATTATTTTCTTCTAATATCTTTAAAATAAAAAGTAAAGAGTTATCAGAAAGTAAAGCACAGTTATCGATTTCGTTTTCTGAAATCTTAAAAGTTTTATATTGTAAATGAGATATTTCGTTATTTTTTTTATACAACAATCGGATATTGTTCTATTATATATGATACAATTGGAAGCTAAGATTCTTCATACAAACGATTTGATAACTCTTCTAAAGGTGCTCCCGATTGATGTAACTTCTTTTTCAGTTTTTGCATATGATTTTCATATTTAAAACAACTAAAATTATCTAAAGAACCAAATCTTTGTACGTCATTTGCAAGGTGAAGAAGATTATGCACATTATAAGAAATAAATTCGTTACCATAAATATTTCCAAAATTAGAAACAAACCATAATAATAATGAGTTTGCATAAGCGTTTAATTTTATACATAGCTACTCATCAATCAGTATTCTAATGGCAACACTAAGAGAAAGGAAGTGACTGTAACAAATTGGAGATAATACTGAACGCATTACAACAATTCCACTATACAGCAAAAATTGACGAAATTCTGTCGCCTTCCATTTGTCAATATCATCTAAACTTCTTGGTTTTCGTGCAAATTCAGATGTAATGCATGACTTTAGTGCAATTAAATTTTATGAAATAGATTTTACATTTTCTGCAGATAATCTAATATCTTTATGTCCTCTTATCCATAACTGGAGCAACCTTTTTACAACGCCTAAACAAACTGGATGCATGTAGTCAAGTGGTACTTGGGATACCATGTCAATAGAAAGTCGTTCTAAGATCGAATCACCCGTGATGTTCAATTTGACTCCTGTTTCTGAATGTATCATCTGTACGTACTATTGACAGTTTCTGGGAATACAACTCTATTTCGTATGAAATCTCCTTCCTGTGTACTGCGACGCGACTTTCGCTCGCCGTCGGCAAACTGCCGTCGGTCCACGCGCCTCGGTCGTTCGCACTCGCACCAAAGAGTTGGGCGCCAGGTGCAGTGGGCTGCACCATTCACCAACACGAAACGATACACCACCCAAGGCCGAGACACGCGAATTCGACGGGACCGGTAGCTCCGCGGTATTTTATAGTCGGTAGACGGGAGGGTTCGATCGGGAATCCGGGATTCAGTCGGGAAGACACAAGAATAGAGACGCGCTTCGCTTATCTCAGTCTTTATTCTGTCAGGGATCGGCACGATCCGACCCCTCGATACGGTACACTCCGCGAGACGCTCTCGCGAATTCGAAACTTGCTCTACGCCGATAACTATTACGAGACTCAGTACGTTTGCGACACCGATACAATAAAGCAAGAGGACGGTCTTACAAATGCGGGGACCTCCCGGTGGCGTGGACTCTCGGTCTCCTTCCTCGGGGTCGTTCCTCCGAAATTCCGCCACCAGCGGTAATCCTCCGGGCGCAGGGAACTCCACCAAACTCCGTCGCTCCACCAAACTCCTGCACTCCACCCCGGTACACGGTATCCTTCCGTTCGTTCGCTAACGACAGGCACTCTTCTCGTCCACGATAATTCTCTCTTTTCGGTTCTCGGTAATCGACTTTCGAAGCAAGCGGTAAGAAGAAGCAAAAGAAACGGGAGTGCCCTCTTTTATTTCTTTTGTGTTGTCGCGCTACCCGTCTTTCCCCATTCTTCGTCGTATCTCCCGATACGGCTTGGTCTCACTCTTGCTCGTTCTCTCTCTCTCTCGCTCGCACTCCCGCTGTCTCTTCGTCTAGGCCGGCTTTGTCTAACTGGCGCTCACGCTTCGGACACGGGAACGCCGACAGTTTGGCGCGATATCCCTGCGGGCCTGTGGACAACGGAATCGGCAGCGAGAATCTTTTAAGGCGATACGGAATCGATAATATTACTCATAAGGAAGCGCATTCACCTGGGGTGGCGGTCTTGTCGAGGGGTGTCGTCCTCTTCCTTCTTCCGCTGGTCCCTCCGGTCTTGATGGGCGGCACAGGAGGTCCAGGGGCACAGAGCTCGGGGACGCGGGACCGTTCCACCTGCACGCTCCTATTGCTAACACTAATTAATACGGGGGGGCGCAATGCGGCTCTTCCCCCCCCCCGCAATTCTCGCGCGATGTACTGTCCGCCCCCCTCGCACCCTCGCATAAGGGCCGAAGGTTCGGCCTGGGACGGGCGCCTTCTCGGCTGCCACGTCACAGTACATTTCGAACATGAGAAATAACCAGTATGTCCTTTTGTAAAGGTAATAAATCCCGATTTTGCGGGAGCATCGCACAATACAGCATTCAGAGTAACTGTATATCTCTTGTCGGAAACAATTATACCTATTTCAGACAGGAAGATAAATTCATTTACAAACTTCGCTACATTCATGCACCCAGAATGTGCCACAAGGAAACTCTTAATCCGATTTTACATCCCGTTTTTTTGTTCTTTTTTGTTTTTAGTTTTCTTGTTTTTTTTGTTTTTTTTCATTTTTTCAGTTTTTTTATGTTTATTTTCTTTTAGAATATCTTAAGTATTTTTTTCTTGGAAATTATTCAGTTATTAGCAGAATTTTATAGTATATGTAGAAAATCATAAGTTTACTTAAAAATAAGTTAATATGAAAATAGTTTATCGTGAATTTTCAAACATTTAACTAGTCATTATCAAAGGTTTCCTCATCAGATAATTCTATGCTATCAAGTAGTTGATTAACCATGGCAAATCCAGTATGTTCTTCAGCAACCTCTTCTGTTGTACTGGCGTCATCATCACTATCCTGTTCATCTGCATCTGTCAAAAGTAATTGCGTCACTTCTGTTGGCAACGGTAATCGTTTTTTTTTGCGCATTCGAGATATCATACTCATGTTAGACTGTATTGGATCGGAAGAGTACATTACTCGATAAAATAAATCTTCTAAGTTTGTTTTCCTGCTGAAATGTCTACTGTGACTAAGCCTGAAATTCTTGTAATCCTTATTACGAGATTCGGACGCTTCTTCTCCAAACATTCCTACTGGTAAGACAGAGTGCTTTGTTATATCTCCAGAATGAATTAGTATCTTATGAATTGTCGATGGCATGGGAAACCATGGATATATAGTGAAATATATAACTGTGCAGTATTTGTACAGAACTCCTCGAATTTTTGCACATTGATTGATAGTTGGCACAAAAGAGAAACTAAAATAATCTTCAAATTATGTACCAAGCGGCGAACAATTTGTAAGCAATCAGCAAAAATGTCTGCATTTTGAAATGCTCTGCGTGCTGTATTGCCGTCGTTAGTACTACCACTGCCACTAGTTTTTGGCTTTTCAACTATCAGGCCTAATTTATCATGTAGGGATTTTAACTTTTTGTTCTTCCAACATTTTTTTTCTTCAGGAGTTCTCACCTGCCATTTTTTTATATTGATTCGATACGCTATATGCAAGCAGCATTCAAAAAACCTAGTCCAGGCATGTAACGGGAAAACTCCATATTGAAGTGAATTAGGATCAGGAAGAAACTTGTTTGTTTGTCCAGAAATGTTCTGAGGATCATTGAAATTCTTTGGAGTTGATTTACAAATAGGGCAACTTTGTGAGGACTTGGTATTTGTTAAAATATTAAGTACTTTACCATCAATCAAAGTTAAATGCAGAGAAAAATGAATAATCACCTTCTGATCCGCACTTAATACCATCTCAAAGATTTTCAGCTCGTCGATCTGCTTTTGAATTTCAGCTTTCTGAGACAGAATAACTTCCGCTGATTCTTTAATGAAATGTAATTTAACTGGACGACAAAATCTTGGAGATTGTGAGGAATGATTGTACCAAATTATTTTTTCATTTTGGGTTGTTAATTGCAAGGGAATAAGTGTTGTAGCAAAAATATTTTCATCGCTGAAGTCATCATTATCTGGACTGTTTTTAAAACGCTGTTTATACCTTGAGTGCCCACTGCTACCATTAAACCCCCAAGAACATGTTAAAACTAATTCTACTTCCGTTAATTTACACTATCCATGACTCGAAATAAGATTTCTTCTTGCATTTCAACTATTCGCTGGCCTATATGATTTAATAGTGACTGAAGAGAAACCTGTGCTATGTGTTCATTGATAATGATTGTATCCTTTGATGGCCGTAAAAGGCTTTTAGTTTCTCTTATCTTATTATAAGCAGGCCAAATATCAGCTCCAGACATTTTACACTCTCGACGAATAGCGTTATATACTTCCTTTCATAAAGACTGATCTAATAAGAAAACTAAAGCCTCTAACGGAGTTTTTCCAACGATTGCAATCTCTTTGGTATGCATAAGCTTTCTCATTTTATTAGCGCGAGAAGGGCTCTTCATAAGATCATCGAGTACTGTCCTAAGGTCATTCTTTTTAGATACAGTAGCTGCATGACGAGCTGCTAAAACAAGTATTTGAGGATCATGAGCATTAGCAGAACTAATCGCTGAAATTTCTCGTCTTTTCGATCGATCAGATTTTTCTGTATAATCAAGAGATCTTCTACCAGTACTTGTTTTTATTTTTTTAGGGATGAAGTCAGGTATAACGAATTCTGAATCAAGCCAGTCTTTATTCTTTGAAAGAAATCTGTCAGTTTTCTTACTTGCGGCATTAAATCTAATATTGCGCTTTGTTTTGAGTGTAGATAATGCAACCTTGAGGCGATATAGATTTTCTCCATCTAAATAATTAACATTTTTACCAAGCTTAGATAATATGTATGTGAGGACTGAATCTATTTCTGATGATTTTGAAAGCAACTCAAGAATATCTCGTTTGCTGAATTTCATTTTTTTAGAATAAAATAAGAAATGGTAAATTGACACACATAACATATACATGTAACACAATAACACAAAAGAAATGATGAAACATAAAACATGAATTAGTAAGTGTCCTATTGTAATCCTCTTCCTACAAGACTCATGTAAAGGAGAATATGAGCTTAACCCCTTGATTGCGGATGATCCACATGTGTATCATGAAAGAAGTGGGCTTCCAGTGCTGATGATCCATATGTGTGTCATATATATTTTTTTTTTAATAAATGCATACATATGTTAGTATATTTACATAATTTAACATATTTGCGATTTAAAACAATAATAAAATTATTACAATTATGCTTTATTAACCACTTCGCTGGCAGCGAAAATCAGTATCAACTGACCAAAAATGGCAAGATGTAAATGCTGTTTGATTTTTATAAAGATCGGTATTAGAATGTTTTTCGGGTCGTTGAATACTAATTTGAGGTCCAAATTTGAAAACTCAAAATGGCGGATATAATATGGCGGCCAAAAATATTAAAATTTACCTGATTGTTATGAAATTCGGTATATAGGGGTTTTTAGTGTCGCTGAATACAAAGGACCCCGCATTAACCTTATGGAAAATGGCCCTCAGTGGATTTGGGGATATGTTGTAGTTTTCTGATTTAAGGTCCTTATTATCCTTAACTAAGGTCCTGATTTAATGTTAAATCTGGACATTCCAGGGCTTGTAGCGCCGAAACGGCTCATAGGGTCAAGTTGTGCCCATTGAGACTTTTGTTCAGAATGACGAGAACTACAACATATCCAAAAATTAGCCAAATCCACCGAGGGCCATTTTCCATAAGGTTAGTGCGGGGTACTGGTCCTAATTCTTGCCATTTTGAACTTTAAAAATTTGACCTCAAATTCGTATTCAGCGACCACAACCTCCCCCAGATATCGAGTTTCATTACAATTATACAGATTTTAATTTTTTGGCCGCCATATTGGATCCGCCATTTAGAATTTTAAATTTTTGACCTCAAATTCGTATTCAGCGAACAAAAAATTCCATAGATATCGAGTTTCATAACAATCAGATAGATTAAATTTTTTAGGCCGCCATATTGGATCCGTTACTTTGTATTTTGAAAGTTTGACACTGAATTCATACTCATTGACACGAAAAACCCCTAGATACCGAGTTTCATAACAAACACATAGATCTTTAATTTTAGCTGCCATATTGGAATCGCCATTTTGAATTTTGAAATTTTGACCATAAATTCGTATTCAGTGATTCGAAAAATGCCTAGATACTGAGTTTCATAACAATCAGATAGATTTAATTTTTTAGGCCGCCATATTGAATCCGTTACTTTGTATTTTGAAAGTTTGACACTGAATTCGTATTCATCGACACGAAAAACTCCTAGATACCGAGTTTCATAACAAACACATAGATCTTTAATTTTAGCTGCCATATTGGAATCGCCATTTTGAATTTTGAAATTTTGACCGCAGATTCGTATTCAGCGATCCGAAAAATGCCTAGATACCGAGTTTCATAGCAATCAGATAGATTTTAATTTTTTTGACCGCCATATTGAATCAGCCATTTTGAATTTTGAAATTTTAACAACAACAATTTTAACAAAGATTCTTATTCAGCGACCTCGAAAACCGTTTGTACATATTTATTTGTCACATTTGACTTATTACTTAATGCTGCGCAGTTTGGGCCCACTTGTGCAATTTAGGCGTCTACAGCGAAGGGGTTAAGATATATGGAGACGTGACATCGCATCACGATGAATGAATTCAAAATCGGCAACTTTGAAACACTATTCTTACCAGTTTGGAAACAAATTTGACAAAATCTCGAATTCTCGATAGTTCTTAGGATCTTCTAGCTTACCATGTATTCAAGTAAGTACGACTTACGGTATCAAATATGATTTTTCTTTAGCGTTGTAATAAAAAATCGACAAAAAGGCGCCTATTCAAGTTATAGTATCCTTACGAGCAATTTGACGTATCATATGATTGATTTTAGAGTGAAAGCTCAGGGAAAGTTTCATTTGAAATTGAACAAGTGTACTATAAGATTTGAAATTATTAGTTTTATCAGACGAAACAAAGTCAATGTACCATGAAGAACTTCATATATTGATAAAAATAACTTTATTTGTTCAATTTAATAATAGGAATGTATTGATATAATATCTGATAAGAAAAGATTCATAACAAAAGGTATACGAAAGTCATAGAACGTTTAGATTTGCAAACACAGTTGTTTACATTCAAATCTTTCCACAAGCAATATCAATTAACATAAAGCAACAATATTTCAACATTTACTGTAGGAAAGTGTATATAAATAGATAATATCACAAATGTTTGATTTCATGTAAGTTCAAAAAATTGCATTTTGGCCAACCACAGTGGACTTCTGGCCCATTGTGCATTGCAATGACCATAATAGTTTAATTCACGTCTAATAATAATAAGTTGATTCTTTCGTCTGTTTGATAAGTGTTGAAAACTTTTTGACATTATTATGTCTTTTCTGTGAATACTACAATATATTAATGCTGAGAATAATTATATTTGTAACATAAAAATATGTCCATTTAACAAATACTTACTAATACACTGTATATTCAGAAGATATATTGTGTATCGTATTCCCTTGAAACGTGGCAAAATGCTAAAATATACAACAAAATTACATATAACACATAATATGTGCATGTCAATTGTAACGCTATGTACTTTTCATTATTAGTAAATATGTAGAAATACTACTTCACCAAAAACCGTATTTATTTTTAATAATCTATAAAACAAGCTACAAAAATATATATGTATACATTTTAAGACTGAAGTATAAGATGTTTTATCTAATGTAACCTAATTCCTCTATATTTTACTATCTCAAACTTTCTTGTTATTTAATTGATTTAGTTACTTATTTTAATAAAACAAATAATAGAGGTTTGAAATAGCCAGAGCAAAGCGACAAGGGAGTTAGGACAAGAAAGTACTTTGCTAATTAACAGTTACATGAAAGACAAAAATCGCTAAAGAACTTAACTCCCTTGTATTTTGCTGCAGCTATCCTAAATTTCTCCTTGTTATTTAATTAATCTTTTTAAATAAAACATAATAGGGAGATTTGGGACATTCGCTGCAAAATACAATGAAGTTAGGTACTTATATCCCAGTACATTTTTCTCTCGTGACGTATGCGTGACGTCACGGCCGCCATCTTGCGTGACGTCTCACCATGAGTTCCCCTTCCCCACACGACGTCATACCCCGCGCCCTGAGTTCCCCGCTTCCCCGCGTCCCCCTCAGCACTCCTGGGTTAGAACCAGTCTTACTATTCTACTATTGGTTTATGAGAACGTGACACGTATACGATATCGCACTGAAATAATGATGAGAAATACACTTCTATGCGAAGAATTTTCCGCTCGGGTTTCTTCGTACAAGGCAAGATAACCGCGCATTTTGCAAAGTTAATGTAAGTTAAGGAAAATAGCGGCAATTTTTTTCTCGGCGAGATAAACGTTCTCGACTAAAAAATTTCGTTCACTCATTGTACAAACATTTACGTACACAAAACGTAATAGTGGGCCGCTTCGAGCGCATTGTGTATATTTACATATGTAAAATAAATATTGGTTCGACCAGCATCTTACGTCATAATCTATTTTTTCAAGCTATGTGTAAATTTTGGAAACTCTTAAATCTTCATACTTGATGGAGCGGATTTTAGAAATGCGATCAAAGGGACTGACTTATAAATCAGCAGGGTGTTTACTGTCTGGAAAAACCTGGAAAATCAGGAAAAACTCAGGGAATTTGTTTATGTCTAGAAAATCAGGGAAAAGTCAGGAAATTTTATTAGAAATAAGGGAATTTTTTTGAATTTGTTTTTTTTTAATTTTCTTATATTACAATCGATAATTTATTGACTGAGTTGTCAGCGGCAAGAAATAGCCCTGTGTTACCACGGACTTGCCTTCCTCCTTCCCTCTTGCCGTGAATCTTCTCTCTGGTGATACTCGTCTCGGTTCGTTCGTTGCTTCGGCTATATTTGATTGCGGTTCGGCACTATTCGTTCTCCTTTTCTGTTTCCTACTCTCTTGACTCTCGACCAGTATCGCACATGCACCATGCACGCTGACAAGCGTTAACAAGTTACATCTGACTTAATCGTTTTACCATGAATTGGCCATTACGGTTACTTAATTGGGATCGTTTAAGGTGAATTTGTTGCTACTCGTTGTTATAAACGATAATTGTGAAGGAAATGGGCCTCTCTTCACCGATTTGGTTGAAAGATTGTGTATTTTGGTGCGTAAAATACGATTCTGAAAGAAAAAATTGTCGTTCTCAAGGTGGTCAAAAGTTATGAAATAGTGAAAAATGATACTTGTGGGGGTTAGGAAATCTGTCATGTCGATAATGTAGAAAGACATATCGTCAATATTGAAGGACATAAATAACTAATATGTACGTGTAAATAGTACATATTAGTTATTTATATCCTTCAATTCATACCCAAATAGCACAAGATGTCCTATGGACGTCCATTTTATGTCCATTTTACGTTCACACGTCCATGAACGTGAAATGGACATCCATCGTATATCCGATTACTCTCGCTTAGTCTACCTTATCATCTACCTTATCATCTATCGCTGACTTCCGTTTCCTCGCTTTCATTCCTTCTCCTCGTTCACTCATTCATTCCTTCATTAATTCTCCCCCCTCCCTACCTCCTCCATATTCCCTCCCTCCCTCCATAGCTCCACCTCCCTCATCCATCCCTCCCCCTCCCTTCCTCTCCCAGCATCCTCTCCACCACGCTTCTCCATCCCTCTCCTTCCCCTTCCCCCATCTCGTGCATTCTTCCCACACGTGTTCCCACGTTTCCTCTCTCCCTCCACACATCCTACACATCCTCCTTCCTTGTTCTTCCCAGTATCTCCCCTCCCTTATTTCATTGCCCATCCTAAACCTTAATACTCTTCTCCATCTTTTCTCTGCCCATCCTTTTTTCAAATATGCCGGGATCCCCTCCCCCTTTATATATCTGTACTATTTATTATATCTGGATTCTCTTATTCTTTGCCATCTTTCTTCCTTCTGTGCTCCCCTGTCTCTTTCTTCTATTGTCTCGTACTCCCTCACCCCCTGCTCTTCTTTTCCTATCTCCCTCTCTCTCATAAACTTCCTTCTCTCCTGTTCCAATCTTCCCATCACTTTCTACTTCCTCCATTTCTCTCCATCTCTCTACTTCCTCTCATCTCCTTCCAGCATCTTCTCGCCACCTCCCCCCTTTGCCCTCTTGCAGCCTCCTTTCAAAATTCCATGCCATTTTTCCTGCTCTCCCTCTCATCTTCTCTCTCTCTCTGTCTCTTCTCTTATCATATAGCCTGGCGTACTCTAATCTGCTCTCATCGTCCACCTTATATATATCTTTCATGCGTTCCTTCCATTTCCATCCTTTCTTTCCACCCCCATATCTCCGCTCCATATCCCATCAGTGTCCACACTAATTTGTCATATAACCATATCCTTCTTCCCCAGTCTTTTCCCTAACCACAATCTTTTACCTATACCCCACACTTCCCTCATCACTACCACCGCTTTCCTATTTCTTTCTCTCACCTGTGCCTCCTGTTCCTCGTTATTTTGCATCACATATCCCAAATACCTGTACTCCTTTACCTCCTCTAGTTTCTTGCCTTTCCACCTCTATTCCATCCTCTTTTTCCTTCCTCTCCCACTCCTGAATCTCATCATCTTTGTTTTCCTTGTATTCAATTCCAACCCCTTTCCTTCTAGATATCTTTCCAGCCTGCTTATCATCATTTTCATTTCCTGCTCCTCTTCTGCCATCATTATTGTGTCGTCTACATAGGATAAGGTATACACTTTTTCTCCACGTATCCTTACCCTTCCCCACCTCCCCTTCGAAATCTCTTCCTCTAAAGTGGCCAACATTATGTTGAACAATATTGGACTTAGTGGGCATCTCTGCCTAACTCCTTTTGCCGTCCAAAACTCTTCCCCCATTATCCTGCCTATCCTTATCCTATTCTTTGTTTCCCTCTCCATCTATTTCCTCTACTCTGTCCACCAGTCCTTCGCTCACTCCCCTCTCCCTTATCGCTCCTATTAATCTCTCCCTATCCACCGAATCAAACGCGGCCTTTAAGTCCACAAATATTGTTGCTGTCAACTTCCCTCTCTTTTTTCCCAACTGTCTGTTTATCACATAGTTCAACACATGCACCTGGTCTATTGCCCCCATCCCTTTCCTGAATCCTGTTTGGCTTCCTGACAGCATCCCTTTTTCCTCCACTTCTTCTCTTAGCCTTTCTGCCAATACCGCCGCGTACACTTTGTATAGCGACGGCATTAGTGTTACTCCCCTATATTCTGTCACCTTATCTCCTTTTCTATTCTTAATCAGTGGGACTATTACCCCCTCCTTCCAGTTCTCGAGTCACCCCTCCTCCCTCCATACTCTTCTGCACACCTCCCCCACGCATCTTTCCATCTCCTCCCCTCCATATTTCCATACCCCATTTGGAATCCCGTCACTCCCCATCGCCTTTCCGTCTTTCAGCTCTTTTATACTCCTCTTCATTTCCTCCCATCCTAATTCCTGCTCTCCATCTTTCTTCCTTTTTCCTACTTCCCCTTTCCTCACCTTCCTCTCCACTCCTCCCAATAGTCTCATAAAATGTTCCTTCCACTCCTCCATTCCAATCTGTTCATTTATTCTCTCTCCCCTCTTCCTTTCCCTCTTTACAATTTCCCATACTCTCCCTTCTGTCCTCGCTCCCTCCACCTCTTTCTCCATTCTCTCCCTCTTCTTTTTTTCCTCCTATCACATAGCCCTTTATATTCTTTCTTCCTTTCCCTGTACTCTCCCCCGTTTCTCGTCCGCCCTTTTCTCTACTTTCTCAGCTTTCCTCTCATTTCCTTTTTCTTCTTACATTCCTCGTCCCACCACCTTCCTCTATTCTTTCCCTCCCCCTTCCTCTCTTCCTCACTGTTCCTCACGGCCTTCTTTATCCTGTCATACACTACCTCCATCTCCTCGTCTATGTTTTCCTGTCCTCCTTGTATCCTTTCCATTTCCCTTCTAAATCTCTCTCTCCCTTCTTCATCCCGCATTCCCCTGCTCTTCCCTTCTTCCTTCCTGCCCTCCCTCTTCTTCCTTCTCCTCTCTCCGTTTATCCTATTGATTGGTGATCTGACTCTATCTCTTCTCCTACTTCCATCCTTTCCACTTCCTCTATCACCTCCCCATTACGTAACACATAGTCTATTACCGATGCTCCCCTTCCCCTCGTGTAGGTCAACTCTCCTCTCTCATCTCCATACATTCCCCCGTTCAATATCGCCCACCCCCTTTCCTCTACTATCTGCACTAATCTCTTTCCCTCCTTGTTAATCTTTTTATCTCTCGATCTTCTCTTTGCTCCTTCCTCCCTCCAACCTTCATTCCCTCTCCATCCTCCTTCCTCACCCGTTCTCACATTAAAGTCCCCTCCTATGATCGTTCCACTATCCTCTTCTCTTTCCTCCATCCATTTCCTTACTCCTTCCATTTTCCTTTCTATATCTCCATTTACATACACACCTATTATCCTCCATTTCCTCCTTCCTAATCTTATGACGCTTTTAATTCTTCCTTCCTGCTCTTCCCCTTCTTCCTCCTCTTCTATCTCCTCCATTCCTTCCTTACCCCCATCAACATACCTCCTCTCGCTCTGCCGTTCTTATTTCTTCTTGTCGCTAGTTGCACTTTCCAATTGAATTCCCTTGGCAGTCTCCCCCTCATTTTTTCCCACTTCTTCTTCCCCATCCATATTTCTATCAATGTAACTACATCCTATCCCTTTATTCCTTCCCAGAACTCTTTGTCTTTATTTCCCACTCCTGCCACATTCCAAAACAAAATCTTGCATATGTTTTCCCTTCCCTTCTCTCCTCTCTTCCCACTCTCCCCCCTCCCCCCTCCCCTTCTTTACTCCATTCTCCTCCGCCCTCCCTGCCCCTATCTTTCCCCCGTCTCTCCCCTTGTTCTCCCCTCACTGTCCCTCAATTCTTCCTCTTCCTCATTACACCTCCACCATTTTCCGTCTATCTGAATCTTTCCATATTTCCCCCATATGCTTTTTCCTCTTTCCCTTTCCTCTCTTGCAATCTCTTCTAGCTTCCATCTCATCTTTCTCTCTCTCCATGTCAAGTCGTCATCTATCCTTATTCCCTTTTCCCTTAGCTCCCTTCTTCTTAACATTATCTCCTTTTCCTCTTTCACTCTGTCCATCCTCATCATTATTCTTCCTTCTTCGTTCTCTTTTCCTCTTCCTATTCTTTTTACTCCCTTTACTTCCACTTTTATTCCCATATCCTTGAACATCTTCCTCAGCCTTTCCCCTACCTCCTTCTCTCCTCCTCTCAATCCCCCTATTATCACATTCTTTCTTCTTTCCTCTCTTTCATTTATTTCTATCCTCCTCTCCATCCCTCTCATTCTTTCCCATATTTCCTTCACCTTCCTCTCTTCCCTTCTCCCCTCCCCTCCCTTTGTCTCCTCCTCCAAACGCTCTATTTTCCCTCTCATTTCCTTTCTCTCTCTTTTCCACTCTATCTCCCTTTCTTCCATTTGTTTCCTCAGTTTCTCCCGTTCCTTTTTCATCTCTTTCCCTTGCTTTCTTACCTCTTCTCTCAGTGCTTTCTTCATTTCCTGTAACCCCTCCTTCACCTCCTTCGTCCATTCCTCCATCATTCTGCTACACCAACCCGTTTCTTCCCCCCCTCCCTCTTCCTCTTTCCTGTGCGGCGACCTCTGTATTTTTCTTCCTTGTTTAAAGACACCCCTCACTTCCTCCCCCACTGCCCTCTCCTCTTCTTTTGATGTCACCATTCTCTCCCTTTTCCTCTTTCCTAGTTCCTTTAGCATGCTTTCTGCACTTCCTCTCCTCTCTCTCTATCTATCATCTCTCCTATCACCTCTCTCTACTAGTTTCTCATTTCTCTCTGTCACTTCCCACTCTGCCCCTCACCCTCTCTCCTCTCACCCACAATACACTGTCTCCTGTCCGCCTAGTAACGCTGTCCTGTCCTAATCTCCAGTCTCTACTTCCCCTATCTCGCTTCCTGTCTAGTTTTATCCTTCCTAGTGTCCTTTTCCCCTATCCTCTATTCTTCCTTCCTTTCTTACCTTTTCCTACTCCTAGGCCTTTCAACTGTCTCGTCGCTCCTTCCAACCTAACCTCTTTTTTATCTCGTTCTTTTCATTCCCTTCTCTCTTCTCCCGTCCCTCTTCCACACTCACCCACTCTCCTCCACTGGCCTTTCCTCCTCCACCCACCACTCTCTACCTCACCCTTCATTGCTTCTCCCTCTCTCTCTCTCTCTCTCTCTCTCTCTCTCTCACAACCCTCTTTCACACTCTCCCTATTTCGCCACTCTCTCACACTCGTTCCGAAAACGGAAGTCCCATCAATGTTAACTAGTAAATTTAATTTTTGTGATTATTCCTCTAATAAATTGATAAGCTTTTCAACTGCAGATTGAACTCCAATGTGTGAATGAGTGCCTGAACCTATAAGTTTGCTGAATATGTGTCGAGGAATATGAAGCAAAGTTCTGGGATCTTGAGGCACACAAATATTAGCTTCTGATCTTAATAATTGTAGCAAATCTCGTAAAGCTGAATGTGAAATGTTATGCGATATTGCCCATAATCGTAATTTATTGATAAAATTATTTTCATTATTTTCTATTAGGAGTACAAATAAGTTTCCGCCGTTTTCTATCAAAAATTAGGAATTTATTGTGAAAGAACGGTACATTACGTTTTATTCAAAGTATTGTCCATCACTAGCCACTACTTTTCCCCATTTCTGGCAGCATTCGGATACCACGTCGGAAGAACTCTTCATCTTTTGAGGCTATCCACGAATCGACCCAATTTTTAGTATCTTCATATGATGTAAAACGCTGCTTAGACAGGCCATGTGCTATCGACCGGAACAAGTGATAATCGGAAGGGGCAATGTCTGGTGAATACGGCGGGTGGAGTAGGACTTCCCAATTAAGTGTTTCCAAATAGGTTTTGACCGGTTTTGCAACATGTGGCCGAGCGTTGTCATGTATAGGAGAATAATTTTGTCGTATCTGGAGTAGTAATGGGCGCGTTTTTCCTTGAGTGCTCCGCTCAATCTCATTAATTGTGTTCGATAGAGAGCTCCAATAATTTTCGCTCGGTTTGAGCAACTCATAATACACGACACCAAGCTGATCCCACCAAATACACAGCATGAGTTTTTTCCATGAATATTCGGTTTGGCTGTCGATGTTGAAGCATGGCCAGGTGGTCCCCATGATTTTCTTTTCTTTGAGTTATCGTAGTGGATCCATTTTTCATCACCAGTGACTATACGATGCAAGAAACCCTTTCTTTTATGCCTGGCAAGCAGCATTTCACACGTGCAAAATCGGCGTTCAACGTCTGTCGGCTTCAGTTCATATGGAATCCAATTTCCTTGTTTTTTAATCATTACCAACGATTTTAAACGATATGAGATTGCTTGTTGAGTCACTTCTAGTGTAAGTGCAAGTTCTTCTTGCGCTTGGTACGAATCTTCCTCCAATAATGCTTCCAATTCCGTGTCTTCGGATCCTTAAATAAATGTTCTGCAAGATGCGCAGCATTAGAATTTGCATTTAAAGAAAAAATACCACGAGCGTACAATTTCCACAGCTTTTTTTTATAAAGGGATATACTACACAGAACTTTTGCCCTTGTGGAGTAATCATTGGCAATAATTTGTCCACGCTCGAGAACATCTATAACTAATTAAAAAAAAAGATTTTTTTACATAAGGTCACAAACGTTTTCTTTATAATTACTTCGCATGCCAGTGCCACTTGCGATGACGTGAAAGATAGCATCAAATGCGCAAGTTTCCGTCACAACAATATATTCCTTATCAACTATAGTTGCGTTACATAAATTTCCATTTTTCATAATTGGAATGCCAATCGCTTTTTTCGAGTCAATAAAATTCCAATCTGGGCAAGGCGTCAAATAATTTTTCCGACTTTCTTTAGAAACTCGTTGCGTCTTATCTACTTTTATTTTGGACCGCCAGTTTTCAATTTCATTTAATGACTCGCAATAATCATGCGCTATTGTAGAAGAATCGGTTTCGTTTATATTAATAGTTCTTCCTACGCTTACAATTTTTTCTGTTATGTTGGAAACTGTCTTTTTATTAAATACACCGCATGCTAATTTGAGTCTACCCTCTAAATAATCAATATGAGAAAATATAAATTTGTCGATTCTCATCGGAAGCTTATTTTTAAAAACACGAGCTTTTATTTCTGCAAATTCAGCTTCTATATATGATGATGTCGCAATTTCTCTATTATTTTCAAAATATGATCGCATGATGCCTGTCCACAGTGGCACATATGACATAAGACTCTTAATTTTTTTCGCAGCTTCGATATTATAAAAAGCATTCACCATGTTACCGCTGTTTGATGATTGTGCAATTTCTTGTGCCTCGTTGAACACTTTTTCGGCCCAACTAGTCCATCCAATTTCCTCATAAAAAACATCAATTTCCTCAACGCAGTCACACATATTATCGATCGGATTTTCTTCAATAGTCATACCTTTTATTATATCGTTAATATCTCTGAGATGAATTTCAGATTGCAATAATAAGTCGTTCTCATCTAACCCAATTTCTTCACTCAGAGCTACTACTAATACCAACTTTATGAAATTTCGAAACTGTTTTAAGTTCTCTATTTGGTACGCTTTTTCTAAGCACCTGAGGAAAAATTGCTTGATTTTAATAGGCTTACCTTTGAGACAATCCCATTTAGCAATGTTTGAAATAAAATGACTAACGTCTAGTCTGATATAACATGAAAGAATCGTATGACTATTTTGTTTATGAATAATATAAATTTGTAAATAGTGGCTTAGATGAGAGCAGCCAGCAAATATACGTAAGAGTGCGTTTACAATTGCTTTTCCAAAGTCGAAAACTATCATCCGTGGCACTGGAGAGCCACCTCTAATTATTTCAGATAAGATATAACTTATTACAGAGGCATCTTGTTTTGTAGATACCATCTGGAATACTGGAAAGTTACCAACCTCCGAAATACATATGATTTGATATAAAAATATATGTGATGATTTTTCACTATTTGGCAAATGTATTTTCTTCCCAATACTTCCAGTAGCATCTATCTCAAGGAAGTAATTTATGTCTTGTTTATGGAATTTCTTGTATATTAAACGTTGTTCTTCGCTCCAGTACATACAAATGGATCAATTCCGATATTACGAATAGTTTGAGGAAACTTCGTATATTTAGCTATTTGTACATTTTTTATTGGGTCACTACTGAATTCTAGACGTTTTTCGGTTTGTTTGGCTTTGCGCAATACTGTAGTATCGTATAAAATTGGTGGAACACTATCTCCAAATTTCATGAGTCTATTGGTTTCTTCATTATGCCACACATTTGCGCTTTCCTTACTATCTAACAGTTTGTTCGCAATTTCCGTACGCAATGGCCCGCGTAATTGTCTTTTCTTTTTGTGTGGAATGTTCGAAGAAAAGTCGGTGAGCGTACATTTAAATATGACATTGCTCGCTTTTTTAGGTTTACTGTGCAAGATACCCTCCAAGTGTGCACCGCATTCTTTACATCTACCAGTAAATTTTGCGCAACATTTTGCATCGTTATTTGTAAAAACTTTTGCACGCTTGAAAGGAATTGCGTACGGTAATGCTACCTGTTGCCATATTTTTTCCGCAAATAGATGCGTCCATTTTCCGGGTTGTAATGTTACATAATTTCGTCCGTAACGTCCATATGTCTGATGTATTGGTTTCATACATAGCCATTTCTCTTCAGATATTAATAGTTTACGGGTCCACTTTCGGTTAAGGATGAGTTATTTATGTCTGACACATTTAATGAAGTGTTTTTAAAACTGTTTACACTTTTAGTATTTATTTGAAATGCTTGTAACACGGCGCTGTGTATACCATTCCTATCATTTTTTAAAATGGTATAAATGTGCTTTGCAGAAATATAATATCCCCTACCTGCAAACATCTCAGAAATTATTTTATATGTTTCGTTAGATGGTGGAAATATTTTATCCTCATCATTTACTGTTCGGCAATCTTGATTGGTTAAATAATTAAGTAATTTTACCTTGTCATACATCGTTCTTGATCGTCCTCCTTTGTACCGTGTTGAGCGGAAGAATAGACACTAATGCGTTCGATTCACGCCGTTGCTTCTCATATTACGATACCGCGCGGAGCGAGAGTGCGTCGCCGATCGTCATTTGTGTTCGAGGCGAGAACGACTGAATCGAACGCATTAATGTCTTTTTCTTTTTTCTTTTTTTTGATAACGGTGGGGAAATCCATCATGGATACTCCCGCCTCTTGGGGGAGGCAGGGTTATGTGAGATTCCTATTCACTAAAACCCCACCGAGGTGTCTACCGATCGGGCCCAAGTGGGGGGAGTCAAGGGAACTGCGCCTGCATTCCCTTTTCGACACCCCGGCCCCAGGGCTCTACGGGAGCCCCACGCCCGATTACCGCGCCCCTCCTTCTCCCAGTGGATTCAGGAGGAGGCGCGGCATCCCGGTCGGTATTTCGATCGGGTTGGCCTTCCGGTTTCATATTGGAGAGAGAGGAACACCCACTCTCTTTCCACGTCCCCCCTCAACTGCTAGCCAGGGGAGGGGCAGGGGAGTGAGGCCCATCCCCAATCTGATCGTCACTCCTCCTGTCCTACCTCTACCGACACGCAGGGGAGGTGAGAGGGCTCACATCCCTCCCGTCGCACCCCCACGCTTCCGAAGGGGGGCCCGAGGCGGCCGAAGGGGTGGACTCCGGCGAACAGGTGGCCACTCCCCCTCGATCGGCCCGCACCTCGGGCCCGCTCCCTATTCCCGGGGAGCGTCGCCTCCTCCATTGCCGTCTACGACGACGACCAGGGCGACGCTCCCATTCGGCGGCCTCCTTCCGGGACATTACATCCCTACAGAAGGAGGCCGCCGTTCCCCATGCCTCCTCACTCCCGCACATGGCCCGCAACATGCACAGAAGCGAGAGTGCCTCCACTCGGCACTCCACCGCCCGGGCCAGGACACGGCGCTGCTGACTCCATGTGGGGCATGAAGCCAGCGTATGGTGCGCCGTGTCCAATCGCTCCGGGCAGTGATGACATCTGGTGGTGGGTTCCTTCTTTATCCAGTGCAGGTACTTTCCGAAACAGCTATATCCGGTCAGCACCTGCACCAGGTGGAAGGACAGTCCGCATCCCCTCCTGTCCACCATTTCTGGCAGACAAGGGCGGACGGCCTCGGCCGTTTGGAGCCCAGATACCCGGGGATCAGCCAACTCGACCGACCACCGGTCCAAGACCCGGGCTCTGGCCTGGGCCTTCAGGGCCACCAGGCTCCTGACCGTTCAGCTCACCCCGCCCGCGAAGCTCCCTCACCCTCCCATATAGGAAGTGCCTTTCCTCGGCTAGGAGCTCCACGGGAGGGAAGCCGGCCAGGCTGGTCGCCGCCATATACGAGACAGTGCCATACCCCCGAATCGCCCTCAGTACCACCGGCCGCGTAGCCTGGCGCAACAGGTTCCTGTTGCGGCCGGTGGCTAATAATCAAGGCGCCCAAATGGGCGCCCTGTAAAGGGCAATCGAGAGCACGACACCAACATACAGGCGGTGAGGCCGCCAACCTGGGCCCCCTGGGTTCGCATTAGGCCGATTAGAACCTGACCTGCCCCGCGAACTCGGTGGGCCAGCTGCCTGAAGTGCGGCCCAAAATCCCATCAGCCGTCCAGCGTCAGACCCAGATATTTAATCGTGGGCCCGACGCGGATACGGACACCATCCACCAGGATCCGGGTGAGAGGCGGTCCCCCCCTGACCCTTACCATGAAAGCACATAGCCAGGGTCTTTTAGGGGGCCACCTTGAGCCCCAGGTCGCTGATGGTGTCCACCACCGATGCCAGCGCCGCCTCCGCACGGAGGCGGGATTCCTCCCAGTCCCCCTCCCCGGCTAATACCAGCGTATCGTCTGCATAGCAGACTATGTGGTAGCCATGGGGGAGGAGATAGCGCAACACCCGGTCGAACGCGATGTTCCATAGCAGGGGGCCAAGTACCGATCACTACGGAACACCGCGCTCCATGATCCGCGCCGGCCTTGGACCCCGTCCCTTCTCGAGTAGGCGAAGTCCCTGTCTATTCTCCTCAATTTTTCCTCAGGTGCTTAGGAAAAGCGTACCAAATAGAGAACTTAAAACAGTTTCGAAATTTCATAAAGTTGGTATTAGTAGTAGCTCTGAGTGAAGAAATTGGGTTAGATGAGAACGACTTATTATTGCAATCTGAAATTCATCTCAGAGATATTAACGATATAATAAAAGGTATGACTATTGAAGAAAATCCGATCGATAATATGTGTGACTGCGTTGAGAAAATTGATGTTTTTTATGAGGAAATTGGATGGACTAGTTGGGCCGAAAAAGTGTTCAACGAGGCACAAGAAATTGCACAATCATCAAACAGCGGTAACATGGTGAATGCTTTTTATAATATCGAAACTGCGAAAAAAATTAAAAGTCTTATGTCATATGTGCCACTATGGACAGGCATCATGCGATCATATTTTGAAAATAATAAAGAAATTGCGACATCATCATATATAGAAGCTGAATTTGCAGAAATAAAAGCTCGTGCTTTTAAAAATAAGCTTCCGATGAGAATCGACAAATTTATATTTTCTCATATTGATTATTTAGAGGGTAGACTCAAATTAGCATGCGGTGTATTTAATAAAAAGACAGTTTCCAACATAACAGAAAAAATTGTAAGCGTAGGAAGAACTATTAATATAAACGAAACCGATTCTTCTACAATAGCGCATGATTATTGCGAGTCATTAAATGAAATTGAAAACTGGCGGTCCAAAATAAAAGTAGATAAGACGCAACGAGTTTCTAAAGAAAGTCGGAAAAATTATTTGACGCCTTGCCCAGATTGGAATTTTATTGACTCGAAAAAAGCGATTGGCATTCCAATTATGAAAAATGGAAATTTATGTAACGCAACTATAGTTGATAAGGAATATATTGTTGTGACGGAAACTTGCGCATTTGATGCTATCTTTCACGTCATCGCAAGTGGCACTGGCATGCGAAGTAATTATAAAGAAAACGTTTGTGACCTTATGTAAAAAAATCTTTTTTTTTAATTAGTTATAGATGTTCTCGAGCGTGGACAAATTATTGCCAATGATTACTCCACAAGGGCAAAAGTTCTATGTAGTATATCCCTTTATAAAAAAAAGCTGTGGAAATTGTACGCTCGTGGCATTTTTTCTTTAAATGCAAATTCTAATGCTGCGCATCTTGCAGAACATTTATTTAAGGATATACCAAGTTATACCATGTCATACAATTGCCTGAATTGTACCATAATTATATACGTATATCTGTAACATGCAACATCAATGTCGACATCATTTTGAAGAATGGTCTAGTAGCTATCCAAGAGGCAGTCGATAATATTGCTTTAAATAATATAATAATATGTAGAGAATGTAAAAAATATACAAGCCGTATTCTTTCTTATGGGCCGCATTTAATTTTTGACACAAGTATTGTAACCGATATTGAATATTTAAAAGGAACAAATATAGAACGAGTTAATTCTACTTTAGATAATGTTGCGAAGAATATCACAATAGGAAATATAAATTACAGCCTAGCAGGTATTGTGTCATATATTAAGTATGGCAATTATTACAAAAACGGGCATTATATTGCTTTTACATATACAAGCCTGACATGGTATAATATGACGATATATTGTCCAAAAGGACTACTGTAATAGAAGAGATATGTCCTCATACGAGGGTGGTCCGATAAGTACTTAGCCTACAAAAGAAAAACGAAAATTTTGGAAAAGTGGCGATTTATTTCCCAACATAGTCTCCTTTTAGCTCGATACACTTGACCCAGCGATGCTCCAACTTCTTTAACCCGTCTGAAAAATACGTTTTCTCGAGGTCTGCAAAGTAGGCCTCCGTGGCGGCGATGACCTCCTCACTCGACTCAAATTTCTGCCCGGCGAGTGACTTTTTCAAGTTTGGAAACAAAAAGAAGTCGCACGGGGCCAAATCTGGAGAATACGGTGGATGGAGCAGCAGTTCGTAGCCCAATTCGACCAATTTGACCGTGGCGAGGGCGGAGGTGTGAGCCGGTACGTTGTCATGGTGGAAGAGCACTTTTTTCTTCGCCAAATGGGGCCGTTTTTTCTGCAATTCGGCGTCGAATCGGCCCAATAATTCGGCATAGTACAGCCCTGTGACCGTTTTGCCCTTCTCCAGGTAGTCGATGTAGATCACACCTTGTGAATCCCAGAAAACGGTGGCCATCACCTTTCCGGCCGGTCTTCGCCTTCTTCGGAGCACGTTCGCCGGGTGAAGTCCACTGTTTCGACTGTTCCTTGGTCTCTGGTGTGTACCAGTGGATCAATGTTTCGTCGACGGTCACGAAACGACGCAGAAACTCCTTCGGATTGCGCTTAAACAGCGTCAAACACTGCTCTGAAGTGGTCTCACGGTTGCGCTTGTTGTCCGGAGTGAGCAAACGCGGCACCCATCGCGCCGACAGCTTTCTCATGCCCAAAATTTCATGCAGGATATGACCCACGCGGTCTTTTGAGATGCCTACTGTCTCAGCTATCTCGCGCACCTTCAATCGGCGGTCTGCCAATACGAGATCGTGGATTTTTGTCATGTTATCCTCCGTGGTAGCCGTTTTCGGGGCACCTGGGCGTGGCTCATCAAAAACCGACGTGCGACCACGTTGAAACTCGTTAAATCAATTTTTGACGGTCGCCATCGAAGGAGAAGAGTCACCGTACACAGCATCCAAGCGCTCTTTGATTTCGCTGCGCGATTTCCCTTCCAAAAACAAGAATCGAATCACCGACCGATATTGCTCTTTTTCCATTTTTCTAAAATCTGCGGACACACCCGCTTCCACACGCGGTCAAAACAAAATTACGAGTCCGATTCGACTGAAATTTCGACAGTAGCCGTTTACGAGAATGTACTACACGATAGTAAATTTCTCTTGCGATAGTGGCGCCATCGGGCGGTGAGGCTAAGTACTTATCGGACCGCCCTCGTATATTAATTTATGTTAAACATTAATTGACATGCACGTACTTATATATGTACACACATGCGCATGCGCGCACGCGCGCTCACGCACACAATACGCGCGCATACACACGTACACACACACGCACGCACACACAGACAAACACGCGCACACGCACACGCGCACACACACGCATACATTGTCATAGAGAGCAAGGTAAGCGAGCAGAGAAAGAGAGAAAGAAAATACAGTACAAAATCTTATATGTACTTATGTCTAACATACTATTATTAAAATTACTATTAATATTACCGTTATTATTAACACGCTGACGCTCAATTACTGTCAATTATGTATACAATTTATATTAAACGTACTATTATAGTAACTTTTTGCGCATATTTCATTTAAATAAAAGGAAAAAAATTAAAAACATCTACTTCCAGCGACTCTTGTATTCATTCGACATCGATTCGCACCTATCAAGAGACACGGCAGTGTCTCGCGCCAAGTGCACACGATAACGACACGACGTGCATGGGCCGCGGGACCGGCCGTGTATCTTTACACGAAGCACTTAGTTGATAGGAGGCAAGATTATTGTACTACCCAAACGGCTAATCTGATCGAATTCTAAGTGCGCTCAATGGATTCTTTAGGGTCGACTTACATAACAAAACTGTCTTTACTTTTGTCGTACGTGCACTGTAAGTCGAAATATTTTAGTTAAAGTACGAAATCGTGAAAAACTATCACGTCCGAAATTCGTCGTCAAAATGTCCAGTTCCATCAGACCTGTATAGGTGGCGACTATGAACACGCTTGTCGCTCATCTGAGCCCGCGGTCATGTCGATCGATGCTTAACCTAACTTTTTTGACAGTTGGATGTCGCTTATCTTATCCAAATGTATTCTACATGTATTCCAGGGATTACAAACTCCTCGTATTTTAGTGGTGACGGAAGTGATTAGTTCGTTTATTCTTTCGGTACGTAGGCCGAGGGCAGCACAGTCGGTTCCCCACTACCACTCGTCGGATGCCATATTGGATACTTACTGTTTACTAGTTTTCTGGAGCAGTAGGAATTTTGTGCATTTTGTGCGATAGCAAGTGATAGCAAGTGATCATTAATTTAGTGAGAGGTGTTTATTTTGAGATTAGTTACAGGTTATTTACGGGTTATTTACAGGTTATTTTCAGGTTATTTACAGGTTATTTACAGGAAGAAGAGCCGAGCAAGGAGAGAGAGCGTGTGGAGATAAAATATTTCTATTTCTGTAAGTAAATATTTATATGTAAATATATAAATCGGTTTAAATTATTTCACAACGTTGTTCGTTGATCTTTCCTAAGGTCTCAGATAGCACAAATGTTTTAAACACATTTGATTTATATTAAAAGACATATTAAAAGCAAGACGTCTCTTTTTTATACGCTTTTAGACGTATCTTATTGTAGGTCGATTTAAGAGTGAATGTATGAATGCTTATGTGCAGTGATGCACATATATGGTGCAGGTTGTTAGTGCATCAAATTTTTTTAACTACACCAGGTATATGGCAGAAGAGTACCTGACAGTCCGCAATTTGCAAGTGGGACGGGAAAAATTTGATGCATAAAATTTATTGTAATTATTTTTCATTAAACTGTATAAATAATTTCATTAAACTACATATATATACAGGGTCATCGAAAAGTATCGGACTCCCCTAATATCTTCAGTTAGAATGCATTTTGGAGAAAATGTCCAAGAGCAAAGTTGTATGGTTTCAAGCGGGAAGTAAGATGATGACCTTGACTTTGACCTTAACCATGTCCTTCAAGGTCATTTCAAAGTCAATCTTATTTTTTTTAATAGAACTCCCAACATTTTATTACATATTCTCATAGCTTATCTCGAGAGCTTTCCAAAACATTATAATAAAATATTTTTTCATTAAATACTTTTTGAGTTATAAAGATTTGAAGTTAACAATTTGTTAAGTGGTGTGTGATTCCGGCCAGTTAAAGCAAGAGTGGTGTGTGATTCCGACCAGTTAAGGCAAGAGTGGTGTGTGATTCCGACCAGTTAAAGCAAGAGTGGTGTGTGATTCCGTCCAGTTAAGGCAAGAGTGGTGTGTGATTCCGGCCAGTTAAGGCAAGAGTGGTGTGTGATTCCGGCCAGTTAAGACAAGAGTGGTGTGTGATTCCGGCCAGTTAAGGCAAGAGTGGTGTGTGATTCCGACCAGTTAAGGCAAGAATGATGTGTGATTCCGACCAGTTAAGGCAAGAGTGGTGTGTGATTCCGACCAGTTAAGGCGAATTTCATTCCAATTGGTCAGCTTGGGCAAAATATTCAATTGTACCAAACAATTCACAACAAATGTTCAAATTGTTGCCCTTCAACAGCCTGACAATGTGCCAATCTGTTATAAACAGCTGAAACCGCATTCCGGAACGTTTCCGGCGGTATTAGTTCTATCTCTCGAGTTATTCTCCCTCTTAAATCATCTAAATCTTAAGGCTTGGTGGCATAAACTTTACTTTTTAAGTAACCCCACAAAAAAAGTCAAGTAGGGTCAAATCCGGAGACCGAGGTGGCCACTCAACCCCTAATATGACCCCTACACCCTATCCACCTGTCCTGAAAGACCTCATTCAAATATTGACGGACAATGACACCATAATGAGGTGGAGCTCCATCCTGTTGGAAATAAATTTCATCCATATTTCCACCAGCTATGTCTCGAATAGCTGGAACAATTTGTTCGCGAAGCATGACTGTGTACGTCTTGTGCATGACTTGTGCTGTCAAATTGCCTTCAATGAAGAAAAGGCCAATTGGTCTACCATTAAGAATACCAGCCCATACGTTAACTTTTTGTGGATATTGGGTATAATTGTCTCTTCCAGTGAGAATTAACGTCACTCCAGTATCTACAATTGTGTCTATTTACATTTCTAGTCAGTTCAAATGTTGCCTCATCAGAAAAAACAATATTATTAAGTAATAGAGGATCGTCGACAATCATCTCCATCATAAGATCACAAAATTCGATGCGTCTATCAAAATTGTCTTCGGATAACTCTTGAACCAAATGGAGTTTGTATCGATGCCATTTATTCAATTTCAGAATTTTACTGACAGATGCATGACCGATTTCGTGTTCTTGTGCAACGCGATTGATGGAGATGAGATTGATGGGGACTTTCAACGAAAGACTGTAAAACATCTAATGCCTTATCATTATTTGTTGCTGTTTTACGTCTACCAGATCTTGGGCGGCTTTTAACACTACCAATGTCCTCGAAACGTTGAATAGTATGGATTACAGTACTTTTGGAGATCTTATTATTTTCATTCCGAAAATTTCATTAAATAATCGCGTTACTGTTTTATACCCTCTTTGTTGATCTCCCCATCCTCGCATCATTAACAGTGTTATTCGATCTCTTTCAGAAAGCTCCGCCATTCTTAATTAGAGCAAAGAAGAATTAATCAGGTAAGTGATAGGAAATTGATCTAAATAATTAAGTAGAGAAAAATATTAATTATTAAGTGTTAGTCCTACTATCGATTTGTTTATTTCAACCAGCACTAGCAAAAAGCTCGTTGAGCAACTGAAAATCTAATAGATCAATTAATAATATTTACGAAAAAATTCTGGGCTATTGGAAACAAAATGAAGATGTTTGGGACAATCAATTGAAGCGCAATGGCTTCGTTTGTTACAGAAACAATTTTTGGGGCTGTTCATTTACGCCCACGAGGTGACTGCTACTCGCTAAGAAGAAGACAGCACTACATCAAAGATTCAAATCAGTGATCCGCATTGTTTGCTCAAGAGCTTGTATTACTATTGGTGTCTGCGAGAGTGAGACAATAAAGATCGGCCCCGCCAACGTTTTCGGGCAGATTCCCGCTAACGCCTTCGGACATCACGCATTCGAGCAGCTTCTCGCGATCACCTTCGGGCAGTTTTCCGCCATAGCCTACTAGCATAACCGCTTGAAGCCGTACAACTTTGCTTTTGGACATTTTTCCAAAATGCATTCTTACTGAAAATATTAGAGGGAGCCGATACTTTTCGATTAATGTATTTTCTTTAAACTAGACCAATTAATTGGTCTCATTATTTCGCCCAAAAAAGTATTAAGGTTATGATTACTGAAAACTAAATAATATTTTACAAGATATTTTACATTTTGTGTCAAAACATTGTTAACTTCAAACCTTTATAACTCAAAAAGTACTTAATGAAAAAATGTTTTATTATAGTGTTTTGGGAAGCTCTCGAGATAAGCTATGAGAATATGCAATAAAATGTTGGGAGTTCCATTTTAAAAAATAAGGTTGACCTTATTTTTTTAAATAGAACTCCCAACATTTCATTCATTTTTGCTAGTGCTGGTTGAAATAAACAAATCGGTAGTAGGACCAACACTTAATAATTAGTATTTTTCTCTACTTAATTATTTAGATCAATTTCCTATCACTTACCTGATTAATTCTTCTTTGCTCTAATTAAGAATGGCGAAGCTTTCTGAAATGACCTTGAAGGACATGGTTAAGGTCAAAGTGAAGGTCATCATCTTACTCCCCGCTTGAAACCATACAACTTTGCTATTGGACATTTTCTCCAAAATGCATTTTAACTGAAGATATTAGGGGGGTCCGATACTTTTCGATGACCCTGTATATATATATATACCATTGTACCTAAAAAAATATATATGCATAATACGTTTATAAAACGAAAATTGTATACTGTTTATTTTAATAAAATTTACGAACCCTATTATACACACATACACACAGCACAAAAAATATATATATATTGAGTTGAATAATAAGTAATTTCTTTGTTTTCAGGTACAATGGAATAATTGTATGTTTATGTATATTTTATTATGTATATTTTTTTAAATGGAACTCCCAACATTTTATTGCATATTCTCATAGCTTATCTCGAGAGCTTCCCAAAACACTATAATAAAACATTTTTTCATTAAGTACTTTTTGAGTTATAAAGGTTTGAAGTTAACAATGTTTTGACATAAAATGTAAAATATCTTGTAAAATATTATTTAGTTTTCAGTAATCATAACCTTAATACTTTTTTGCGCGAAATAATGAGACCAATTAATTGGTCTGGTTTAAAGAAAATACATTAATCGAAAAGTATCGGCTCCCCCTAATATTTTCAGTAAGAATGCATTATCATTATAATTTCATGAAACAATGTATGCGATATATTGAATTATTGGGTTCCTCACAAAGTCCTTGCGTTCATTAACATCGTTGATTCATGTTAATTCTTTGTATAAAATTAAATTTTGAAAATCACTGAAAAACTGCAATGACTTTTTGAACAACCCAATATCATCTACCATCTCTCGTATACATTGCTTCATGAAATTATAACAACATACAAGTATTGTTTAATTTTACCAAAAAAATACAAAACTAGTTCCCAGATAGTACCAAATCTTCAGAGAATGTTCTTAGAACGTTCTTAGGATGTATGAATGTCCTTAGAACGTTCTTAAAACATCCTTTCAAGATTTGTGCTATATGAGTTATTACACGCTTAATATATATATATATATATATATATTAAGTTATATATATATATATATATGTTACATCCTGTAGATTTAATTAGCAAACATTCTTTCTTCTCGCGGATTTATATTCTCCTAATATAACTATAATAGGAATATATACATATATAAATATAAATTAGGAAACAGACCCATCTGGCGAACAGCCGTCGCGCCAAATGAAAGGCGATTCGGGAAAATTCCATAACAGGAAACAGTGCCCTATTGTAAAAATCTACGTCTTCGTTTAAAGTTTATATCTGGGTAGTGTTCGCCAAGTGTGTCCGTCGTCCTAGCTATAAAAATTTGAAACTCCGCGCTAACAAACCTTCAGTAAAACAAAGCAACTCAGAGCATTCCTGCTCTAAAACTTGAAACTTACATCTTCCCAATCCAAAACCATATGAGCCCTATCAGTCAACCAATAAAGCCTACTTCACTGATAGTCGTAAAATATGACCTCAGCCTTTGATTTACGGCATTTTGATTTTTCCAGCCGGCCACTTGTATACATTTCTCTATCTCAAGAATCCACCACCTCCACGCTTGTCGCGCCTAATTCATTCAGCCAATCATATCATATCCACCTAAAACTATGAGACACCCACGCTCCACCCTTTAGCCCTTCCATATTCATATCTCCAAAAACTAACTGTCTCCTTCCACGATGTCTTTTAACTTCGCTAATGGCTAAGACTTTTTCCCACTACTGTCAACCAGGACCAATAATAAAAATTAGTAACAAAATCTTTAACTTCATTTGGTTCTCTTTAGGGCTTCACCCCTCCCTAAAAGGGCCATCTCTCTACCCACCCTGATAGCTTCTGTCTCCGATCATTGATATAAAAACCGCGGTAATCCGCCTCCGCGCCACTACTCTGAGAGACAGAAGAACACGGAAACGAAAAAGCTCATACTCGCACTCTCATGCAGATATTCAAAACTCAGATATTCAGAACTCGGATATTCAGATCTTGAGCATTAGGACTCAGATTCAAATCTTCATAATTCCAGTTCATTCAAATATTTAGTATTCAAATATTCAAGAATTTGGATTTTGGAAAAAGTGCGGGCTTCCTCTTTATATAAGTGAACGACTATTTGGTGCCTCAATCGGAATACGAATATTGGAAACGAGAACACCTACGCAGATCTGCGCCATTCTCACTTCTGCTTGTGTCAACTCATCCTGAATCAGTAGTAAGTTTCATTTTCCTTACTTTATCTTCCTACTTCTATTTTATTTATTCCACCCTTGAACTTCCTATTCATATTCGTTCCCTTTCCCATCCCTTTCTTTTTCCATTTCATACACTCATACACACACACATACTCTCATTCATCTAAGTATAATTGTCATGTTCAAACCATTCAATTACATAATTTTGGGTCTCTATTCATCTTAATAAACCTGTAAAAATTCAATCCGCACCGTTATATCCTATTATTAATAAATTTGTTAATTCAAACCGTGCCGTTATATAATCTTGTCATCTTTATTTTAATAAATCTGTTAATAGTTATTATCACCCATTAATTTCAAAATCACCCCACCTTCCAACAGTCAACTCATGGTCCCCGGTAAAGGGACTCGCGTCCTTGACCGAAAAACGGACCGCTCGTCGTACGTCGGTGTCCGAGTAAAGGGACCCGTCGGGTCCCTGACCCGTTCACTGGCACGCGGTTACGAACGAGGTTCGCCTTACTCGCGAACGGAAAGTTGCGCTCCTCTTCTAGGACGTAACATATATATATATATATATATATAGTGCTGCGCCCGTGTCTTTGGGGGACATGATATCCCCACGCTCCTGGGAGTGGACTGCAAAAGAATCGAGCAGAGATTGTTTGATAGCTGTTGTTGTCAAGGAGGTTGTTTAATAAATAAAAGAAGAAGAGATGAGAGAGAGTCGCCCGAGTCTTGTCAAGACGAACGGACGTATTAAAATAAAGCTTCTTTCGTTTTGTTAATTCCGTGTTATTTTTCTTGCGCAAGGGCGCAACAATATATATATATATATAAGGCCTGTTCTTTTTCGCTGCACTGTTGCACTGATGCAATAAGTTAGAGTGAGAAATATATATTTGTTTTACTCTAACTTATTGCATCAGTGCAGCAATGCAGTGAAAAAGAACAGGCCTTATATTTATATATCAGTATACTGGATTTAAATGTAGCGCGTTTCCCCACTCTGTATCACGTGATCTATTTTATTTCCACCAGTTCCGGTACGTATCATGGTGGCGCTCCAAAAACCCGTCGCTTAAGGCCATTGCACGTACAAAAGTTTTAGTCGTAACCGTAAGTCCGTAAGCAAATTGACCAATCACGATTCGTATATTTCGAGATGCTGGATTGTGATTGGTCAATTTGCTTACGGTCTTACGGTTACGACTAAAATTTTTTTACGTGCAATGGCCTTTAGTGTACCTCAAGGGAAAGTACGGACATTGATCCTGTGGCGGCCGGGATGTTTTGGTCCGGGAAACCGGAAATTTAGTTATATGCGCGGAATGTTGAAATTCTACTAAAAGAGATATCAAGCAAGATATTTATATTTAATTTTGATGACTTATAAATAACATTAATGTTATTATAATTGTGAGATAGAGGACTTGTAAAATTGAAGTAGAAATATAATAGAGTTATTATTTTATATATAAAAAAATATTATTCGTACATGATCATAATATAATTTCACAAATAGTAAAGTAATAACTTAATGACATCGTCTTGATATTGGAAACGTCAAGAAAACGTCATAAAATATAATAAAAAAAATTTTTTTTCTTTTGCTGTCGTACCGTATCTTAAACCTTCTCCGACAATATTTGTAGCTGTCAGAAATTTTTTCCTGTAAGTTACTCCATTCTATTTCCTGTAATAAAGAAAGTATTTCATAGTCTCTTCCCTTCAGATCTATTAGGTTGTTCGGAAAGTTCGTTTCAAATTTCGCGCGCTCCACATTTCTATGTAATCAGTAAGAACGAGGGCGCTCTAAACGATTTTATGTTTGTCAACAAACATTCCCGGATCTATGAGCCCGCTAAGGAAACTTCGCAGATCTTCCTAAGTGCAACTATTTCGTCAGAAATCAGTTTGAAAAATGGAGAACCAAAAAGTCCATTTTCGTCATGTGATGCTATATTGCTTTAAACGTGGCTTCACGGCTTCGCAGACCCTGAATGAGATGTTCTCAGTATATGGAGATGCCTGCGTCACTCACCAGACAGTTCGAAAATGGTATCGAAGATTCGAAACTGGCGATTTCAACATGGAAGATCAAGCTCGCTCAGGCCGGCCTCAGGAGGTTGATAAAACGCTTCTTATGGATCTCTTGCACGAAAATCCTCGAGTGACAGTTAGAGAACTCGCCGACACTCTGCACAAGTCTGTTTCCACCGTGCATGACCATCTGAAGAAGCTAGGATTCTCAAGTCGACTGGATGTGTGGGTGCCACACGAAATGAATGAACGGCAGTTGCTGGAACGTGTGAACGTCTGCGATATGCTGCTTCAACGGCACCAAAAAGAACCGTTCTTGAAGAGGATCATAACAGGCGATGAAAGTTGGATCCTAAACAATTATGTTAGCCGCAAGAGGTCGTGGGGAACCAGCGACGCGTCTACGCAAACAGTGGCCAAGCCGGGGCTTCGCGCGAAAAAGGTTCGTCTGAGTATCTGGTGGGATTTTAAGGGCGTGGTATATTATGAGCTTCTTCAACCAAACGAAACTATCAACGCGGCGAAGTACAGCCTTCAACTGGACGAACTGAAGACTGCCATCGCACGGAAGCGCCCTGAATTGGCCAACAGGCATGGAATTGTTTTCCATCATGATAACGCCAGACCTCACATCGCAATGTCTATCCGTAGGAAGCTGTTAGACTTCGAATGGGACGTTCTTCCTCATCCTCCATATTCTCCCGACCTTGCCCCATCTGACTACTATCTATTTCTTTCTTTAAAAAATTTTCTTCGGGACAAGAAATTCGAGTCTTTGAAAGTCCTCAAAAGTCATCTTGATAAATTCTTCGCCAATAAGAAACCTTTATTTTGGAGCAAAGGCATCATGCAGCTTCCTCAAATATGGGCCAAGGTCGTTGAACAAAACGGTACATATTAGCTTCAATAAAGTTACTCTTTGTGTAAAATATTGCGCTCTTAATTTATTTCAAAAATTTGAAACGAACTTTCCGAACAACCTAATATTATATTATTCACGTAGAATCCACAAAATCACATGGATTTCACATGAACACAACGTTCCTGTTTTCATGGGTATTGACTCTATAATAATGAAGCGGATTCATTGATAATACTTAAAATAAAAATTTCTTAATAATGAAAGTTAAATAATATTTAATGATAACGATAAATACAAATAATATTATATAATATACAGGGTGTTATAAAAGTCCCGGAAGAGCAGAATAACTCGAAAAATATGAGTCCTAGAAAAAATACGAAGTACTGAGTTTTTATGATTTTTTTCCTGACTATCTGACGGTGACCTTGGATTTGACCTTGAAGGTCATTTCAAGGACAGGTCAATTTTTTTAAACGGGACCCCATACTTTTGACCCCAGAAATGAAAAGAGTGGAAAATTTTACGTTCGGATATGACCTTGAATACTGCCAAATTTGACCTCTGAAGGTCACATAAAGGTCTAAGCTTGTTTTAGGCTGAAAACGCGAATATCTTCGAAAATGCACCTGCTAGGGAGCAATGTTACGCATAAGAATAAGAATGTAGAGGTCAACGAGGGAACCGAATCCGACGTCGGATTTCGCAAATTCAAGATAGCCGATTCAAGATAGCGGTCGATATTTAAGAATAACAAAAATTGGATTTCGTTTAAGGAGTTTTTGAAGTCGTTTCTAAAATCGAATCCGACGTTGGATTTTACAAATTCAAGATGACCGATCCAAAATGGCGCCCGATATTGAGGAATTACCAACAATCGGAGTGTGACCTCGTACGTAACGTAAAATCTCACTCTTCACATTATGGGGGGGGGTAAAAGTATGTTTCTAGCCTAAAAAAATTAATTGACCTTGATACGACTGACACATAATCTTAAGAACAAGGTCAAGGTTGAAAACGTCATATCCGAACGTAAAATTTTTCAATCTTGACACTTTTAGGTCAAAAGTATGGATTTTCAGTCCTAAAAAAGTCCGGTTTGACCTTAATAATAATCTTAACTCATGAGAATAAAGGCAAGGTCACAGCTGAATGTCTTTCATTGACCTCTACATTCTTATTCTTATGCGTAACATTGCTCCCTAGCAAGTGCATTTTCGAAGATATTCGCGTTTTCAGCCTAAAACAAGCTTAGACCTTTATGTGACCTTCAGAGGTCAAATTTGGCAGTGTTCAAGGTCATATCCGAACTTAAAATTTTCCGCTCTTTTCATTTCTGGGGTCAAAAGTATGGGGTCCCGTTTAAAAAAATTGACCTGACCTTGAAATGACCTTCAAGGTCATTGTCAAGGTCAAATCCAAAGTCACCGTCAGATAGTCAGGAAAAAAATCATAAAAACTCAGTACTTCGCATTTTTTCTAAGACTCATATTTTTCGAGTTATTCTGCTCTTCCGGGACTTTTATAACATCCTGTATATTATAAACATGCCATATGAACATATAATATAAATATCTTTTCAAAGACACCAGGTAAAACCTTAAAATGTTCTAAATGACGAGTTAGAGTTCGAAGAGAAGGCAATGGGAAATTATTTCGGAGTAATTGTTCATACCCATGCGATCTACAAACAAATTTTAAACGATAAGCCTTGATTAATATGTTGTTACACCAACGCGGCATTTTTTTATAAGCATTAGTTAAAACTTTAATTTGATCTTCATTAAATAGCTTATTTAACATTTTTATATCTGTCCTTGTTCTTACTTCCTGCTGTAGTTTCTTCAACTTAATTTTCAAGTCCTGCAATTGTTTCATCATTTCTTCTTTGCTTTTTTCACTTTGAAATAAACGTTTTTCTAATTTTTCTAATCTTTTTTCATATTTTGGAATTGTTTTGGAATTACTTAACGTCAACGGTTGAGTAGATTGAATTTCAGTCTCAATTTCAGTTTGTATATTTTCATCTTCTTGTTTCATACTGTTATTTTGCTCCGATATCTTTGTTGTATCTATTGTTGATTCCAATATTTCGTTTGTATTTGTATTCCCTTGATTTACACTTGTTGATAAACTCTTTTCCTCGATAGATAGTTCTTAAAAAACAAATAGCATATTATTGTTCATCTGTTATAAATAAACATATTGCTTATATATAAATAATGTTATATATATTATATATAGATAATGGAAAATATTCCACTACTTTTATATTAACGTCACACATTTTACATTTAACTGTATTATGGCTTTTAAGGCTCATCCACGATAACTGTAAAAATATGGCTGTAAGATTGTAACGTAGGCTGTCAGCAAATAAAAAGAATTTATTTCGCATCTTACAGCTTTACAGCCATATTCTTAAGTCATTGTAGATAAATCTTTAATTGTATACCTTGCTGACATTTTTTTTATTACATCTATTCGAATTTGAGTATCTTCCCCAAATAGTGTTCGTACAGCTTTTCATTTTAACTTTTTTTTGCCATCGACTCTCATTGTTTCCCACTGATCATCAGCAAAATGAAACTATGCGAAGAACAACATAAAGTAAATAGGTATTGAATATAGAAACAAAGAAATTGTGTATATATTAAAACAGACAACATAATTATATTGTATATATATTAACAGACAACATAACATACCTCACACAAACGTGAATCCTTTCTCGGCTGCCAGTTACTTCGACCTATATTTCTTATCCACAACATTTGCATTTCCCTTTCTTGTGGAAAAGAACACATTTTAATTCCCTTGGTTGATGTACTCTTACAATTTTTTGCAATACATTTAGGCATTTTTATGCTATAATAAAGAACAGATTATATAACTTACACCTACACGTATATTTACACAATATATTGCTACATATATTTTTATATTATCTATTTTATAAAAATATTAATCACAATATATAAAACACAAAAACTCACTTTTCTTTTAACACACTTCCACTATGTATACTTCTTTTTCTTTTTCTATAGCAGCGAACATAAATGCCATTGGCCGGTTATAGACGACATATAACCAGGCTTGATAAACTCTTATGGGAAAATTCTGACCAGTGTTTTAACGCCATCTAAAAGATAACCCCCAGGAAATGTGAACTACGATGCCAAAAATTCAATATGGCGTCTGTTATAAGACTGGTGCATGTATATGTTACTTATGTTCGCTGAACGCAGCCAACTATATTTCTACAATAAATATTTGAACGTTGTTTAACACTTCTTGTAATTAAAGGAATCTTTTTATGTGTGGTCATCGTCGCTCGCTCCAAACTACCATATATACGGTGAAGGTAAAGACATATTAACACGCTTGTTATTTAGACGTAAGTATTTGTTACGTTACTTTTTATTTGTAGCATCGAAAATGTTTTCAGCGTACGTTGCGTCATAGATTTTAAAAGAACGTCCCTCTAAGATATTTGAGCATAGATATGGGGAGGACATGTTGTGTTCCTGGATGCAAGTCTGGGAAAGAAGTGCCTTCACATCGATTTCCCAAAGATCCTGAAAGATGCTCAAAATGGGTACAAAGTTTGAAATTGAAACATTTAGAAAATTATCCAAGCAATGAGATACAAAAAAATAAAGTGTGCCATAAACATTTTCGTCCAGAAGACTATAGTCCATGTTTGCATAAACGTGTGTTATTAAATGTTGCGGTTCCTGTATTGTTTATACATAATACAAATATAGATGCTTGGTGTACACATATCAACATTTTATGTAAAAAGATAACAACAAATAGCGATAATTATATGTATAAAGCAGCAATGCGAATATCAACAAAATATGGAAAAAAAACAGTGAAAAAAAATAAAATAAAGAATGAGTATACATTGTTTTAAATTGTTTATTTTTTTAAAATTGCTTTTTAGTTATTCATTTTGTTCCAAATCCAATAAATTGATTAAAATTTAAATATAAAATTAAATATACTAAAACGAATAAGAGCTCATCTTTATCGATCGGTAAGTTACTTTGCTACGTAGTTCATATATTATTGGGGGTCATCTTTTAGATGGCGTTAAAACACTGGTCAGAAATTTTACATGGAAGTTTAACAACCCTGCATATAACTTTAATCGTAATCAATTGATCCTTTAGCTCATATTTCTTGCTTCTCCGCCTGTTACCTGGCAATGTGCACGGAACTTTACCGGAAGCAGACCCAAACATGGCAGAACCAATCAAAACGCTGACATACGGTGCCGTACTCTCCCTTGAAGTACAGTACCGTCGCTCGGTTTCTAAGAAAGGAGTTTGTACCCCCTGATGTATTCATACGTTAATTGCAGAAAGTATGAGTTATATTTATTATTATTATCCAAGAAATATTATTCTGTTATTGTTACAGTTGCATTTAAAGTAATTAAATATGTGTACTAAAAACTTACAGACAGAAAATTACTTTTAACCTTCTAACGTAACAGCACTACACAATGGATACTTATTATTTATTGATAAACTTGCTATCACCATTACTAATTCTACAAAAATTACTTGTTACCACTCTAGTAATTTAAAGAGTGAATGAGCTTTTATTTTAGTAAGTAGTGAATTTGTATCAGTGATAGTGAGTAACCACTGCATAATGTTGTTACGTTATAGAAGATTGAAAGTTATTTTTTGTCTATAATTATTTAATAAAGACATTAGTCACTTTAAATGCAACTGTAACTATAACTTAATTATATTTCTTGGTTAATAGTATAATATAATTAAAACTTTTATGGTTATAAATGCATGTAGAATATAAATGAGGTAAGCGATATTAACCTGTCAAGAACAAGATCTTCAAAATTTGCTATCGCCACTACTAATTCTGTAAGAACTACTTGTCACCACTCTAATAATTTGAGGAGTATTATGGGAAGTATTGAGTTGATATCGATGAGATTTTTATCAAGTTTTAAAGATTCTGTTCTTGACAGATTGATGTCGCTTACTTTATGCACATACAGGGTTCTCAAAAAGTCTTCGAACGATAAAATATCTCGAAAACAATCAGTTTTTGCAAAAAATGTTTCAGGCAAAAGTTGTAAAGTTTAAAATGATCTATTTACTGATCTTATCAGTTTGACTTTGGCTAGCGTCAACAAGGTCAGGGCAAAGTCACTTTGAATTTTTTAAGTGGAACGCCTTACTTTTTTTGGTATATTCTTATAACATATTTCCAAAACACTACAACGCGCGCGCGCGTGTGTGTGTAAAACGCACGCGCACATACACACACACATACACACACACACGTACGCACGCACGCGCGCACGCACACACACAGATACGCATGCCCGCGCACAGAGGTGTAAATCCGATCGTGCAACCTCTACGCGGTACACCTTGGGTAATGCTAATGCCGACGGTACTGTAACTTTGAAGCTTCATAACTCGGGATGTACTTAACAAAAAAATACTTTGTTGCAGTGTTTTGGAAAGCTCTTGAAATATGTTATAAGAATATGCCAAAAAAAGTAGGGCATTCCATTTGAAAAGTTCAAGGTGACTTTGCCCTGACCTTGTTGACGCTAGCCAAGGTCAAACTGATAAGATCAGTAAATAAATCATTTTAAATCTTACAACTTTTGCCTGAAACATTTTTTCCAAAAACTGATTGTTTTCGAGATATTTTATCGTTCGTAGACTTTTTGAGAATCCTGTATATTCTATGTACATTTACAAGGTAATCACAAGTTTTAATTATATTATATTTCTTGGTTAATAGTATAATATAATTAAAACTTTTATGGTTATAAATGCATGTAGAATACAAATGTATAAGGTAAGCTATATCGACTTGTGTTCGCGAGTCCGCTTGGAAGTATGAAAAACAAAGAAAAAAAAAAGGTAAACGACGTTCAACGAATATTTTCGTATCGCTGCCGTGTTATGATGTTTTGGGATAGCAGACAGAAGAAACCTTGAAAAAGCGACTCAATTCCAAAATAAACAGCCGAAGCATTACGTCCAAATTTGTTCGATCGCTCTATTGTACTTGGAACATTGTTGATCTCAGCGAGGTAACGACACGGCTGAATCTTCTGGAAGTTCGACATCCAAGCTCGTGCCTAGACTGACACGAGACATTGGCGGCGAGAAAGAGAGGAGCTATACAGGGTGTTTGATAGCTGATCATGCAGACGAAAGTTGGAGATAGATTGGGTGTAGCCGAGAAGAAAAGACATATACCATAATGTCAAATTGGCAATAGTTACCGAGTTATTAATTAAAACATGTGAGCCAACGAGCACGTAGAGAGCGGAGGGCGGCCGCAGTAAGCACGTAGACATTTGATACAGGCGGAGTCAGTGAGTGGCGGTAGACCAGCGCGCGCGGCGAGGGGCAACGTAAGCGACAAGAGGCGATCGCGCGCGACGAGGAGCGAGCGAGCTTTTTCTTTATAGCTTTTTCCTTATAGTTCGCTCGCTCTTCGTCGTTCGCGCTCGCTCGCTCTTCGTCGTTCGCGCTCGCTCGCTCTTCGTCGCGCTCGCTCGCCTCTTGTCGCTTGCGCTCGCTCGCTCCTCGTCGTTCGCGCTCGCTCGCTCCTCGTCGTTCGCGCTCGTTCGCTCCTCGTCGCGCGCGTTCGCCTCTTGTTGTTTACGTTGCCTCTCGCAGCGCGCGCTCGCCTACCGCCACTCGCTGGCTCCGCCTGTATCAAATGTCTATATGTCTTACTGCGGTCGCCCTCCGCTCTCTACGCGCTCGTTGGCTCACATGTTTTAATTAATAACTCGATAACTATTGGCAATTTGACATTGTGGTACATGACTTTTTTTCTCGGTTACACCCAATCTATCTCCAACTTTCGTCTGCATGATCAGCTATCAAACACCCTGTATATATACAGGGTGTCTCATAACTAATCTGGCAGAGCTCGTGGAGACATAGAGCGGGTTAAGACAAATATAAAAGTCCCATGCCGTTTTGTGAGATTCGCAATAATTATCGAGTTATTAATGACAGAAATTAGAGGAATGAGCGCGCACCGAGACGTTATGGGAGGAGCATCTAGCCGCTCAGGCTAGAGAGCACTGGCCAGTCGACAAAGGAACTGTTGCCAGCACGCGGCGAGGGGAAGGACAACGCACCAATGTTTATGTCCTTACCTCGCCGCTCCTACATCCTGCCGCACCGCGTCTATGCTCGCGTCGAAATGGCTACTGAATATTCGCGATTACAATTACGAGATTATTTTATGAGGTACCACATACAGCTCATATTGAATTATAAAGTTCAAGGTTCAAAAGTTCTTTGATCAAAGAAAACATCGAAAAGGAGAAAGCGATTGAGAACGATGAGATCTACAGAAATTCTCATTGTTTTCTATCGCAATCTATCGTTTTGCTGCATCGGATCCGAAAGAAATGATATCGCGTAAAGACAGAGTACGATGAACACTTTTCATCGTATTCTATTGTACTCTATCGTTAGGAGAATATTTAATTGTTAGAGTATGATAGAATTCGCGTAGAGACTCATCGTGTCCTATCGTTTTATTCAAGTCTACACGGAAAATATGTTTGGTTGAATGAACCAATTTTCTGACGAAATGAGAGAGAGAGAGAGAGAGAGAGAGAGAGAGAGAGAGAACGATTAAGAAATTTCGATTGAAAATAGCACAATTTTGTTTAAGTTAACCATAAACCTTGATGAATTAGATTCAGTGTTAATATTTTCAGTTAATATGTCTCTGTATCGTTCATATTTCATTTGCAAGCTGTATCATGGATCAAACATTTTTATCATATATCATGCATAAATTCATGCATGTTGTCTTATATCGTAATTCTTGTCAGTGGTATATTAACGACATAAGAAACTGAAAGTTCTGTATCGTACAATTGCGAAAAGAGGACCATCGTTGTCAATGGTGCACCAACGATACTCGGCATAAAATTGATTCCTAGGTATAATCGCGATACAACGCAAATCCGAGTGTGTTATTTTGACACGCATAAATGTATGATTGATTGACGCTTTCTTTACACGTTTCTTGTCGTTGAATCGTGCAAAAAAAACATTTTATAGTTAAATATTTCACGCATCTCCCTAATTTTTTAATAAGATACTTACCGAAGGAGAACATAAAGAATCAATCGTTAATTCACAATTCCTAAAGTTAAAAATGACACGAAACGACAAGAAAATCCGATGCGATAAATAATAAACTTCCGAAAGGGCAATTATTTTATTTATTTTATTTCAGGGTAGTACAAAAACTATCATTTCACTTAAAAATAAAACGCGCCAAGCTATCTACCGAACAAGGTGGTGGCGACCGGTAAGTCGCGGCGCGATCGACCTCGCGCTATTCGGCGACGAAACAACCTGTCAAAAATAAGATCTTCAAAACTTGCTATCACCACTACTAATTCTGAAAGAACTACTTGTCACCACTTTGATAATTTGAGGAGTATTATAGGAAGTATTGAGTTGATGTCGATGAGATTTTTATCAAGTTTTGAAGATCCTATTCTTGACAGGTTAATGTCGCTTACTTTGTGCACATGTATTCTATGTGCATTTACAAGGTAATCACCAGTTTTAATAATATTATACTATTAATTAAAAATTTTGTGGTTTACTTGTGAAACATTTTTTTTTAGTCACGCAGGGGAAATCCATCATGGATACCCCCGCCCCTTGGGGGGGCGGGGGTTATGTCGGACTCCTACCGACCAAAACCCCTGCGGGATGTCTACCTGTCGGACCGGTGAAGGGGAGTCAGGGGAACTACTCCCGTATTCCCTCCCCAACCTCCCGGCCCCAGGGCTCCAAACTGGGAGCCCCTCGCCCTTGAACCTCGCTCCCCCTTTCCCCGTTCCGGGGAAATTAGTGGGAGGGCGAGGTTCCCGGCGGGTTGCACCGCCAGTTGCCCTTCTGGTTTCTTCTGAGGAGAGGGGGGCCATCCACCCTCCCTCCTTACCCCCCTCCGTTTATCGGAGGGGGAGGATTTTGGGGGAGTGGTCCCAGCCCCAACTGGGGTGCTACTTCCCCCTTTCCCTACCTTTTCGACCGCTCGGGGGGGCAGGGATTCCCTCCTTACTCCCCCCCGCGGCCGGAGGCGGGCCCGAGGCGGCCAAGGAAGTTCCCCGCCCCTGTGGGCGAGTACCCTCTTCTCGGCCGACGTTACCTCGAGCCCGCTGCCGATCATCCCCCCCTCCCCCCGGGGAGCGTTGGCCCCGGCGTCGCCTTCCGCGACGCTTTCCTGGCCGACGCACAGTCGGAAAAGGTCGGAAAAGGCATAAAAACGGCAAAAACTGTGGGAAACTTTCATTTTGAGCAGGATACTTGAAAAAAGTAGGTTTTAATAGGATTTTGAACCTCTGAGTCGATCTAGACTATAGCCAAGTTTATACGAACAACCGGTTTTAAGTTATAGCTTTTATTTCAATATAAAGACGGGTGATAGAGGAAAAATAACACCAAAAAGGGTTTAAATAATTAAAACTACTTTTTATTAATAGTATATTGTTCGGAACTAGCCCGAACTTATGATAGCTCCGGAGAGCTGGCTGGAAGTACGGGATCGCAGAGCGACGTCCGCCTGCGTCTAGGCTCGCTCGAGTCCGCTCGGTGACCGTCCGGTCGTCCTGATCAAAGGCCGGGGCCTCGTAAGGCGACCACAGACCCTGCTGATCAGGCAACGTCGCGCGCCGACTGGGCCATGCCCAGGGACGGCGGCGAGAACAAGAGAGAAGAAGCACGCGCACGTGCCGACATAAAGTGACACGCAGTGTAAACGCAATGGACGCAATAAACGCAGTAGTAACGCAGAAGAGAATAACGCAGAAGAACCTAAACGTAGCTATATACAAGCGAAACAACGTCGTTTACGCAAGTCCCGCAGGACACACGTCCGTGACGTCAATGGTGCGCGGCACCCGAAGCACGCCAAGGACGTGCAACGAAACGACCTCCGTCGTTTCGGATGGCCTGCCCTTCCGGGCGTAACGGCCAATAGCCAGCCACGGTCCCGAGGACGCGTGGAAATGGAGCGCCGAGAGCTCCGGCTCGCAGGACGACCAAGTCGCTCCTGCGAGAAAGCCAAGTTCCCAATGGACACTTGGACGAAGGAGCGCGAACGCTCTAGGACTGCGACCGAGCCGCTCCAAAACCGCCAAGGCCCCCTACGGACACTTGGGCAATAAGGGAGCTCGAAGCTCCGAGGAGACGGTCGAGTCGCTCCTAAGATCACGGCAACGCCGTGAGCCCGAGATCACAAAACGAGATTCGAACCATTAGCCTCAGCCCAGCAGGGTGTATCGGCGCCACCTTCAACTCAGCAGAGTATATAGAGCAGTGATTCGAATCTGAAACGAAATACCGATCGCCCTAGGAAGCCTAGAAAGCGCGTCGGTAATCACCAGTACACGATGCACTAACGCGTAGCACTACTTGCTACCTAAACTGGCCAGGCAGAAGACAAGGCAAGGCAAGGACCAGGCATCGCGCGCCTGGTTATATATCCGGGCGGTCGAATCTTGCCCGCGGGCAGCGGAATCGCGAGCCGCGCCGTGTAGCGGCCGCGGTTGGACCTAGTGGGGGTCCCGCGCGCTCGCTCGCGAGAACCCGAGTCCCCCGCCGCCAGCGAGAACGCCCCGGGCACCAGGCCGCCCGCCTTGCAGCGTTGACTCGCACCGACTTTCCGTACGGCATCACGTGCCGTACGGAACATATATAAAAAAATATATATATAGAAAATGAAAAACAAAGAAGATATAATGAAACACTAAAACAATCCACTGTGTAAAAAATAAATCAAATGAAGAAATTGGTGAAGATGAAGGGATTATTTTAATATAAAAGATTTTTAGAGTCATCATGAAGCTCTAATTTGTTTTTTGTTTTTGGTTCGGCACGAAATGTATTTATGTATGGATCTGACGAAACTGTGAAGAAATTGAAAACATCTTCATTTGTGTTTATTCTGGTATTTTTCCGGGAGTGTTCTCGTCGATACAATCGATAATCTTTGTTTCTTGCTTCTTGGGCCTCTTCTGTTAGCATTCCTATGGGTAATGTAGATGCAGAAATTATGGTACCTCCATGCCACAAAATCTTGTGCACAGTGTTCGGCATGTAGTACCACTTATATAGCTCTACGTACAAACGCAGTTTCCCGGCAGTAATTTTCAAACTTCAGTGGATCTATTGCAGCTCCGCTATTTATAGTGTCTAGGATGATTCCGAATCTGTGGATTAAGTCTTTGTTCACACCAGTAATTTCAGAAGTGATGGCAGGATCCTTCAAAAATCTGCGTGATGTGTTTCCATCGTTGGTGGTACCCATTCCTTGCTTCACCACATCAATGTTGAGTCCCAAAATTCGTTTGAATTTTCCTTGAATTTCTTTCTTTGCATTTTCTTTCACTTCCTTTGTTTTGTTACTGCTCCTCCATTTTTCAAAGCCCATATTGTACGCAATGTGCAGTATGCACTCCATGAATTTGATGCGTGCGTGCAGTGGTGAGAGGCCAAGTTGAATTGCTTCTTCATAAACGGGTTTACTTTCTAACAGTTTTAAGTCATTCATTTCTGTGGATTTAGCTTTACAGATAGGACAAACTGCCATGGACGCTGTGTCCATGAGAGCTTGTGCCACCTTGCCATCGATCATGGACAGAACTAGCGTATGAGTCACTGTAATTGTTTTATCATTGAAATTAAGTACTGTGTCCTTTAAATTCGAAATTTCATATTTCATCCTGTTCACTTCCTCTCTTATGATATCGGGTGTTTCTGTTACAAATGTAAATCGAATCGGTCTGCAGAATCGTGTAGATGATGGTCTCGGATTATCCCAAACAAGCGATTTAGTATCTGTCAAACGTAAGGGTACGAGAGATATCAGGAACATATTCGCATCGGTCGCGCCTTCATTTTCAAAAGTCTGCTTAAATGTATTGTGCCCTGAGGAGCCATCACACTCCCATTTGGATAAGAGTACGAACTGGTCGCCCATTGAGTCCAAATCACTTTCGGATTTCGTAAGGAAAATCCGTTCAATAGTGTGGTCAAGCAACGCTTGCAACTTCACTGTGGCAGAAGTTTCCGAAACTCATACGTAGGGTCATACGTAGGGAAAATATCGCTCCCTAGTTCTTTCGATGATTGCCTAAGTACGGTATAATCATGTTTTGACAAAGAAGCATCTATTAGTAGGGCCAAAGCTCTTTTGGGAGAGTATGAGACAGTTGGACTTTGGCATTTCTTCGACGCAGCAATTAAGAGTTCTTTTGACACATTGTCAAGAAGTTGTCTAATTTTATGACGTTTGGTTCGTTCGGAGCATTCCTCAAAGGATTTTTCAGGACGATCACCCTGCGCGGAATTGCATGGTTCGACAAGTGTGATAGAGAAGATGTGTTTGCGAGCCAATCCTGGTATTTTTTACGAAAAGTGTTTTTATTCCGACCAGCCTCTTGCCACCTTCTACGAAAACGGGGCACAAATGTATGGCTTAAATAACTTTTTATTTCCTGTAGGTGAGCGGAGTTGAACTGAGGATTACAAGATTTTATTGTCGCAATGCATTTTTCAACGTCATACTTGCTGTCTACTACATGGGCTGAAAAGTCTTTGGCCTGACATATAGATGGCGCCACAAACTAAAAATCCTTATATTTCCTATAGAGTACCAACCTTAACTTAGATGCTGTAAAAATTTCATGATATTTCGTTGACTCGTGTACAAGTTATAGCTTTCGAAGTGACGTTACCTCTGAATTTATCTTTACTATGGAAAAAAGTGAATTTCGTGTTTTGATTAAACATTACTTCCTGATGGGAAAAAACACTGTTGAAGCAAAGGCATGGCTTGATAAATGTTACGGCACATCTGCCCCACCGAATTCAACCATCAAATATTGGTTTGCTGAGTTTCGTCGTAACCGTACGAGCACAAATGATGCACCACGTTCAGGAAGGCCAAATGAGGCAGTTACTCCAGAAAACATCCAGAAAATCAGTGAAATCGTGTTGAATAACCGCAAAATGAAATTGAGTGAGCTAGCTAACATCATAGGCATCTCAAAGGAACGCGTTGGTCATATCATTCATGAATATTTACACATGAAAAAGCTTTGCGCGCGTTGGGTGCCGCGTTTTTTGACAATTGAGCAAAAAGCGGAACATGTTCGACTTTCAAAGCAAAATCTGGCCCTGTTTAACCGCAATAAGAAGGAGTTTTTGCGTCGATTTGTCACAATGGATGAAACATGGATCCATCACTACACACCGGAGTCCAATCGGCAGTCAGCGGAGTGGTTATGGTGAAAGTCGTCCGAAGCGCCCGAAGACACAACAATCAGCCGGCAAGGTTTTGGCCAGTATTTTTTGGGATGCGCATAACATAATATTCATTGATTATCTTGAACAAAATTATCTTGGTAAAACTATCAATAAAGAATATTACTGTAAATTATTGGATCGATTGGACGACGAGGTCAAGGTCAAACAGTCACATTTGGCAAAGAAAAAAATTTTGTTTCACCAAGACAATGCTCCAGCTCACTCGGCTCGCGATACGACTGATAAATTAAAGAAATTGCGCTATGAATTGGTCCCGCATCCCCCGTATTCTCCAGATCTGGCCCCCAGCGACTATTTCCTTTTTCCCCGACTGAAGCAGTGGTTCGCTGGTAAAAGATTTTACTCGAATGAGGAAGTCAAGTTGGAAACAAATGCCTATTTTGAGGGACTTGACACCGAGCACTATAAGACCGGCATCGAAATGTTAGCGGACCGTTACACTAAGTGCATTACTCTAAATGGAGATTATGTCGAGGAATAAAACACTTTTTTCATTAAAAAAATCGTTTTTTCATTGTTAAGCCAAAGACTTTTCAGCCCATGTAGTAAAACTAACTGCATTAATTCATTGTAAGAACAGTTAAAATTCGCCATTGCGTCTTCCGCCCCTACAAATTAATAAAACTTTTATTTATTTATGTGTACTAATTTTACCTTTGTTCGGTTATGTTTGAACAGCTTGCTTGACAGAACAAACCTTAACAAAACACTGGCGGGAAGGATTAAAAGATAATATGTAGAAGTTAATTCTCCAGAAGGGCCTACGATAGAAATAGAGAGAGAAAACAACACTGACTAACGAGAGCGAGTTGACAACCGAGATTCGGGGAAAGCGAACGCGTGAACAACGGCCGAGCGGTTCGCGAAAATGCGGGGAAAGACGAGTCCGGCTCGCGGATTGGTGACACGCGCTCGGTGACCACGAAGGCGAAAAAAAGAAGAGAGCGAGAGACAATTTCGGCTGAGGACGCGAGCGATACACATCTTCCTGAGTTAAGAATATATATTTTATTCATTAACTATTCATCGTTGAATTGATTTCGCCCTACATCACTCATCCTCATCTTGTATCACGCCCCTACAAATTAATAAAACTTTTAGTTATTTATATGTAGGTACTAATTTTATCTTTGTTCGATGATGTTTGAACAGCTTGCTTGACAGAATTAGCGAGATAATTACCAAAGCCGCAGGTTTCCGCAGCTGGTCCTTGCTTTTATCGTTAATATAGGGTTAAAAGAACATTGTAATTTCAATCACACCTTGGCGCACGTTGGCGCAAAGTAGTTACACACTTTTGACCCTATGAAAATACGATATTCCAGAAACTCTTGAGAAATACTTGTTCCAAACTTATTTCTAAACTTATTTCAACTTCTTTCAACAAAACATACCCTACTCAAACAATTCTACTCAACAGGACACATAAAATATATCTTCTGATTTCTAACCAAGTGGTCAATTATTGTCGTGAAAATAGGCTGTTTATTGTATAACAACTTCACATGGTTATAGACGAATTAAAATCCGGATATTCAAAGCCTAAACTCTTGAAACATATTAGTTAACTATCCCTCACATAAAAAGTATAGTTAATTTGCATTTTCTGACCAACTCGAAAATCGGAGTTTTTGCCGCTACCAGACTACTGTGCGACGCCCCCACTCGGCGGTCTCCTTCTGGGACATTACTGTCCTACAAAAGGAGACCGCTGACCACGCCTCCTCGCTCCCGCACATGGCTTTCACCAAGCGCGGGAGCGAGAGCTCCCCCCTGCGGCATCCCAACGCCCTGGCGAGGACACGGCGCTCCCCGGCCCATGCTGGGCACGCGGCCAGGGTGTGATGCGCCATGTCCTCGAGCACAGGGCAGTGGTGGCATCGAGTGGTGGGCTCCTTCCTTATCCGGTGCAGGTACCTATCGAAGCATCCGTGCCCCGTCAGTACCTGCACCAGGTGGAAGGACATTCCACATCCCCTTCTGTTTGTCAGTTCAGACAGACAGGGGCGGACAGCCTCGGCCGTCGCGAGCCCGGGTCCCAAGGGGTCAGACAAAACGTCCCTCCACCTCTCCTGGGTCCCGGCACTGGCCTGGAGATTCAGGGCCGCCAGGCCCCTGGCCGTGAGTTCCCCCTCCTCGCGGAGCTCCCTCACCCTCCAATAGAGGATTCGCCTCTCCTCGGCAAGGAGCTCCACGGGAGGGACACCGGCCAGGGTGGTCGCCGCCATATACGACACGGTTCGGTACCCCCGAATCGCCCTGATTAGCACAGATCTCAAGGCTTGCCGCAGCACGTGTTTTCCGCTGCGGCAGGCCAGGAGCTGCGACGCCCATATGGGTGCCCCCGTAGGGCGATCGAGAGCAACGCCGTGAGGTACAGGCGGCGAGCCCTCCGGCCTGGGCTCCCTTGGGCGCGCATCAGACTGGCCACGGCCAGTCCGGTCTTGCGCACCCTGGGGGCCAGCTGCCTGAAATGCGGCCCGAATCTCCACCGGCTGTCCAACGTCAGGCCGAGATATCAGGTGTAGTAAAAAGAAATCCATTATTTATGCATGAAATTGAAGGCTTTAATTACCATAGTTAGAATAATCCGATTTAGGTCAAATATGCGCCGTTTTGTTCGATAACTTGTTGCCATTTTCAAGGTAATTTCATTATGCCTCTCTCATAGAAGCCCTCGTCCCTATTGGCAAAAAATTGAGACAGTCGATTTTCACAAGCCTCTCTTGAAGCGAATTTTTCACCAGCAAAATTGTTCGCCATGGACAGGAACAGATGGTAATCACTTGGTGCCAGGTCCGGACTATAAGATGGATGTAGAAGAACCTCCCAACCATGCTCCCGGAGCTTCTGGCGAGTCACTATCGATGTGTGTGGCCTGGCGTTGTCCTGACGGAACACAATTCTTCTCCTATTGGCCAAAGCTGGCCGCTTCTGGGCGATTGCTTCCTTCAGACGGTCCAATTGTTGACAGTACAGTTCCGAGTTAAGAGTTTTGCCGTAGGGGAGCAGCTCATAGTAGATAATTCCCTGCCAATCCCACTAAACACACAGCAAAACCTTCCTGGCCGTCAATCCTGGCTTGGCCACCGTTTCCGCCGGCTCACCGCGATTCGACCACGACCATTTTCGCTTGACGTTGTCGTAAGTGATCCATTTTTCATCACCAGTGACCAACCGCTTCAGAAATGGATCGATTTTGTTGCGATTCAGCAGCGATTCGCAGATGGAAATTCGGTCCATGAGGTTTTTTTTCGTTAACTCGTGTGGCACCCATATATCGAGCTTCTTTTTGTATCCAGCCTTATTCAAATGGTTCCAAACGGTTTTTTGTGCAATCTTTAGCTCTTGGGCAATCGAAACAGTGCTTACATGACGGTCGGACTCGACAATGTCCATGATTTTATCGATATTTTCGACAATTGGCCTTCCAGTGCGTGGTGCATCTTTGACATCGAAATTACCGGAAACTGTCAAGGGGAAACTGTCAAGAAAAGGATCTTCATATTTGATGAAAATGTTACCAACAGTAGTATTTATACTAATTCAAATGTGTGTAAAAAAGATGTGAAACCCAAATAAAATTATTTTAGAAAACGAAGAAGAAGCTCCAAGTACATGCGTTCCAGCGTTTGTTCCGCAGATATAGATTTAAAAAAATGTTATAAAAGAACAAGGACCAAGAAAATAATATGGGATGTTATATTTTAAAAATTCCCCAAAAATTATTTCATTGCATAGAAAAAAATATTCAGGAAAAAATTTAATGCAAGTTTGTACAAAAAATGTTACTTTTTAATCTTTTTAAAAAAAAGTAATTAAATCAAAAAGTTACGCCAACTGATAATGCGAAGATATGTTGTTCAAGACATGAAAAACGAAGCAACGAAAGCAAATAAAATTAAAAATAATAAAGCAATGAAAAATAAAATTAAGATTTAGACAAAAACATTTGGTGTACCCAGGATGCATTAAAACAAAAGTTATTATAGATTATACATTTCAATCTTCTAATAATTGCGTTGATACATTTTATAATTATATAATGGCAATCTATATTTCTAAAAGTTAATATTGAATGTGTTAACACTATATATTTGACAGTTTATGATATCTAGGTACGCCAAGTGTTTTTGTCTAAATCTTAATTTTATCTTTCATTGTTTTATTATTTTTAATTTTATTTGCTTTCGTTGCTTCGTTTTTCATCTTCAATTACCACCTGTACACGAAAATCATATTTTCGTACAATTATCGGATGCAAATATTAATAAATATCTTGGTTCTTTAGATACGGTTAATTTGTGGACTAACTTATTTGACTACTTTTTTTTTGGTCACGCAGGGGAAATCCTCATGGATACTCCCGACCCTTGGGGGGATCGAGGGTTATGTCGGACTCTTACCGACTAAAACCACTGCGGGATGTCTACCTGTCGAACCGTGAGGAGGGGAGTCAGGGGAACTGCTCTCGCATTCCCTCCCCAACCCCCCGGCCCCAGGGCTCCCTTTCGGGAGGGAACCTCTCGCCATCTGTGTACCACCATGTTCCACAAAGGGGATCCAGGGTGCGGTCCCCGGCGGGTTGCCCTGCCGGTTGGCCTTCTGGTGCTTCCATTGAAGGAAAGAGGGGACATCCACCCTTCCTCGTTACCCCCTCCCTGCTAGTCAGGGAGGGGAGGGATCTTGGGGTAGTGGACCCAGCCCCAACTGGGTGTTCCACTCCCCCCTGTCCCTACCTGTCCGACGTGCGGGGGAAACCAGGGGATCCACCTCGGACGAGTCCTTCGATGGGCTCGCCCTAATCGGATTCCCCGGATCCCCCCCCCCGGCGGGCTCGTGGCGTCCGAGAAGGAGAACTTGGCCTCCTGTTATCCAGGGATCCTTCCTCTTCCCCTTCGGCCGGTGCGACCTCGGGTCCGCTGCCAATACCCCCCCCCGGGAAGCGCCGACCGCCCGCCTCCTCCTGAGGCGGTTCTCCAGTCGGCGCTCCCACTCGGCGACCTCCTTCTTGGACATAACGTACCTGCAGAAGGAGGCTCCCTCCTCCTCGCTCACCGCACATGGCCCGGACCAAGTGCGGAAGCGAGATGTCCTCCTCCCGGCATCCCACCGTCCCGGACAGGACACGGCGCTCCTCCCTCCAGGCTGGGCAAGCAGTCAGAGTATGGTACGCCGTGTCCATAAGCACGGGGCAGTGGTGGCATCGGGTGATAAGCTCCTTGCCGGTCCGATGCAGGTACTTTCCGAAGCATCTGTGCCCCGTCAGCACCTGCACCAGATGGAAGGTCAATCCACACCCCCTCTTGCCTGCCATTTTGGACCGGCAAGGGCGGACAGCCTTGGTCGTCTCGCGCCCGTACCCCCGTGGGTCGGACAAAATGTCCCCCCACGTCTCCAGGGTACGGGCCACGGCCTGGGATCTCAGACCTCTCAGGGCCATAGCCGTCAGCTCCCCCTCCTCGCGGAGCTCCTTAGTCCTACAGTAGAGGACTCGCCTCTCCTCGGCGAGGAGTTCCACGGGAGGGGAACCGGCCAGGGTGGTCGCCGCCATGTACGATATTGTGCGGAACCCTCGTATCGCCCGAATTTTTTTGTTCTGTACGTAAAATAACTCATCAGACTTGAATGTACATTGGCCTCAGCGCCTGCCTGAGACGGTAGATGCAGTCCCGACAGGCGAGAAGCTGGGACGCCCATATGGGCGCCCCGTACATGGCGATCGAGAGCACCGCACTCACGTACAGGCGACGAGCTCTCCATCCTGGACCCCCCTGATTGTGCAGGCGGCTGGCCACCGCCAGCCCAGCCCTGCGCACCCTGGCGGCCAGTTGCCTCAAATGAGGCCCGAAATCCCACCGGCTGTCCAACGTCAGGCCGAGATACTTCATCGTCGGCCCGACGCGGATGTGGACGCCATCGACCAGGACCTGCGTCTCCGGTGGCGCCCCTCGACTGCCGTCGTGAAAAAACACGGCCTGTCTTTTGTGGCACCACCTTGAGACCCAGGTCCCCGGTGGTACTCACCACCGATGCCACCGCCACTTCCGCGTAGAGGCGGGCTTCCTCCCAGTTCCTTCTCCCGGCCGCCATTAACGTGTCGTCCGCGTAGCAGACGACGTGGCAGCCTGGGGGAAGGGGAGTGCGCAACACCCGGTCGAACGCGATGTTTCATAGCAGGGAGTCGAGGATCGACCCCTACGGAACACCGCGCTCCATTGCGCGTCGGCCTTGGACCCCGCCCTCCTTAGGGAAGGCGAGGTCCCTGTCCCCGAAGTACGCCGAGAGGATCCGCCGGAGATAGACGGGCACCCCGTGGTGTTCGAGGGCCCGTCCAATTTCCGGCCAGGGCAAGGTATTGAAGGCGTTCTTTATGTCCAGAAACACCGCCAACAACACCCCGCCTCCCCTCTCTCCACGACCGTCCTGGTCAGGTCCCGGAGGTGTTGGATAGCGTCCAACGTGGACCTACCGGACCTGAAGCCATATTGACGGTCGTGGAGGTTCGGCCCCTCCGAGGACAGAGGCTGGACGAGGCGGTCGGCAACGATGTGCTCCAGCATTTTGCCCGCCTCGTCCAGCAGGCATATCGGCCTGTAGCCCGACGCACTCCCGGGTGTCTTGCCCTCCTTGAGGAGGAGGACCAGTTTGGTCCTTCTCTACGCTGGGGGAACACTCCCTCCTTGAGGTATCCGCTGAATACCCCGCGTGTGGCTGCGGACAGGCTTCCTTCGCCGAGGGCGAGCGCCCAGGCGCGGCCAGGAATTCCATCGGGGCAAGGAGCTTTCCCCTTACCACCGAGTTTCTTCCTGGCCCTGACGAGCTCCTCCGGACTCACAGCCAGGTCCTCGTCCCAGTCTCCCTCCTCCAATTCTGGGGCAGGGATCCTGGGGAGGGGGGGGCCTTCCACCCTCGGAAAGAGGGTGTCCAGGAGTCCCTCGAGGGCCTGGCTGTCCAGCGTTTCCGTAGGTGGAGGCGCCCAAGGGCGGATCTTCCCCATCGACTTCTTATACGGGCGCCCTCACGATCCTCGTCCAGAGAGCTCGTCAGTTGCTCCCACTCGCTTGACCTCGGCGATGGCATCGCGGAGGGCTTTCCTGGCGAGCAGGTAGTCCTCCTTCGCCCTCGTGACATCCCCGCCTCGTCACCGAGTTCGATAGAAATACTGCTTGTCCTGTGCGGAGGAGTCACGGAGTTCCGCGATCTCCTCCGTCCACCAGTATGCGACCCGGCGCCGGCGGGGATGGGCTTGGGGCAGCGTCGCACGCCGACGCTACAATGCCCACGATTTCCTCAGCCCCTTTCAAGGGGCTGTGGGCCCACTCACCCGGCTCCTCATCGAGATGCCAGGTGGCCACGAGAACGAACACCCGAAACCTATCCGCGTCCAGTCGACTGAATGCCCACCTTCCGGGGAGGGGAAAGTCCCCCTCCGCGAGGCAGCGAGGGGCCCGCACCCGTGGAGGTTTGGGGAGCCGGAGGGCCCACACCATATACCGATGGTCGGATAGTGTTTCGCCCTCCACCTCCACCTTCCACTCCTGGAATAACCAGGCTGCCGAGGGGGTAGCCCAAATCGATGACCGACTCCCCCCCCCGGCCGCACACAGGTGCTGGCCGACCCCTTGTTTATTAACAAGAGGCCCAACCCCGCTGCTCAGTTGATCACGATCTCGCCCCAAGGGTCCCGCTGCCGGGGACTGCAGCCCCACCCTTCCGAGTGAGCGTTAAAGTCCCCGGCGATGACGACGGGTCGGGGGTGGCACCTACGCACCACATCCCCAATCCCGTCAAGGACCCCTTTTATACGGGCGAGGTCTCCGAGACCGACTTTGTTTCCACGGTGGTGGCGATACACCCCCACTACCGTAACGGGCCCACAGTCGACCGCCACGAACGAGGACCCCCTTTCCCTTAATTCACAGGGAGGGGTCCTCGCTGCAGGGTTCTCCACCACGGCCACCGAGTCGTCTCGGCTGCCGAACCAACTCACGCTGCTCACTGGTACCCGGTACGGCTGGGCAGCGACCCCCAGCCCGGCGCTCAGCTCTAGGATCCTAAGCAACCACAGGTCCTGAGCCTGGGCGCCGTGGCCGAGGTTGGCCTGTAGGACCCGGAGAAGCGTGAAGACTAAGCCTTCTCCGCTTCCTCCGAGCTACCTACAACCATCCCCTCTTGGGAGACCTCTGGCGGCGGAGCCGCTTCGGTCTCCCCCGAGGGGGCCCCGGTGGCCATGGTGGCCTTAGACACGGGTACCTCCAGTGACGCGGAGTCACGGGGGGTCCTACTTCAACGTCACCCTCCCCTCGGGAGTATGGGGGAGGTTCGTTATCTTGGGGAGTCGGAGGTGGCACTCCCACTGACTCCCCGGTTTCTACAGTTGTTGGAGGTGTCCCTACTGGATCCACCCTCCTCACCTTCCTAAGATCCGTCTCCTCTTCGTACTGGTCCGTAGTCTTCCTCGACTCCGGGTCCTCCGTTCCCCTCCTCTTCCTTTGAGACAGGGCCGTCAACTCCATCGGTTCATCCTCTGGCGGGGCGGGGGATGAGCTCCACCCATGCTCCTCCCTCCACTCTTGTGAGAGGAGGACTGTTGAGGCAACCTCCTCGTCCATCTGGTCACTTGTTGGAGAGTGAGCAGGCTCCGTCACCAAGTCCCTCGTTGAAGAGGTGCTCACGTCGGCACCTCCCTCCTGCAGCACCCGGTCCAGTGGTGCCACCGCGAGGGTTCGGGCCTCCCCCGCTTCGGCTCCTCCCTTCCCAGTCTGCTCCTCTCCCTTCTCTTTTCTCTTCCCCTTCCTTTTTCTCCTGGGAAGGGGCTTACAGGCAGGCCCCCCGATCTTGTGACCGGCGGGCCTGCCTTCCTCGGCGCAAACGGAGCAACGTACCGCCGCCTGGCACCCCTTGGCGCGGTGACCGGGGTTACCGCAGCGGTAGCTAAGACCGCTGCAGTCGACGGCGCTAGTGCACCGCTCGTGCACATGCCCCCGCTCCAAACAGCGGTAGCAGAAAGTTGCGCGAGCGGGCAGCGCCGTCACCCCGGCGCGGGTCTACCCCACCGGGACCCGCTCCGCAGCGGCGACTTTTGCAGCCGCCGCTAACAGACACCGCACCACCACCGTGCCGACGCCCCTCTGGGAGACGCTCATACCTCCCATGGAAACTTCCTCGGGAGTGCATCCCCCAGAGAGGGCCACGGCGGCCGCCACCTCATCGGCCCCGGTTGTCGCGTCCAGCCCGGAGATTCGTAAAGCTACGAGTTTCTCCGGCCTTCGGACGCGAAAACCGGGGCCTTTTTCCACCAGCTTGCGGAGCTCCTCCGCAAACCGGTCGACGGACGGCCCCACCTTGAGGCCAGGCACCTCGACAAGCATAGCCCCGTTAAGTGCTTGGCAGACTCTCAGGGGCACGTTAATCCCCAAGTCCACCGGCTTGATGCGGCGCCTGGCCTCCACCATAAAGTTATGTTATTCACCGCTGATTATGACGGCCGCCGAGCGCGGCAGCTTCGGCTTGCCCCGTCCGGCATTCTGTGCCCCCCCCAGGTACTCCTTTGGGAGGATCAGGGGTTTCCCCGTTATTCTTTTCCTCCCCTTGTGTCCTCTACTTCCCCGCCGGGTAACCTACGCCCATGTCTCCTGTGGCGGTTGTTGTCCTTCTGCGGGTCTAAGCGCCTGCCAAAGGCCTCTTTCCAAGGGATCCCGGCCCCAGTCCTTTAGGTCCTTCTCCGGGATCCCCATCTTCGGGATCTCCTTCTCCTTTCCGGTTTGTGGACCAGGAGCCAAGCCCGCCCCTCCACCTGTCCGGGCTCGTTCCTGCTCCTCCTTTCTTCTTCTCTTATCCTCCTTCTTCTTCTTCTTTCTCTTGGCCTTGCCCTTTTTCCCTTCTCCCTTCGGGGCGTCTGCCAGTTTTGCTGATGGTGGCGGAGCCGGTGTCCCCCCTGGAGTGGACTTCCCCCTCTTTTCCCGGACCGGAGTTGGTGTTGGGGGCCCTATCCCCTCGGGCACCCGGCTGCCCTTTCTCTCCACATCCTGACGAGCCATCACCGCCCTTAAGCGGTCAAGCTCAGCCAGGATGCCGAAAGAAGGGCCCGGATTGGCCAAGGCAGCGTCCAAGGCCCCCCTCCACCCCCTCCGGTCTTTGCACTGGGGCGGGGGCCTCCTCCGGGAAGTTGTCGTTGAACGACGGCACCTCCTCGAACGAGACCTCCCTCCCCACCTTCCTTTCTTCCTCCTTAGGAGAGGAGAACGAGGGATGAGTCTTGGTCCTCCTTTTCTTCCTCCTCTTCCTTTCCAGGGTCTTCGTGTCTCTTAGTTCCTCCTCCGTGGAACCTTATTTGACTATGACGAATTAACAATCAATATGCGTCAACAAAGAGATACATCTTATTGCGATTTATTATCCAGAATTCGAATTGGTTTACTGACTAAATCTGATTCAGAAATTCTAGAAAATAGAAAAATATCTTTTAAATGCATTTCATTAGAGCCTAGATTAAATTAATTATATAACTTTATCAATTATTTGCCACTGGACACTGTGTGCTCATTACCTTGTCATATGTGCGATATTCTAAATCTTGCAATGTTAACTCGTATATCTTCAAAAGAAAATTATTGATTGCTGAAGATATTATTGAATGTATCCTATATGTAAAATAGGAAGTATTAAAATTATTTTCAGATAATGATGATAATAATTCTAAAACAGCTGGCCTTTCAAAACAAATTATTATTAAGGTCGGAGCAAATGTTATGATACGGCGTAATGTTGATACTAGTTTGGGTCTTGTAAATGGTACAATTGCTACTGTTATTTCAATTGGAGAGGACACGTCAACCAACTATATAGAAAAAATAAACATTCTCTTACCGTCAGGAATAAAATATTTAATTGAAAGAGTAAGCGTTAAGTTTGAGGTAATGGATGGAGCATATGTCATTAGAAAGCAATTTCTATTGTCTTTAAGTTATGGAATTACTATTCATAAAAGTCAAGGACTGAGTCTACAAAATGCTATTATGGATATAGGTAACTTTGTATTTAGTTGTGGCCAAGTTTATGTAGCATTATCACGAATAACATCTATAGAGGGATTGTATTTGATTAACTATGACCCTTCATCAATAAAAGCTAATAAAGAAGCTATTATTGAATATAATTGATTAAGAAAGACATATAAAGCAGAGGCAGCAATGATTACTATTTCAAAAAAGCGTCATCGTAAAATAAAAGATGTCTTATGGACATTGCCAAACGTTTTTTTCTCTGTTCAAGAAACATATAAAAAACTCCACTCACAGCATGGATCATAAATTGTTTTCAAAATACAGATAAAGTTTCGTGTTATGCAAATGCAGTACTGCAATGTTTGTTACATTTAGGTGATATTAGAAAACAATTATTCATTTCTGATAAGCTAAATTTTTTTCCGCCGGTTTCTTCTAAGAAAACCCTGTTCAGCTCTGTCGCAAAGTCTTTTTATTACTTTCCTATCAGGATGGCGTTTGTCTGGAAATCTTTCAGCATAAAGCCTTTCTGCTGCCGAGTAATTATTCCTGGCCTCACCCAAAATGCGAATCATGTCCACAATTTCATTTGGTGGATAAGCAGCTATAATTATAAAGAAAAAAAGCCCCAAAAGACCAAAAATTCCTGTCTTATCAAAAAAAAGTCAATGGATAATAATATGCGTCTATCTGAGACTTCGCCAAAATACCGACAGTTGCCCAAGTAAGAAATTTGAAACAAAACTTCTTGATATTTGTTTCATTAAAAGAATTGACAATTGTACTTTCACAATTGTTACAGTTCATTGATTATCAGGCAATACAGGATCTCGTCTTGACTGGCTGGATCATGCTCAGATCTTGCCCTGACTGGTTGGATCATGCTCGGATCTTGCCTTGACTGGTTGGGTCATGTAAGATAAGACTATCGGAAAGTGAATGTTTTACAAAATATGTTGTATTTTTATCAAACTTTTGTAAATTTGGAGCTTTATAACTCGAAAAATACTTCACAAAAAAACATTTAGTTATAGTGTTTTGAAAAGCTCTCGAGGTCAGCTACAAGAATATGTAATAAAAAGTAGGGGGTGCCATCTAAAAAAATTGAGGTAACCTTCACGTGACCTTCAAATGACTCTTCAAGGTCAAATCAATGGTACCATCTTATGGCCTCCTCGAAACCATACAAAATGTGTCTGAACCATTTTTCTCTAAAATCAAAAATAAGAGATATTTTGGGTGGACACTTAAAATGTCCCATTTAACCTGACACATCGTAATATCTGGAAAACTACATGTCGGATCAAAAAAAGTGGGTAATGAAATTTGTTCGCCTCGAAGGGGGACATCCAATGATATCAAACTCGACCTCCCACCCCACTCCCGGGGGGTGGGAGTGGGGGGCAACTTTGAAATCTTAAATGGGAACTCCCATTTTTTATTGCAAATTCGGATTCTACGCCACAAAATACGTAAGTTTCGTCCGAAACTTTTTTTTGATTCGTGATAGATGGCGCTGTAATCGCAAAAAATTAAATTTTCTGCAATTCTCCAGAAATGATTATTGGATTGAAAAATAAAAAAATATCTGTTCAATATTTTTAAAAATATTTTTAAAAAACAATAACAGTTATTCCCCCCCATCCCCTCGGGGTAGGGTAGGTGGTAACGCTCAAATTTTAAATAAGAACCCACATTTTTCATTGCAGAATTAGATTTTACGTGAAGTTTTTATGGAAACAATTTTTTTTCATTCGTGATAGATAGCGTTGAATTTTTCCGAGAAACTACTTTTAGCGTTACCCAGGAACAACGACAAGGATGTAGTAGCTTTCTGTTGCCTTCGGGATGCTTGTTTTAGGTGGGTCCCCTCGCCTCTCACCATCGGGGTGCTTGTTTTAGGTGAGTGAAAAAAATGAAAAAAATTTTTTCCATAGAAACTTCACGTAAAGTCTAATTCTGCAATGAAAAATGTGGGTTCTCATTTGAGATTTGAACGTTACCACCCACCGTACCCCGAGGGGTTGGGGGGGAATAACTGTTATTATGTTTTCTAAAAATATTTTTAAAAATATTGAACAGGTATTTTTTTATTTCTCAATCCAATGATCATTTCTGTAGAATTGCAGAAAATTTAATTTTTTGCAATTACAGCGCCATGCATCACGAATAAAAAAAAAAGTTTCGGACGAAACTTACGTATTTTGTGGCGTAAAATCCGAATCTGCAATAAAAAATGGGGGTTCCCATTTAAGATTTCAAAGTTGCCCTCCACCTCCACTCCCCGGGAGTGGGGTGGGAGGTCGAGTTTGATATCATTGGATGTCCCCCTTCGAGACGAACAAATTTCATTACCCACTTTTTTTGATCCGACATGTAGTTGTCCAGATATTACGATTTGTCAGTTTAAATGGGACACCCTGTATTATAGAATATTATGGAATGTTATTTTTTAACCTGCCATAAACTGTATTCTTGCATAAAAAGAATGTTTAGGGAAAATTATTAATACGATTGTACAAAAAAATGTTACTTTTTAATACCTTGTAACAAAAATAATGAAATAAAAAATTGCGCCAATTGGTAATGCAAAAGTATGTTATATGAAACATAACAAACGATGAAGCAAAAAAACTAATAGAGTAAAAAGTTTCTAGAATTAAAACATTTGCGTTTTATAACCAAGAATAAAGAAATTATTATATTATACAAAGAATATAATCTTAAGAAAGTCATATTTATTGACATTACAAAAAGTATCTATTGACTAAAACTTAAAAAATATAAAAAATAAAATTAAAAATATAAAATAATTAAAGAAATTGATAAATAATCAAATAATGAATAACAAAAATGAAATAAACAGAATAATAAACATAATAGACATAATAAAAAAATGAAAACTAAAATTAAGATTTAGACAAAAACACTTGGCGTGCCCTTGTATATATAAAAATAACGTTAATATTATATTACTAGAAGATTGAAATGTACAAATATAAGAATATATTCAAATGTAAGAATATATTCTTTGTATAATATAATAATTTCTTTATTCTTGGTTATAAAACGCAAATGTTTTAATTCTAGAAACTTTTTACTCTATTAGTTTTTTTTTGCTTCATCGTTTATTATGTTTCATATAACATACTTTTGCATTACCAATTGGCGCAAATTTTTTATTTCATTATTCTTGTTATAAGGTATTAAAAAATAACATTTTTTTATACAAAGGTATTAATAATTTTCCCTGAACATTCTTTTTATGCAAGGATACAGTTTTTGGCAGGTTAAAATATAACATTCTATAATATTCTATAATATAATTATCTTTGTCTTGATTTTTTGTAACGTTCTTTTGGAATTTGTTTTTAGAAATTAGTCCTCTACGGGATTTTCTATATGGAACGGTTAATTATATATCCGAGAACTGTTATCTTCGTCTTTATTTCTTTGTAATATTAAAAACAATTTTTAAAAAATCAGTGTTTTTTATACGGATTTTTATACGGAACAAACGCTGGGCTGCGTGTACTTGGCGCCTTTATTACTATTTTTTTTATATAAATTTACTAATGTTGGGTCCGCTTGCTATATCGAGTGATAAAGTAACCAATAATTAAAACATATGTCAATCTTTATTTATCTTGAAGAAAAAGCCGTCAGAAGAAAAAGAAGTCAATCTTTAACTATTTTGAAAAAAAGACATATAAAGAAGAAATACGTACGACAGAGATATGAAGAAATTTTCTAAGTCCCATAAAAGTGAATTTTTTTCGTAATTTTGGCGTTCCGACGGAAGTACTCATAGCCCCCACAAGAGTTCTATCGAATATCCTTACAAATTGCCGCGCTGCAACCGAAGTTAAGGAAACAACAACTACAAACGCATAAAGTCCGAGTTTTCAGATATTTCCTAAATTCCCAAAAGCTGCATTTTTTCGCAATTTCGCAGTCCAGACGGGAGTTCTAGTAGCCTCCCGAAGAGTTCTATCGGTTTTCCTTATGACTTGAATCGATTCGAGTAGAAATGAAAGAATTGTAGCTCATCAAAGTATCGCAGATGCCGAATTTTCTAAGTACAACTAGGGGAAAAATTTTTTTCGAAAATCGGTCAATTTCTTGAGGGTTCTGATAGCCCCCCGAAGAGTTCTATCGGTTCTTCTTATGACTTGAATCGATTCCAGCAAAAATGAAAGAGTTCTAGCTCATCAAAGTATCGTCGATGTCGAATTTTCTAAGTCCAACTAGGAGAAAAATTTTTTTCGAAAATCGATCAATTTCTTGAGAGTTCTGGTAGCCCCCCAAAGAATTCTATCGGTTTTCTTTATGACTTGAATCGATTCGAGCAAAAATGAAAGAGTTGTAGCTCATCAAAATATCACAAATGCCGAATTTTCTACCAAGTAACACTACCCAACTGATACTCAGCAATTTGAATGAAACTTAACATACTTATTAAACACCGAAAAATATTAAATACGTGTTTTTTTGTTTCGGCTAAATACGCTTTTTAAGGGTAGAAAGCACCCCTCAACTTCTGGAGGTGGAAACAGTTATGGCTAATTATTTCTGAAACGATACATTTTCTGAAAAAAGTGCTTAGAACCAAAGTTGTAGAGTTCAAAGTGATGCACTTGATGGCGACCTTGAAATCGACCTTGAGGTCGATTTTCAAGGTCAATTAAATTTGGAAATAATTAGCCGTTGCCGGACTTTGACCACCACATCCTGTATCTATAATCAATAATTTTATGCGTTGACTAAATCTGTCTTCAGAATTGATTTGTTGCATTATTTTCCTAAAAAAAGGAAAAATTTGACATAATGGGAAAATAGGCGCAAATTTATAGAAAAAATAAGGAGAAAAAAGTTTTGTAACTTCGGAATAGAAGTAAAGATAAGAAAACATAAAATGTCACTCTAATTGTAAGTTAAACATTACCTTCATGCTATATTAGAAATTTTCAAATTTTTTAAAATTTTTATTGCTACTCTGGAGTTATCCACAATACCTTTTATTCTTTATTTTGTATTAGGATTTCATTCGGACATGATCAATTATTATTTTCCCGACTGTCGTTGAGCAAGCATTTTCCAAAATTACTTCTTGATCACTTATTTGCTATGAACTATCTTGCTCGTGAATTTCGTTCGAATATACCATCAACCATCATTTTCACATCTGTACTTGGGAGAATGTTCATTGTTTATAGTTTTACGTCAATTGTTCTTACGACTGCTGTTTCTTGTGATTGTTTTCAAAATTCTTTCGGAAAGTATTTACTGCAGGTACTTTTCCATCATTTGTTCCTACGACTATTTTTGTGTTAATTTCATTTAGTCTTATACAATCATAAACTCTGCTTTCTATGAATTTACTTTGAATCTCTGTTATAATATTATTAAAGCATTGTTAATCTGTAAAATTTCATAATGTCATTAAACCCAAAAAATATTTTAAAGTTATTATGCCTCACTTTCGAGGACTCAGTGTACAATATAGAATCTAGAATAACAGATAAAGAAAGATCAATCGCTTCTCAACTTGCAGATTTGATAAAAGAAAACGCTATCAGTTTTGATATATTTAAAGAGACTTATGATACTTTGAACTGTACTAATGCTAGTGTGATTCCTGATGCTGTTTTAGTTAAAGACAATTCAGAAGATGCTTCGAAAGTTGTGCAAGACGATACAAAAGTCAGAGAAATTGTAGACATTGATTATAAGGAGAGAGTAATTGAATTTTGGCGATCTGGATAAAAGAAAAGAAGGAATATAGAATCAGTTAAAAACCGATTTAAGAAAGTTATAAATATAACACAATTGTACCGACGGGAAGCACAAGTTACTGAGAGTGAGTCAAGGACTGATAAATTATTATATCTATAGAGTGGGTCAAGGACTGATAAATTATTATATCTATAGAGTGGGTCAAGGACTGATAAATTATATATCTCTCAATATGTTCTAGAACAATTTAACAGTGCATCTGATCGAAATCTACCTATTCACGATTTAGATCTACAGAGATGGGCCTTGAAAGCAAAAGAGGTAGTTCATTTGCCTTCTTAATTATTTGCGGCTTCATCAAAATGGATACACAACTTTAAAATACAACATGGTATTGTTTCAAGAAAAATAAATAAATTTGTGACACAAGCGTATCTTTTAAATAAAGCAGAACTATTGGGACAATCTTCCAATTATGTGAGTCAAGTTAAACTAGAGATAGGCTTGCTAGGAACAGCAAATATTTACAATTCAGCTCAATCAGGGTTCAATTTGGAAACACATGCTGGTCGTACATTAGCCTCAAAGGGTTCTTTGAAAGTGGAGTGTCTTGCTCAATCTTTGAATTCCTTGACTCACAGTTACACAATACAACCTTTAATATTTGCCGATGGTATCTTGAAATCCCCCTTATTAATAGTTCTGCAAGAAACAAATGGCCGTTTCGGACCGATAATACAGAAGTCAATGTACAAAGCAGATAATACCCTCGTTTTCGTCACAAAATATGGAAAATTGACATCCGACATTGTTATTAAATGGTTTGAAGATATCTTCTTGCTTAATGCTGGGAAGAAGTCTATTTTGTGTTTGGACTCTTGATCAGGACAAACAGAAAAGAAATTTTAAAATATAGACAAGGGTAATAAAGAAGTAAAAATCCTTACAATTCCTGCGGGAATAACTGGCTTCACTCAACCATTGGATGTCTACGTATTCAGACCGTGGAAAAACTTCCTGAAACAATTTTTGGACTTAATTCTCTTATACAACTATGATATTAACCTACATTTGAGGAATAACATTCTCAAAATTCAATCATTAACCCACAATTAATTCTCATTACCTCGATTCCAAAACATGATTAAATATGCCTGGTGGAAAAGTGGATATATTGAAAAAAAAACAGATAGATGTGAAACGCCTGTTGATTTCTGTTTAAAGAATTGTGGGACAGTCTGCAAAATCTGCAATAATATTGCATTAATAAAATGGTGTACTAACTCTCTGTGCATTTTTTTGCGAAAGAAGATAAAACTATTCTTCATTATTGCCATAAATATAAAGAATAATGCCAATTATCATGGAATTTATACTCATAGACTATGAAAAGAAATTATGAAATCTTGCCTTCACTGGCTGGATTTCGCTCACATATTGCCTTCACTGGCTGGATTTCGCTCACATCTTGCCTTCACTGACTGGATCTCGACCATATCTTGCCTTCACTGGCTGGATCTCGACCATATCTTGCCTTCACTGGCTGGATTTCGCTCACATCTTGTCTTCACTGGCTGGATCTCGACCATATCTTGCTTTCACTGGCTGGATCTCGACCATATCTTGCCTTTACTGGCTGGATCTCGATCACATCTTGCCTTATTTGAATGAATAATTAACTTTCAATTCCTTTATTGATCGAATTATTGACTGATTTTGCCTTAATTGGTTGGATCAATGAACAATTTTAAATTGCAGAGGCTTGTTTTATTTACAAATGTTCTGACTGTAAAATTTTACGCTCTATCGATTCTCGGGATGAAAAGTAAACTTCTCCCTTTGAAAAACATGAAATGATTTTCAAATGACCTTGAAAATCGACCTCAAGGTCGACTTCAAAGTCGCCATCAAGTGCATCACTTTGAACTCTATAACTTTGGCCCTAAGCACTTTTTTCAGAAAATGTATCGTTTCAGAAATAATTAGCCATAACTGTTTCCACCTCCAGAAGTTGAGGGGTGCTTTCTACCCCTAAAAAGCGTATTTAGCCGAAACAAAAAAAACACGTATTTAATATTTTTCGGTGTTTAATAAGTATGTTAAGTTTCATTCAAATCGGTGAGCATCAGTTGGATAGTGTTACTTGTACAAGTACAAGTACAAGAGAAAATTCTTTTTCAAAAATCGGTCAATTTCTTGAGAGTTCTGGTAGCCCTCCGAAGAGTTCTATCGGTTTTCCTTATGACTTGGATCGATTCGAGCAGAAATGAAAGAGTTCTAGCTTATCAAAATATCCTGAATGCCGAATTTCCCAAGTCCAACTAGGAGAAAAATTGTTTTCGAAAATCGGTCAATTTCTTATGAGTTCTGGTAGCCTCCTGAAGAGTTCTATCGATTTTCTTTAAGCGTCAAAGCGCTAAAGTTCAAGCTAAAAAACTTATGGCCTTTAAAAATTTACGCAATTGTGAAGTTGGCCCCCTCCCCCCATAACTTTATTTTGTGTTTTGACGACTTTAATCAACGGAATTCTTTTTTTTATTGATAGAGAACTCTAGAACTCTTTGGGAGGCAATCAGAACTCTGCTCATTTTTTTCAAATTTTGAAAAGGTGAGGCGAACTTCACAGAGGTCAAGAGACTACGACGCTTCTCCAATCATCCATCTCAGCGCGCTTATTCGTCAGATTTCTGTAATTAATAATTCGATAATTATTGCAAATCTCGCAAAACGTGTAGGATTTTTATGTTTGTCTTAACCTAATTTACCTTCACACTTCGGGTTGGCAGCTAATTACCGAACACCCTGTATACACAGGGTGTCCCATAATTGTAATACACCATCTCCATAGGGGCGTAGAGCTAAGCGAGAGGAACAAAAAAGTCCTCTTCCATTTAGTGATATCTCGTATATTTTTTAGTAATAACTGCGTAAAATTAGTCACGCCTATCGCGTCCTATAGACGCTCTGACTTCTTGGCACGTTGATGCCGCGTGACGGTTAATATTATCGCTCAGCTTCGACGCACACAGCTCATCCCGGAGTGTCTATAGGCCGCGATGGGCGTGACAAAACGCCAAACTTTACGCGGTTATTACTAAAAAACTATATGAGGTATCGCTAAATGGAACAGGACTTTTTCGTTTCTCTCGCTTAGTTCTACGCTCCTATGGTGTGTTACAATTATGAGACACCCTATATAGACACATATACATATATACACATACATATACACATCCCAAGTAGAACAGAAAATCATGATGACATCAAAATGACGTCAAAATAATGAAGAAATTTCATCATAATTCAATCATTTTTTCGTCATTTTGATGCCATTGTGATTTTCTGCCTGAGATATTGACCAATAAAAGCATTTTTTCTGCAATTTATTTTTTATTTTCTATTTGAAGTGTACAACAAATTCTATTAGCACTGTCCCATTCTCTAACACAATATTTTAAAATTTCTTTCTGGTTGCATTATTGAAATATTTGTATAGAATGACTGTAAATTATTTGATGATGTGCTAATTCCAAAAATGTCTAATATCACATATCTGACTACAAATTGTAAACTATGCTAGGAAATGGAACAGAATGGATGGAATTTCTGTACATCAAATATACAGGAGGCCCATATAACTCTTAACAGCTGAATATTTCGGAAACTATTTGTCAAATCAGAAAGTTGTTCATGAGAAAGTTTTATGTATTCGAGGGGCCTTTCTAACTACATAAATATAAAATATATAACTACATAAATACATATGCCCCCTTTAAGGGGGGCAGGGAGTAACTTCGCAATTTCAAACGGGACTCGCTATAAAATGTTAGATGATTGGGTTCTACGATAGAAAACAAGTATATTTTGTTCAAAACATTTGTTTGTCAGATGTTTCTGTTAAAAGATATGATGGTGTAAAGTTTCGAACCTACAGGAAACGTAAAAACGTCGCGTATCTTCGTCTTTCGTCAGTGATTCAAACGTAAACAAACATTCATACATTCATTGAGGTTAATTTAACTATTCATGAAAATCTTGTCAGTTGTATGTTACTATTCAAAAAGCTAGCACGGTGAAAATCATAGCTATCACTATGTTTGATACAGAAGTGAATATGTTATTATTAGTATTAGGTGAATGCCAAAAGAATTATCAGTGTGCAGCAGTAATGTTTTTTGAACGTTGTGGGATTAAAAAATCGTACATGTCATTTTTTAATGTTATTTTCTTTATTATTATTAGTTGTTGTACGCAATGTTCACGAAGCCGCTTTTCTACATTAAAAAATGACACGTGCGATTTTTTAATCCCATAACGTTCAATAAATATTACTACTACACGCCGAATTCTTTTGGCATTCACCTAATATTAATAACATATTCACTTCTGTATCAAACATAGTAATAGCTATGATTTTCACCGTGCTAACTTTTTGAATAGTAACATACAACTGACAAGATTTTCATGAATAGTTAAATTAACCTCAATGAATGTATGAATGTTTGTTTACGTTTGAATCACCGACGAAAGACGAAGATACGCGACGTTTTTACGTTTCCTGTAGGTTCAAAACTTTACACCATCATATCTTTTAACAGAAACATCTAACAAAAAAATGTTTTGAACAAAATATACTTGTTTTCTATCGCAGAACCCAATCATCTAACATTTTATAGGGGGTCCCGTTTGAAATTGCGAAGTTACTCCCTGCCCCCCTTGAATGGGGCATATGTATTTATGTAGTTATATATTTTATATTTATGTAGTTAGAAAGGCCCCACGAATACATAAAACTTTCTCATGAACAACTTTTTGATTTGACAAATAGTTTCCGAAATATTCAGCTGTTAAAAGTTATGTGGGCCACTGTATATAACAATTTCCGGCAGAAATCCTAAAAATGTCCTACACGATTATTTTTGGGACTTCTTAAACACCTCCACCGACATCCTGTAACCGTCTCGAAGATGTCTTTGTGTTGTCCTGATTATGTCCTCTGAACCACATGGAGGACGTCTGAAGGACGTTCTCGGGATTTTCTGAGAACCTGCTGAGGTGCTCATTTGCTGTACCATAGAATGTCCTGAAGACGTCCCTGGACTGCTATGCGATATTTTCAAAACGTCCTTATATCCTGTCCTGGACGTCCTGAGGATGTTCTTGTGCTGTTTGGGTTTTAATGAAATTCTAGATAATATTTGTATGATCTTTCATGAAAAATATATTTAGCCATTCATATGTCTCTCTAACTATGACTGCGTACAAAAATCGAACAGAAAAATATTGATTTTAAAAAACTTTTAAAAAAATCTCGTTTTTTGGAGGAAAAAGACTAATTTTTTGAAAATTAAATCGAGATCACTTGTCAATATTGAGGAACGACTTAAAATGTTGCGAAATATTTTTGCATAGGGAATCTGTCGGGCAATGGCAGGATACGAACACAAACTGATATATACAGGGTGTTTGATAGCTGATCATGCAGACGAAAGTTGGAGATAGATTGGGTGTAGCCGAGAAGAAAAGTCATGTACCATAATGTCAAATTGCCAATAGTTATCGAGTTATTAATTAAAACATGTGAGTGACGGTATGCAAGCGCGCGCGGCGAGGAGCAACGTAAACGACAAGACGCGAGCGCGCGCGACGAGGAGCGAGCGAGCGCGAACGACGAGGAGCGAGCGAGCGCAAGCGACAAAAGGCGAGCGATCGCGACGAAGAGCGAGCGAGCGCGAACGACGAGGAGCGAGCGAGCTATAAGGAAAAAGCTATAAAGAAAAAGCTCGCTCGCTCCTCGTCGCGCGCGATCGCCTCTTGTCGCTTACGTTGCCCCTCGCCGCACGCGTTCGCCTACCGTCACTCGCTGACTCCGCCTGTATCAAATGTCTATGTGCTTACTGCGGCCGTCCTCCGCTCTCTACGCGCTCGTTGGCTCAGATGTTTTAATTAATAACTCGGTAACTATTGCCAATTTGACATTATGGTACATGACTTTTCTTCTCGGCTACACGCAATCTATCTCCAACTTTCGTCTGCATGATCAGCTATCAAACACCCTATATATGGATACATTTATTGATATAATAACACAAATAAGAGTATGTACATTATAATGAATCGGATCGTCAACGTAACAAAGATACGAATGTCCGGCGGACTGACTCAGTGACTGACTGGCTGTGTGAACGAGCGTACAAGAGAAAGAACTAAACTATGTGTTATCTATGTGTTACCTATATGTTGCACTATGTGCAAACTACAATATATGTGTGAACCGGAAGAGACGCCAACTTACGAGTGATATGGACCTGATTAATGTGATTATAGCGAAGATGCGGAGAACGATAGAATTGAATCTCTAACAGAATCAACCTGTAATGAAATTTATAAAAATAAGCAGATAATTTATTCCTATTTAAATCTATTTCTAAATGAGATATTGATTTATCCTTTAACTTATCTTTTAATTTAATTGCTATGATCTTGTGGCCTCAAGCAATAAGAAGAGAAAAAATGAATTATGGTTTAATAATCTATGCATCTATGGTTAATAATAAATCTATGCTTAACAATAATCGACACGTGAGGAATTTATCGTCAGATTTTCTGTTAAAATATATATTCGCGAATCTAAAAAAAATAACCTGGGAATTTTGCTCTCGCATATCTGCTTTGTGGAGTGTTCACTCGTGATCTAAAAGGTTTGTGCACTGATTTTTTGTTGACTTTGGAACGCGTTCTAACTTCAGGAGAGAGACAACCACTGCTTCATACGCCTGCGCTGTCACTTATTACGAGAGCAGAAGGATGGCATATATGTAGTGTCAAATAAGTAGTGATTGTGGTGTAGAGACAAATGTCTTGGAGACGCTTTGAGTTATAATTGAAAAAATGAAGAAAACAAATAGAGATTGTGAAAAAAAACCACAAAATGTTTCGTAAAATTTGTAAAACAGCATATTAAAGGAAAGTATTAATTATCTAATAATATTTTAAATGAAAAATATTTTTAAATTTGAATATAAGTTAAAAAAGTTATAAACCATAATTTCTTTAATGTTAATAATTTTATAGCTATAAATTGGCCATCAATGTTAAGTATAAATACGAATATGTATGTTTCTACGAATATATATGTATGAATGCTATCATTTGTATAGGTGGGAAATTATGTTATTGCGCTCATAAAAAATAAGCAGCAGACCAAGTCGATATTTTTTTAACAAGATACTCATATCATTCAACTTAGTCTGCTGCTTACTTTTGTTGAACACAATAATATAATTCCTCACCTACACAAATAGTAGCATTATATACATATTAATTTAATGTCGATGACAAATTTATAGCTTTAATTAACATTAAATATTGGGAGTACAAATTAGTTCAGTCCGTTTTTTATGTTAAAAGATGTATTTATTTCAAAATAAAATGAATGAACAGATCAATTAAAGTATTTTCCATCGCTGGCTACTAATTTCTCCCATTTCTCAGGCAATTTTCGAATTCCATCTCGAAAAAATGACTCGTCTTTTGAGGCGATTCAAGTTTGGAGCCAATTTTCGATATCTGCGAAAGAAGTGAACCGGTGACCTGCCAAATCGTGCTGCATCCTTCGGAACAACCAGTAATCAGAAGGAACAATGTCCGGAGAATACGGCGGGTGCGGTAAAACATCCCATTTGAGCGTTTCTAAATATTTTTTTACGACTTTTGCGACATGAGGCCGAGCATCTTTCGGTTTCAGTTCATAAGGCATCCAATTTCCTCGTTTTTGAATAATTCCCATGTCTCTAAATCGTACGGAAACGGCTTGTTGAGTCATTCCCAATGATTCTGTAAGCTCCTCTTGCGTTTAACTCAGATCTTCTTCGAGTAATGCCTCTAATTCTTTGTCCTCGAAATTTTTTGGCTGTCCAGAGCGAGGCTTGTTTTCGACACTGAAATCTCCATCCTTAAAACTCGAAACTATTCCCTACATGATTTATCAGTTGGAGCAGCGTCGCCATAAACTTCAACAAGCATTCGATGGGCTTCGACTACACTTTTCTTCCAATTAAAGCAGAAAATTAAAACCTCCCGCAAATGCTGCTTGGTTAACACAAAATTCGACATTTTCTATACTGTAAAAAGCAAGGTATGAAACTCAAAGCGATATAAACTGAATATTATTGGCAGATGTCTAACTTCTCTGAAACCGCCAAAATCGGCAGTCACTATAAACCATTCATAACAGCCGAAGCCATTTTTTGAAAACGGACCGAACTAATTTGTACATCCAATATAAATTATTAAAATTATGATTTATAACTTTTTTAACATACATTTAAATTAGAAATATAAAAACGAACTTATTGTGTCTCAAAGAATAAGTGAATCTCATAGTATCATTTTACAGGATATAAGTATAACATATTAAGAATAACAGACATAAGATGATGAAACAGTATAAGCAAGATATTGCTGCGCCCGTGTTTTTGGGGGATGTGTTATCCCCACGCTCCTGAGTGGACTGCAAAGGAATCGAGCAGAGATTGTTTGACAGCTGTTGTTGTCAAGGAGGTTGTTTAAAAAATAAAAGAAGAAGAGATGAGAGAGAGTCGCCCTAGTCTTGTCAAGACGAACGGACGTATTAAAATAAAGCTTCTTTCGTTTTGTTAATTCCGTGTTATTTTTCTTGCGCAAGGTCGCAACAATATTATCGGTCAAAACTATGATGCATATAACGTTTTGCCATTTTTATCCACGATCACTATTTGTTTCTTCATTTCTTCAATTATTACTCAAAGCGTCTCCAAGACATTTGTCCAAGACATTTGTCTCTACACCACAATCAGTACTTATTTGACACTACGTATATGCCATCCTTCTGTTCTCGTAATAAGTGACAGTGCAGGCGTATGAAACAGTGGTTGTCTCTCTCTTGAAGTTGGAACGCGTTCCGAAGTCAATAAAATATCGATGCACAAACTTTTTAGATCACGAATGTTCATAAACTGTGCTCTGAAGTCCAGCCAAGTCTTGTTTGCGTCATGTCTGTGTGTAACAATGTCATGTGTCAATGTCATGTCTTCGTATACGAAAGAACTATATATAGTAAAACGATGAACTTTTCACGTGGCATAAAAATCTTAGCAAAAACAGAGAAAAAAGAGAAAAAAAGAACTTATATAATACAGATATAAATTCTAGTGTAATGGGTTGTGGAATAACGATTAAATTATTTTACAATGATAATTTAAAGAAAATTGACAATTGACTGGAAGAAAAAAATATGTGATGATATTATTATTGCTAAATTATAAGACTACACTACAATATATTATATCATATAATATTATGCTATAGTATTATTTAAATGAGACGAGGAATAAGAATTTCTTCGGAGAGGTGAAATGTAATGAAACAAATAAACATAATTAATTACTAACTATAGAGACAATATATTTTAATTAAGCTCGTCCGAGAGGGCCGCGATGTTTCAGCGAATCAGCGATTAGCATGTCCGATCATGATTATTGTTGAAAATTACTTCGGAAAAAATGATGTATGGCCAAAAATTCATATCTCATCGAAAATGATTGCAAAATGCAAGCTATAGAAATTAAAAATATAACGAACAAAATTTATCTCTCCTTATGAGAAAGGCGAGAACACAACCGACTTTCCGGTTGTTTACGTCAAACTGAACGAGAACCGGTATCAGATTCTCCCACTCGACATTCATCTTTCTTATTATTGCGTATCTGCTTTCCAGCGGGAGAAGCCAGAGTAGTACTAAATTGGCCGTGACATTACTCGTGCATGCAAGAGCGTACACAAGAGCGTTTAGTGCACATGGACAGAGATATACTTTATGTCAGTGTCCTTTTTTATCGATAGGTAGCATTTTTGCATTCGTTATATTATCAGTACAGTGAGTCGTAGAATGTGCCGATAGACATGTCGTATATTACATGTCGTGCATTTTATACGCGGTATAGAATGTTGCAGTCAGTTGTTCAGTGATATTGAGATCAGAGTGTTCATCACGCTATTACGTTTTACACACAATTATACGTAATTACATTCTACGCACAAAGTTACACATCTACTGCTATCCTCCAGGAATAATTAGATCGTATCTTTATGTTTTTTATCTTTTTAAAAACGTGAAATTCTATGGAAGATATAAAAACGCATTAATCTCCTGTTTCTTTGAGAAACTCCAAATTTCTTAGGATGAAACGTCATTCGAAGCGAAGAAATTTTTCACTCATGCAGAGTGAAAAGTCCCTTGAATCTTCCGCTCTGAATCGTCGAGTGAATATTTTCCTTCGAAATTGCGTTTGTGAATCTGATCTATTTGTTAGAAACGTTCATTTGTATGCAGTCAAAAGTCATTCTGAGTTTGAGTGAATTATTCCTTCATACGATTCAGAGCGACATTATTGTTCGCTTCGAGTAAATTTTCACTTCTTTTCAGTGAGATTTCGCACTAAGAATTTCAGAAAGAATGCGCTGGCATTTTGTAGACATTTAGTCAAAGAGATTCGCAATTGTGTTCTTCTTTATATTGGAAGAAATAGGAAAAATGAAGTACAACCTTTTGGTATAGGAAGATAGGAGGAAGATAGGAAGTAGGATAAAATAGATAGATAATCTAAATAAAAAGATAGGATAAAATAGATAAGTAATCTTGCTGTGTCAGGAACATGTATGCGATATCTACAATTAGTAGATCTAACGTGTGATATATTAAACATGACAAATGCAGAAGCAACGTGAGAAAAGAAAAGGAAAACCTTAATCTCTTTTGTATTCATTTTGAAGAATCGTTGTATTATAGAATCGTTACGTCGATTTTTATTTTGAACATCAGAAATATAAGCAATTTTTAGCGTCATAGTTTTCATTAAAAACGTGCATAAATCTCTAAAGTAATTAAACCCAGGAAAGAAAAAGAAAATACAAGTTCTACTCGATATGCTTTATCACACAATGTAGGCCATTGCGTATTATATAAATTAAATATTGCGTTGTACGTGTTGCGTAAACGATTATCGATTATCATACTTCTTAATAGCTTCTCAACATATGAGAAGAACGTAAAAAATAACGTAATTATTGCATCTTATCTTTCTAACATATTATGATATCTTTACAGATGTAGCCGTGTATGTGACGGAATTGGATAATCATAGTTTGTCCAGTGCATATATACAGACACAGCGCGAGATATTACGTAAAGTGTGCTGTAGAATTGTCGTCAGACAATTGCTCCACTTAAATCAATATGAAGTTACTATCAATTGTTCTCGTGATTTTGGTGAGCTACGATCAAATCGCAGTTGCCTACCGGATCCTCGGCATATTCCCACTTCATGGACCGAGTCATTGGGTCATGATGCAACCTCTGATGAAAGGTTTGGCGCAACGTGGCCATCAGGTAGACGTTGTCTCGCATTTCCCGCAGAAGAAGTTGATACCAAATTACACAGACATTAGTTTGGTCGGCTCTATCCCCGAAGTTCGGAACAACGTATCCGCATCTGAAGTTTCGTTGTTCGGCAAATTTTCCATGAAATATCTGACCCAAATGGCCGGGAACAATATTTGCGAGTTACTAGGCCACCCAACATTGCAAAATCTGATCAAGAATCCACCGCAGGATCCTCCCTACGACCTCGTTATTACAGAGGTATGCTCAATAGACTCTTATTCGAAGACACAAGAAGCCACATACATTTAGTGATTCCGTTAATTATGTACATTCAGTTTTAATAAGGCTTACGCATGTACTAAAAAGTCATTAGCTTTTCTAATCGTACGCGTTATACCCAAAATACGCATTATTGTGTAAGATATGATATCGTATCGCACTATGTCCAAATGCGACAAAAATATGATAAAAACGCAATAAAATTAGAAACGAGTTTTAGTTCAATGAATGTAAGTGGCTTTGTAGAAAGTGGAAGTCGCTTAGTACATGAGTATCGCTATAATAAAATTTCAATCAAGTCCCCATTTGAGTGAATTTTGCTTGAGATCGGATACAAATTATGCATAAAATTACATTAATCCTTCACACACGAGTCACTTCATGAGAGCTTCGACTTTGTCCCACTTTGAAACATAGATATCGTACTTGTATATTTGCTATGTCTACATATCAAGAAAAGTAGAATTAAAAATTTAATCGCTATATACATTTCTTAACACAATTTCTTCTGATTATAAAGATTACTAGAAAAAGAAACTCGTCCGAGAAGTAATAACACAGAATAGTGAATAATATGATAACAAGTTTCATATAAAAACGATGAAAGATAACGTTGCATGTTGAAAGATAGCGTAATGTTACAGTCTGTAAAGTAAGAGCGTGTACGGCATAAATGGCAGTTGGCTTCAAATATCGTCCTAGTTTTTTGTGAGCCGATAGATGAAATCTTTGTCGTGAATGTCGTGAATTGTCGTGAATGTCGTGAATGTCGTGAATTGTCGTGAATCTTTGTCACAAAAGATTCAGTTGGCGTCGAACTCTAACCTGAGAAACACGTTAACCGCCATGAATGCCGCATTCGCATCGTCGCACGCTACGAGGCTGTGTTCCTTTGTTCCCACCCCAAGAGACCAAAAATGTCATATGCAGTGGCTGCTAAATACATGGGAAAGTCAAAATTCGTCGCTAAGTGGGTTCAGCAATATAAGAAAATCAAAAATGTCAATCACTTGCCAGAACGTGGCTCGATAGGCAAAGTGACGCCGAATATGGAAAAAGAATTGTGAATTTGTTTAAGCGGAACCCGACCTTAACAATGCGACAAGGAGCAGCAAAATTAAAACAGAAGGGTATAGAAATATCACATACAATTATTCGAACCCGTCTCCTTGCGCATAACCTCAAATATCGAAGCACAATGAAGAAACCACTGTTAGACCTGTTAGAAAAACATGTGACGAAAAGACTCGCGGATTTACACCTCTTGTGTGTGTGTGCGTGTGTGCGTGTGTGTGCGTGTGTGTGCGTGTGTGTGCGTGTGTGTGCGTGTGTGTGCGTGTGTGTGCGTGTGTGTGCGTGTGTGTGCGTGTGTGTGCGTGTGTGTGCGTGTGTGTGCGTGTGTGTGCGTGTGTGTGCGTGTGTGTGCGTGTGTGTGCGTGTGTGTGCGCGCACGCGTGTGTGTGTGTGTGTGTGTGTGTGTGTGTGTGTGTGTGTGTGTGTGTGTGTGTGTGTGTGTGTGTGTGTGTGTGGTGTGTGCGCGCGCGCGCGCGCGTGTGCATGCGTACGTGATCTACACACACACACACACACATACAAGAAGTGTAAATCTGATCGTGCAACCTCCACGCGATACACCTTGGGTAATGCTAATGCTAGTGCCGACGGTATTGTAAATTTGAAGCTTCATAACTCGGGATGTACTTAACAAAAAATATTTTGTTGTAGTGTTTTGAATAGCTCTTGAAATACGTTATAAGAATATCCCGAAAAAAGTAGGGCGTTCTATTTGAAAAGTTCAAGTTGGCTTTGCCCTGACCTTATTGACGCTAACCAAGGTTAAACTGATAAGATCAGTAAATAGATCATTTTAAACTTTACAACTTTTGCCTGAAACATTTTCTCCAAAAACTGATTGTTTTCGAGATATTTTATCGTTCGTAGATTTTTTGAGAACCCTGTATAAGACTTTTAAATATTTCTGTATCGTTCTTCCTAATCTCCAATTTCTATTGAACGTTTCAACGTGAGAAAACAATTAAAAAATTATGCGAAACCAGGAAATATGTTGTATTATTTATCTCTTTAAATATTACTCTTACTTATTCTGCTTTATTCCGTAATATTTATTTCTTAGTTTCATTTTTAAACATCTTTTCTAATTCAATGAGGCTTGACTCTTGTCGGTAAACGGTTGATAAACTGTCATAACGAACACGGTGCAGAGTTAGTTGCATTTGTCATAACTGGAAATACAGCAAATATCATTATCAACAAAGTCAACGAGTGACTTTTTCCAGAAACCTCTGCATTATCATCCGAATAAGAGCAAGCATCATACTGACCTGTATGTTGCTGTTACACCCTGTACTCTGTGTACACATCGTTCTATAATTTTGCAACAAATATATGAGTGAAAGTCAACATGATATTCTCATCTATCCTGTACCGTTGGATTCGTTTATCGATTTCGACAACTTTGACTCTTCATATCTCCGAAACCATTCCTATACTCAACTTGAAATTTTCCCAGATTAATATATCATCATAAGCTATCATTTAAACCAGAGCTCGGCAAAATATACACGCGACGGCCGATTTTCGACTATCTCCGCCCACCGCTATTCCCTTTACCTCGCCGCTTCGCGCGCTGCCTACAAGCCGCTCGAGCCTCAAGAGCGTGTTTTCAATAGTTTTCACGTCACCCATGAGGTACTTGTTGACGCGTTTTTCTTTAAGTGGTATCCCCAGTAGGCCTCTTCATTTTTCAAAAATGAAATTTATAAAAAATGAGAAGTGTTCTTTAAGCGACGATTCCTTACCACGTCTTATGCGGCTCGCTACATGCAATATCTAAATTGACGTTTCCACTCTTACCAATAAAAGACGCCAAAAATCGAATTGAATATTCTTCATTTAACATATTTTATTTCGCTTCTGTTCAATTAGTTACGGGTTGTTACAGTCATCAGTGGATCAGGCTTACTGGGAATACCACTTAAAAAAAAACGCGTCAACAATAGTACTTGGGTCGTAGCACCCGTGACTACGACCACCATGTGTGTCCCCATGTAAATGTCACCTTGTGTGCGTATGCGTGCGCGCGCGTATGTGTGTGTGTGTATGTGCGTGTGCGTGTGCGTGTGTGGGTGCGTGTGTGTGGGTGCGTGTGTGTAGGTGCATGTATGTGGGTGCGTGTGTGTGGGTGCGTGTGTGTGTGTGTGTGTGCGCGCGTGTGTGTGCGTGTATGGTATATAATACTAAAGTCGGCAGTATACTAATGGCAGAGATTTCCCACAAATCCTAATTCTAATAACGAAAATGTAAAGGTTTCTTTAAGACGCTGTAAAATCGCAAAAAAATAGAGACTTGAATTTTTTTTTATTAAAGGGGAAGAATCAAACTTTCATTCTCCGCAAATGAAATTTTTGAAAAAAAATTACCCAGCCCGTGCGTTTTGTCAAAGATTGCAAAATTTTTAAATCAAAAACATGCCATTGGATTATGGGATCGCACGCTGTAGGAATGAATTGGATCTAAAATCAACCGAAAGCATGTCAAAGTTGAGACTTCAACCTTTAAGTAAAAAAAAAATTCATTGTCTTACGACCATTTATCGCTGAGTAATCATTGGTCAAAGTTGAGCAATTTTCAAAGCAAATTTTTTGATGCCATAATTTTTTTGAGTAGTGTATATAAATCACGGATAGATTGAAAGCGAATATTCGGCCTTGTTAAGTTAACGTTTTTATCATTTTTTGACGAGATATTAATGAGTTGACTCGTGTCATCTGATATATAGCGCGATGAAGTTATTAATTAATCATTATAATTATTCACTACGCTATCGCGAACACGAACAACGATGCTGTTAGCCTTTGTTCAGATTCGAAGTTCGGCAAACTTATATCATTCCTCAATCGAGAGAACAAAAAATATTACCTTGCTTCGCAATAAAAATAATCGCAGCGTCATTGCAAACTATTAGGTCATTAAGTATGAAATGTACCATCTTAACGGTAGCTTATTCATGCGAAGAAGCGAAGAAGCCTGAAGAGCGAGTGACGATGAAATCGCGGAAGGCGTTGTCCACATTTTGTTGAGAATTGAATATTTTTCCTTGCAAAAAGTGTTTAAGTACCTGGAAGAAGTGGTAGTCAGTTGGTGCAAGGTCTGATAAATATGATGGGTGATAGAGAGTTTCCAAGTCCAGCTGCTATAGTTTGAGCAACGTTGTTTGTGCGACATGTGGTCGAGTGTTATTTTGCAAGAGGATTGGCCTGTCTCTATTGACCAATCTCGGCTGCTTAAACGCAAGCATCCTCATCATTTCGTCCAGTTGATTACAGTAGATATCCGATGTAACCGATTGACCAGGTTTCATGAAGTTGTAGTGGACAATACTAGCGCTGGACTACCAAACATATACCATTAATTTCCTTTTGTGAATCGGTTTTGGACTGTGTTTCAGCACTTCATCTATATCCAACCATTATGCTGAACGCTTATGATTGTCGAAACGAATCCATTTTTCATCACACGTAATAATATGATGTAAAAATGGTTCACCTTTATGTCATGATAGTATACAAAGGCAAGCTTCGAGACAATTTCTCTTCTGACGCTCGTTTAATTTATGCGGAACCATCCAGCTTCTTTACCTTGCTGATTTGTTTCAAGTGACTCAATATTGTTAGAATAGTAACGTTAAATCTTGTTGCTAATTCACGCGTACTTTGAGATGTATCCGCTTCCACTACAGCTTTCAACTCATCATATCTACCTTGGTCTACGGGTCGCCCACGTGGTTCATTTTCAAGATTAAAATCGCCAGAACGAAACTTCTCAAACCATCGACGTACTGTGCATTTATTAGCTACATATTCATCAAACACTTCGTTGATATTTCAAGTTATCTGCATTGTATTGGTTTCACGACGGAACTCATATTCGAAAATAACACAAATTTTTAGCTTATCCATGGTTATACAAAAATTGCTGTAACAAAAACAATTCGAAAGATAATCACAAACCAAACATGCGTTTGAAAGAGTGATGATATACTTTCACAACAGAAAAAAATCAAGAACTGTTAAGATGAAATGTCAGAGATGTCGACCGTCAAACTTTAGTACTTAAGGAAATCGGACATTTCATATTTAATGACCTAATATTAATTTTAAGTGACCTCTTCGAACGTCACGCGTAATGGTATCAAAGTATCAATAATCCATGTGTTAGTGTATTGTATCAAAATTAGAACTGAAATAGACGGGCTATTCGACGATAATTGATGACCTTCGCTAGTCCGAGAATTAACATACTTAAGTTCTCGCGCTGCTATTAGAATCGCAAATAGTATCGGTGATACTACTAATATATTATTCTTAAACTTCTAAAATGTGATGCAAGGACAAATTGTATTGAAACATAACTCACGAGGCGAATACTCATGTGTACGCACGAGTGTTGAATAATGTATGTGAATTTGACAATATTGCAACGGCTAACAAAAAATATATCGCTATAAGTTGCTATATAATTTATGAAGCTCCGATACAAACAGTGGCAAGTTGTAAGTTATAATTATTCAATTTACATTCCCATGTGATTATCTTGGTGGAATAGATACGTCTGTGTTTAACAATACGTTAATTGCGATTAAAGACTAGCACGAATCAAGGATATGACAAATCGTTGAAATCTCACCAGAATTGAATTGGTCCGTCGAAATTTATCTTCAAATTAGCACCATAATTAATAATACGACATAATTAATAATACGACTTGTAAGAGTTAGTGTATTAACACGAATAATTTTAAATTGCGATAGAATGACGACATACGAACACATGTTATAGAAATATTCCTCTAGCTGTACGCGGCAATGTATGAGGTGGATCGACTTTCTGCATCAATTTATATCCTCGCTCCAAATTAGAATTCCATTAGCTCTTGTTAATTATTGAAATCTGTGTTAATTGATTCTTTTTGATAATTATAAAAAATATTACTTTAGCCAGAAACAGATCTCCTTATTTGCTGGCTGTTAAAAAAATCAATAAATGCACAAATTAAATATGATTTTCCGATAATATACGTATATTCCGGCAATATACGACATTTGTATTTCAATTTGCACAATATAGAATTCTCCGAATCAGATTGATTTGAATTCGAATAGCTCGCACATTTGTTTACCGTATTTCTAGTAACTCATGCTTGAGTTAAGCATTAAAATAATCAGTGAAGATCAACGTGATAATCCAACGTGTTAATTTTTATATTACTAAGGTCAATTGTATTGGTCAATAAATGACGAATAATGTCCGTCGCAAAACGATTTCTAGGCATTAGAAATAACTACAGCAACTGCTGACGAAACTATATCACTCATACTATAACAAACCAGTATAATAGTTTAAATATTTATTCGACGTATGATTATCGGGATTTTTTATCGTATGCGAAGTTTTTACACGTTGGAATATCATAACTATTGATTTATTTGACGAGGCGCCAAGGCTGTGTAACATTTCCATTATTCTTTTCTTTACCCTTTTCACTTTTGTTTTACTATATTTTTTGTTTTTTTTATTTATGCGTATTTATTTATTTTTCTTATTATTACTCTTATTATTCTTATTACTCTTTTCTTCCATTATTGTTCCACCTTTTCACATGCGACTTTATATTTTAGATTATAAAAATGTGATTTCTGGATAACAAAAACTAAAAAAAAAGATCAATCGAAGTAACTTAAATTGAATTACTTGAACAAACTCAATTTTAGGGTTTTATGTGCTACATAAAAAATGTACAAAGGAATTATGTCACAAACACATAAACAGTTCAGTTTCGTTAACTTTTTTTACTATTGACCAAATTTTTAAATTTGATTCTTCCTTTCGTCAAGTTGTTAATCTGATTCGCTTTTTATTCAGTTTCACTCGATTGCAGTTCGTACAATAAATTTTGCGTGAGATTGTGAGATTTGATTCTTCCCGCTCGATTTTTTGCGTTCAGTAATGTAGGAAATTATACCGCTCCTGCAACTTCCCCCGTAAGAAATCCATATTGCGCTTTGAAACGACATAACTAGGCTTTCAGCCGAAATGTACCGTGATGATAAAATTAAATAGCTATTATTATTAATCGATTGATATAAATCGATTTCGAAGTTACGCCTGAGAACAACACAATTCTCACGACAGATCCATCCGCGCGCATCCGTCCACGCTGTCTTATGCTATAAAACAAAATGGTCTAGTATATGGACTTTCAGGACAGATGAAGAAATGAGGCAAGGCAGAAAATGCAACTCTATATATACAGGGTGTTCCATTTTAAAGGACCCACTCAAATATCTCAGAAACACTGCGTTAAATCGAAAAATGCTTAAGACAAAAGTTGTTTAGCTTGAAGGGGGACATAAGACAGCGATAGCATTTTGTTTATAGATGGATCCACTTTCAAGATATTCACTGATCATCAATTTTTTTAAATAGAAATCCAAATTTTTTATCACACCATCTTCTCCTACCAATTAATTTGAACAACTTTCGTCTGAAACATTTTTTTATTTGCTTAATATTTTTTGAAATATTTAAGGAAAGCTTGGAAACTTTTTCAACATTTAACTTACGATATCTCGCTAACTATTCGTCGAAAGAAAAAATAGTATTAAACTTTTTTACTTTATTTACTATCAAGAATATATTACTGTAATGGTGTCCTAACTTTTGTGAAGTTATCGATTTTTGGAAATTTCAAAATTATTAAATTAATAAAAGTTAGGGCACTATTATAGTAATATATTCTTGATAGTAAATAAAGTAAAACAGTCTAATACCTAATAAAAAATTAGGCTTTCTATTTTAAAAATTTAAGTTGACCTTCAACTGACCTTAAAAAAAATAAATAACTGATAATGCCATTTTCTTTCCTCTTCGAAATCTTGGAATACGTGGTTTAGCTTTTTTTTAATATCTTTCATTCAATTTTCAAGATTTTTTACCTGTTATGGTTGAAATTTAGCAACCTATATATATATATATTGGGTGAGTGCAAAAGTTCGTGCGGAGTTTCAATAGATGGAGTTATAAGCGTCGTAAAGTGTTGTCATTAATACTTCCATCTACATATTATATAACGTTGGAAAGGACGTCTTCAGCTGTTATTAAAAAAAAATCATTTGTTTTCATACAAACTGCTTCGAGAAATATCACTTTAAAAATGAGTATCGATAAGGTGCATTTACGGCATGTTATGCTTTACGAGTTTCGGAAGGGAATAAACGTTGCCGCAGCCGTAAAAAACATTCAGGATGTTTATCAGGATGAAGCACCAGCTAAACGAACTGTGGAAAAATGGTTTGCTAAATTTCGGCGCGGAGAATTTAACTTTGAAGACGAGCCACGCTCTGGTCGACATTCTTCTGACATTGATGACGATGTTTTGCGTACTTTAGTGCTCAATAATCCGCGAATTTCAACAGAAGAAGTTGCTACAGCACTAAACGTTGACCGATCAACCGCTTTTCGGCGTTTAAAAAAGATGGGATTCGATTTGAAGCTCGATATATGGGTGCCCCATTTGCTGACCGAGAAGAACAAAATCAAGCGAATTTCTGCAGCCGTTTCTTTACTCGGGCGGCTCAATAACGAGTCGTTTTTGGATCGACTAGTGACGGGCGATGAGAAATGGGTCCTCTACAACAATGTTCAGCGCAAACGGACATGGAAACAATCAGGTGAGCATGGTGACGCAATGCCAAAGGCCAGTTTGCACCCGATGAAGGTGATGCTCTCTGTTTGGTGGGATTGCAAGGGCATAATCTATTTCGAGCTTCTCCCCGCTGGCGAAACGATTGATTCGGACAAGTACTGTCGCCAATTAACCAATCTGAATCGAGAAATAAAAGAGAAACGTCCGATTTTGTCAAATCGCAAGGGAGTCGTCTTTCATCACGACAACGCCAGACCACACGTTTCGAAAAAGACGCTGCGCAAACTGAAGAGCCTGAAATGGGATGTCTCAACGCATCCACCGTATTCTCCTGATATCGCACCATCTGACTATCACTTGTTCCGGTCATTGCAAAATTATTTAAATGGAAAAAACTTTGACTCTTTGGAGGCCTTAAAAAACGGCGTCTCTTCGTTCTTCGAATCTAAACCGCGCAGTTTTTATGATCGAGGCATCCGTATGCTGCCAGAACGTTGGGAAAAGATTATAGAAAACGATGGAGAATATATCATTGATTGAATAAAGATTTTTGTTTGCCTAATCACTGTGTGATTTTTACTCACAAACTCCGCACGAACTTTTGCACTCACCCAATACAATCAAAGTTAATAAACAGACAAGTCTAAGCAAAGAAAAGAGTTTTCCGTTTATCTGCGAAATCTGATTATTTCAGACTGCAAAAATAAGTTAAGTTATCGTAAATAGCCGAAAAATATAAAGTTTCGAAAAGTGCAGTTCATAAAATTTATACAAAATATTTACAACATAATACTGTCGAAAATGTACATGATCTGGGATGGAGACATAATACAAGTGCATACAATGACAGAAGAATTGTGAGAGAAACTCAACGTAACCCATCGACAACGTCACGAAACATTGTTGAACAACTACAACTAAACATATCTTCAAGAACTGTGAGACGAAGATTAAAAGAGGTGGGTTTAAAGAGTTATGTAAGTAGATGTAAACCATATATTAATAAAGTGCATAAAAAGAAACGTTTAGCTTTTGCAAAAAAATATATAAATAAGCTATTATCATTTGGGAAACGAATAATATGGAGCGATGAAAATAAATTTGAATTATTGAATAAAAAAAGAGAGCACACGTATGGAAAAAATCGAATAAAGCTAAAGAAGCAATATGTTGTATCAACAGTCAAGTACGAAGGAAGTGCAATAATGATATGGGCCTGTTTTTGGTGATATGGGATTGGAAATTTAGTAGCTATAGATGGAATCATGAATGCTGATAAATATATTGACATTTTAAACGAAAATTTAGAAGAATCAATTCTAAAAATGGATCGCGATAAGGAATGGATGTTTCAGCAAGACAATGATCCGAAGGATTCAACAAAGGAAACGAAACAATTTTTTCAGAAACGTAAAATAGAAGTTCTTGAATGGCCTCCACAAAGTCCAGACCTTAACCTAATCAAAAATGTATGGAGTTTACTGGATGTAGAGATTCCATTAGAAAAACGCAATAATAAAGAAGAGTTTAAATGAATTGCAACTAAAATTTCAAAAAATTGATAAACATTATCTGGAAAAACTTGTTGAAAGTATGCTACGACGTTTACAAGCAGTAATGAAAGCAAAAGGCTACAATACAAAGTATTACTAAGTGCGCAACTAAGTTTCCGGGTTTTTTTGATCAATGAAAAATGGAAAATTTCAAGAGAAATACAAAAAATGGTTTATTCAAAGTATCATCCCTCGCTAGCTACACATTTTTGCCATCTCTCCGGCAATACATGAATACCGCGACGATAAAACGACGCGTCTTTGGACCGAAACCATTTATCCAACCAATTTTGCATTTCTTCGAAATTGGCCAAGTATTGTCCAGCCAAGCCATGCGCCATCGACCGGAACAAGTGATAATCGGAAGGGGCCAGGTCTGGCGAATACGGCGGGTGCGGTAGCAGATCCCATTTCAGCGTTTTGATGGTGTCCTGGATGATAGAAGTGCGATGGCACGGAGCGTTGTCGTGCTACAATATCACTCGTTCATGTCTCGTGTCCCATTCTGGTCGTTTTTCAAGCAATGCATGGTTCAAATTGATCAGTTGTTGTCGGTAGCGATGCCCATTGACAATTTCGCCCGGTTTCAGCAGCTCATAGTACACGATTCCTTTCTGGTCCCATCAAACGCAGAGCATTGTCTTCTTTCCGAAGCAATTTGGCCGTGCCGTCGATGTTGATGCTTCGCCAGGTGAAAGCCACGATTTTTTGCGTTTGGGATTCTCGAAATATATTCACTTCTCATCGCCAGTAACAATTCGATGCAGGAAACTCTTTCTTTCATGCCGCAAAAGCAAAATTTCGGAAGTGGCTCTTCGATTTTCCATCTATCTCTCAGTCAACTCATGCGGCACCCATTTTCCTTCCTTTTGAATTTTTTCCATGGCATGTAAACGTTTGGAAATACCTTGGCGAGTCATGTTCAATGCCTCCGCAAGTTGATCTTGTGTCAGCGTATCATCTTCATCCAATAACGCTTGCAGATCGGCGTCCTCAATTGTTTTTGATTTTCCGGAGCGCTCCTTGTCTTCAGTGTCGAAATCGCCACTTCTGAAGCGTTTAAACCAATCTTCACAGGTAGTTTTCGATGGTGTATGTTCGCCGTAGGCTTCCTCAAGCAAGCGACGTGTTTCAGTTTTTTTCAAGTTAAAGCAGAAAAGCAAAGCTTCCCGCAAATGCTGTTTATTTGGCATAAAACTCGACATCTTCGTTAGAAAAAATATTTTTGCGTTGCGATACGTGTTGGTTATTGTTAACAGATGTCCAAGCTATAAAAAAAACACAACTTCAGACACGTATGTCTATGTCTAACGACATGTGTCATTAGCGCCATCCATGTGTGAAACCCGGAAACTTAATTGCGCACCTAGTAATACTTACTTTGTATAGTGTCTACTTAATTTTGACCATGTGCAATTTTATGTTATTATCATTAATCAATAAAAATTCTAATATAGTATTTGTTACAATTGGTTTTTCTTTATATTTTGTCAAATTATTCGTTAATTTAAATAAGCAATAGAAGTTTTATTTTTTGACATTATTAGTTAAATTAAATTATCCTTTCGTTATTTATGATACCTGTCCACTTAATTTTGTCCATGATTGTATATAACAACAGATATAATAGGTTGTGAAATTGCAACGTTCACAGTGCAACAAAATGTGAGAACGTTCGAATCTGTCGATTAAGAAATTGTGTGGTATATTTATTGTGCAGTGCAATTCGAATTCAAATTTTTTTCCAGAGAATCTGCGCGATATACCATCACGATCGATACCGTCGCACATCTTATCAAATCACGCGTAAAAGTATTATTAATTATATTTGGAAAATCGATCTGTATGGCCGATAAGTAGCCAATAAAATCAAATGAATAATATATGTGTCTCGATTTACATTTATTTACCATATCTTTGATAATTGAATTATTCGTTAAATAATGTGACGGGTTACTGGTGACTGATGCATTAAATCTCGCATAAAATACAATTAATTACATTTGAAAAATTGTTCGTACGGCCAATGGAGAGCCAATGGAATTAAGTGAATAATACATGTGACTCGATATTGTGACTTTATATTTATCATATCACAATTAAATTATTATTTGAACACCGGTAACAGCATTATGATACCACTATGCACTCATCAAGCTGTGCATAAAATATAACGAATTTGAAGAAATCGGTAGTATGGCTGATGGAAAGCCAGCGAGATGTAAAAAATAACATCACGTGCCTCGAATTACATTGAATTATTATTGATGAATCAATCATCAGTTGAACCTCCGCGCTATAAGCGGAAATCAATGTGCCGGTGAATGTGTCATATGGTCCTCATCATAGATCTTCATCGACATTAATAATCGACGTAAGTGCGTTATGTGTCTACCGTCATTCCGTCATTTCAAGCACTTTTTCGTCGTACATTCCATACGGTACGTCGCATTTATCTCTGTCGTCGCTACCATGATATAAGTGTCATAATAACAGACCAGTCCCTCTTATGCAACAAGCCGACTAACAAGTGCGACTCAATAAAAGGATATCGCTAAGTGACAGTTAATCTATCCATCCACACGCGCAAAACCCGCGCATTTTTGTCCCGAAATAAGTGCAGCTTGACCTATATTTTCAGCGATCGCGTACGATCAAGAGTCATGACTTCTCGTTTGCATCGTCATTGTCGTCGTCATTGCCGTCATAATCTACGACGACGATGACTCGGCGAATAATGATTAATAGAATGATCGACATTGCACACACAGGTGTTTATGGCGCCATGTTACTTGGCCTTCGGTCGTCTGCTCAAGGTCCCGATGGTAGGCATAATAACCACCTCCTTCCACGACTGGCTCAACGAAGTGACCGGCAACCCATTCAATCCCGCCTTCATCCCGAACATGTTTTCGACGTTCGAGCAAAACATGGATTTCAAGGAACGGCTCATCAACTTTCTCATGATGAATATGATCTCCATACAGATTCACTATTACACAAGCTTCCAGATAGAGTATGTGAAGAAGTACTTTGGTATCGAAGACACGTCCATCAGGGAACTGTACAGCGATATATCTTTGTTTCTGGTGAACTCACATCCCGCGCTGCACGGAATCAGACCGTACACGCCGGCCATAATCGAGGTGGGCGGTTTGCACATTGAGGATGATGGTGAATTGTCGCCGGTACGTTTGAACAAATTGGCTTTCTCAATTATCCACAACGCGCGTATCCCGGAGTCTTCCTCGGCTACAATGAAGTGTGACCGGAGAGCTGAGATGATTTATCGTTAGTATCGTTGCACACAATGCACGCGTATCGAACGTAGTTCCATTTGTCTCTGCTCTTCGGCTAGAACGACGAAATATCGGGACGTGCGATAGATGGAAAACGGTCGCCGCTCCGTTGAGCAAACTATAAAATTCGTCGTTTAAACCGATAGAATGTAGAAACGATCAAACGGAGAGAAAACTAGAGCCATGTGTGTGGGAGTATTCCGCGGTTAAAGATAAAAGTTATAGATTAAAAATAAGAATTGTAAAAGACAAAAAACGTGCATTTCGATATTCAATAGAATATTTCTCTTTAATCCGTGCACCGATAACAAATGGATTATTCGTAAGTATTCATGTAGAACACTATGCAGAAATTTTATTAAAAATCGCGGAAAATATCGCGTACCGTACTGGTATGTTAATAATCCGCGTATAAATGGAGCTTGAATATATTAAAAATTATCATTTTACGATAACCATAAAAAAATGTCATATTTTTCACGATTTATTCAACGATTTTCTTTCAAAATCGTTAGAGGATACACTGGATTTTTATTCTCATTATAAAAATTTCAAGCGACACCTGAGAGTTCTATTTTAAAGATTCTTCACGAAGAAAAAATTGACAAAGCAGCTATTAATTAAATTCCCTTTCCGAAGATTTTCTTATTCTTTGAACGACACACTTGAAGATCTCATGATAGCCCGTTGTAGCCGGGGCTTAGGATTAATTGTCGCGAATTATTCATTCTAAAGAGATTTGTCTGCAGGAAGTGCAGAAATGGCTGGATGAAAGCAAGGACGGCTGCGTGTATTTCACGTTCGGCTCTATGGTCAGGATCGAATCTTTCCCTAAAGAATTGATGGAAACATTCTACACATCGTTCAAGAAGATTGCGCCGGTCCGTGTGTTGATGAAAGTTGCAAGGAAGGAAGATCTGCTGCCGGGATTGCCAGATAACGTGATGACGCAATCATGGTTTCCGCAAGTCACCGTTCTCAGTACGTAATTACCGGGTCTGTTGCGCGATCGCAGCGTCAAGGTGATAGATTCCTGCCCGTTTCTTATTAATCGTCATTAAAACGGTCATTTGTATGCCGTATGAATTGGCGCGTTTTCAACGCGACATTTGCATATAAATTAAGCAACTTTACAAAAAATATCACTCTTTGGCCGAGTTCCCGCACGATGAAAATCCCGCAAAAATTTTAAACTCTGTATTTATGGCGACGCGCCCGCGACGAGTTTTCAAAAAACGCGACTGCGAATTAAATGGAATCAGCGTTGCAATTTAGTCATTCACAAGGAAACTAGCGGGCGCTATATTTGCGGTCAGAAAGAAACTTGAATCGCTTTCACTGTGCTTGTGAGAGAAAAGGAGAATCGAGAAAAATGTCTGGAAAATTAATGCTTGAAGTAACGACGCCATGCGTCCGAAGTTTATTCGCGAAACAGCTGAATGTCCCGGGAAGAAAAAAACGAGAGGATCCTTTTGGTTTCGTTTAGATTGTTCTCCATTGTTTTTGCCGTTCCCGCCCGATATCCGTTGGATGTCTGATCGCATGATATTTTCGTCGCACTGTAAAAGCAACCCACTGTTCTCAATTCTCGCAGAACACAAAAACATACGGGCTTTCATTACGCACGGTGGACTCATGGGAACGCAGGAAGCGATCTCTTATGAAATCCCCATGGTCGGCATTCCCTTATTTGGCGATCAACGTGTCAATATCCAGTCTTATGTGAAAAAAAAGGTGGCTATCTCGCTAAACTCTATATCGGACGTTACCGAAGAGAAATTAACATCGGCACTGAATACTATTCTGAAGGATCCCATTTATCGGTGAGTACTCGAAGACAATAGCTGCTAGAAAACGTAGGCGTTATACATTCAGCTACTAATTGTAGCGTGTTCAATGAAGATTAATGAAATCATAACATTCATCGTAAACATAAATACAATAATGTATAATTGAGGTCTCATCAAGCAAACAAACAGACACAAACATGTCGATTATCGTAAAATGCGGTGACGTCATAAGAGATAATTGTAACTTCTCATTATGTTCTCTCTCTCTCTCTCTCTCTCTCTCTCTCTCTCTCTCTCTCTCTTTCTCTCTTTCTCTTCTTCCTCTTTTTCTTGTCTGCTGTCAGTTTATTTTCGCTTTCCTCCGATTTCGTTTCCCTTCCGACATGTTTCTACTCGTTCGACTTCACGGCCGTGAGCTCATTCCCGCCGGCGAATGGAATAACTTTATAGCGGGAGGAATGCGACTCCACTCTTGATGTAAGTTAATTCAGTAGTAAGTAAATCCAGTGTAAGTAAATCCAGCAGCGGCCACATATTAAAAGGATCTCAAAAGTCTGGAGGCTCGTTAAATCTTATTAGCCCGCCAGTATCGATCCGCAACCGGTTGCACCGCATTACACATCGCCGAACGAACAGAGCATACTCGCATGCTATTGTAATCGAATCTTGTTTAACTCTCGGATGCATATCGCGCATCAGCTCTAGTCCTAATCGGTATGCACCTTAAATTCCGATCGATCGCTTATCCTCGTCTGTACGGTCGCGGACATAAAGGTTGTCACTTTCTTTTTAATGACTTTCGGGACGCATCCCGACTCGAGAAAGATGAGAGCTGCTGCTCCGCCTGCGGAGCACGCCTACGCAGCAACTCACAACAAAAGGCGAGAAATGAAATATACGTGGTATGACATACCATAAGTATGTCAACAATTATTGCGTTCAGCGGAGAAAACCGCTCAATGAGCGATTAGTGACTAAATAAATATGATTTCACTTAAAATTTAATATATAATACATACCTGTTCAATACCTTGCAAAAGACGCATCACCATTTGAATGACTTGCACTATGTATCCATCCCTCCGCTGCTGATTTTTCAAAATGTAAGAATGGGGTGCGTTCACGACACTCAACGGTTGAGCAACTGTTGAATAATATGTCAACGTTATTGGTCTGAATGTAAGGATCTAACAATAAAGACCAATAGTCACTAATCGCTCATTGAGCGGTTTTCTCCGCTAAACGCAATGATCGTTGACATACTTATGTCATACCACGTATATTTCATTTCTCGTCTTTCGTTGTGAGTTACTGCGCAGGCGTGCTCCGCAGGCGGAGCAGCTCCCATTTTTCTCGAGTCAGGATGCGTCCCGAAAGTCATTAAAAAAAAAGTGACAACCTTTATGTCCGCGACCGTACCTTTGTAAATAGGCTGTGTGAAGGCTCGTCTACATTAGCTGTAAAGCCAGCGGCATACGGTGTTTGTTTTCGTGCTGGTTTGCTTGCTGGATGAAAATACTGCGTTCTGATTGGTGCATTTCCATCCATCTTCGGAAATGTACCAATCAGAACGCAGTATTTTCATCCAACAAGCAATCCAGCACGAAAACAAGCACCGTGTGCCGCTGGCTTTAGAGTAAGGTTGTAAGGTTGCAAGATACGAAATGAAATATTTTCATTCGCTGACAGCTTACGTTACAACCTTACAGCCTTACTCTTATAGCTATTGTAGACGAGCCTTGAGACGCGTAGTGTATATTCCACGCGAATAAAAGGCGAAATGCTTTATCAGTGCAGAACGAGAGTAGCGGCAGGGAAATAGAAAATCTAGCAGAAGATTCGACGTGCTTTCAACTCGAGCAGACACCGAAATTTCGCTCGGCATCGGACAGACGACGGTCTCAGTGATGTTGATAAAAACACATCGCGTCGGTCGTGAGCTCTTCTATTCTATATCAATATTTTCGACGATTCTACGTTTCGCGAAACGACATGTGCGCATTCGGGCGAAGCTCGGGGAAGTTGCTTTTCCCGAAACCGTCACCGTCACCATTACTTATTTTCAGAAGTATCTATAATTATCCTTATCCTTACTCACGATAAATAACACAGGTTGTTACGATATTCCCGCTACTTTTTCAATCTTCGATCTTGCGAAGACCCTTCATGTCTCGCCCGCATTTCACGTGGGTGGATTCAGCATGCACGGAGTAACGGGGTTGCATTCGCTATCATTGGCCGAAAAATTACGTCGTTGTTGTCATTTCTAACGAAAAAAGAAAGGGGAAGGAAACTTGTCCTCGGCACTTGGTTATCCAAAACATTACTGGGAAAAGATAACATGCAACGCTAATATTCCCCAATTCTGCGGCCAAATCGATCTCTGGCGAACTTATCTCTCTCTCTCTCTCTTGCTTGTTTTAGTGAGAACGCACAGAAACTTTCGAGATTGTTTCTCGATCGTCCCATGAGCGCTTTGGATACGGCTATATATTGGGTGGAATACGCTGCCAAATATGGTAACTTCCTCCAATCACCAGCCGTGCGTTTCTCTTGGTGGCAACGTCGCTTATTAGACGTTTACGCTTTCTTACTGTTCGTGGTTAGCGCGGTGCTTTTGGCCGCGCTGTTTATTCTGCGGAAGATCAAGAGGCTCTTGTTCGGGCTGCGTGTGTATGCAAAGGACAGTACGGTGATCAAGTCGAAGAAGAACAAGTAGGCAAAACAGAGGCAGAACTTTTTTAGGAATTTTATGCAATGGTTTGCCGTTTATGCGCTTCTCGCGAGAGAGGAACAATAGCCGGCAACGAATTGTTAGGAAGGAGAAAAATATTTTTCATTCTCTCTCTCTTTTTCTTTCATATCGTGTATATGTATCCAGAGGATTTTAATAAAGTGTATTCTTAATTAATTGTATTATATAACAAACGTAATTTCTGCTGCGATTGTATTAATTTTCATGTGGAACAAAATTGCATCATTGTGTATGTTTGAACAAGCGCGCGTATGTGCGTGTACCTGGTCGTACCAACAAATACATGTTATAACGCTGATATTTTCATTTCAAGATATATATAATATGTGTCACTTGGAAATGTGCACGGAGCGCAAAATCTGACTCGATCGAAAGCGGTCGAAGTGCGTGTTGACAGACATCTCTGATCTATTAAAGCCAATCTACATAAGATGCAGGACGTGAGTCGCAGGTCGCAAAACTGGACGCAGCGTGACGTGTTTCCAGTCGCTACATATCGTAGACTTCAATACATAAGATGCACAAAAATTAACCGAATTTTAATTTTCCGCGTCCCGCGTCTTGCGACTAGCCAATCAAAATATATTTTGTTAAAGCCAATATAAGGCTACATAAGACGCAGGACATTCTATTATTTCATTGGCACAGAGAGAGTGTTTGCTGCGTATCTATGATAGACTATGTAGACGTAACAAATCTTGCGACCAAGCGTTATTTCTTGCGATCTGCGATCTGCGATCGCGTCCTGCGTCTTATGTAAATTGGCCTTTAGTGGAATTATGCAAATATCCAATTAGTTGCCATGCTCAATTGTAAGCCATTGCCGAGTGAAATAAAGTAAGCAGGTCTGATAAAATCAATATAAAGACAGTACTCGCAGCGTTGGATATAAAGACGTCATTCGCGACACTTCTGCCATGCGCGTATTTTTACCTACGATTTTTGCCCACTCCGTGGGGACTTTTCTTATTCGTACACGTGAAATATACATTTACATACGCATAAATGTGTGTGCGTGTGCGTGTGCATGCGTATATGTGTATATTTTACCTGACGGCAGCATCGTGTTCATGTCCTTCAGCTTTGAGCATTCTTAACGTTATCTAGGGAGAGGAGAGTGTCGTGAGCGTGGAACGTCAGGTAGCTCAGTGATTTAAAGCAGTTGCCCGGCAAGTGAAAGACCCGGGTTCGATTCCCGGTCTAGCGACTACCGCGCTCTCGATATTTTTCTCTCTTCGGAACGAAAATAAAATGCAGGTCCCGAACGCACGACGTCCCGTCACCACCTAGTATGCCCTTCTTCTTTCATGCGTTTATGAGAATTTGATGGAGTTCCTCGTCTAACAGCGTGCTTATTCATCGTCGTCTTTCCCGGAATCTGTTGAACAAAACGATGCGTGGAATATTAATGAGTTAAACCCTTTGCACAATGCCAGGCAACAGGCAATAAGAATAAAAATAGACCAATTACAATAGATTATTTTTGTAATAGTCGATTGTGATTGGTCTATTTTTATTCTTATTGCTTGTTGCCTGGCATTGTGCAAGGGGCCTTATAGTAGCAAAAGTGAAGGTAAGCAATTAAGGCCCAGTTCCACAACTTGTTTTAAACGGAGATTAAAGCTAAACCGATGGTTAAAAATTTTCTTTAAAATTCTCCAAACGGACTTGGGAGCAATATCGTGAGTTTGAGCAACTCTGTTAATAGTAGAATTGGGACCTTCAGTAAATGTCTGCAGAACATCAAGTTGTTTTTCTTCGTTAATGACAGGTTTCCCTGATTTAGGGCGATTGTTTACGCTACCAATTTCTCTGAAACGTTCCATTGTTTTTAAGACAGTGGACTTATTAATTCGACGATTCGGATACGTCTCATTAAATAATTGAGCGACAGCAGCGTACGACCGCTCGTTATCATCCCATCCGCGCATCATGAGGATAGTGATTCTTTCACGTTCCGACAATTCGCCAGCCATTTTTAAAACGTTTAATTTTTAATCTGCCTAAGATCTGTGAGACTGATTTTAAGTAGCAGTGAGAACAACTGATTTTAAGTAGCCGTGAGAACAACTGATTTTAAGTAGCAGCGATAACAACTGATTTTAAGTAGCCGTGAGAACAACTGATTTTAAGTAGCAGTGAGAAAACTGATTTCAAGTAGCCGGTTAATCCTGGATAACACTAAGTGCATGAAATTTCGAAATTTGAACGGCCGCCATTTTTAATGGGGGGAGGGAGTCATAGCGACTTAAAATTTTAAGGGTATGTTTATTATGAAAAGACCTTTCAAATGAGCGCCAACTCGACCCTTAGTCTAATTTAAAATTTTCAACTTCCTTTTACTCCCGCGTACCAGGGAGTGGGGAATGATCGGTATCCATGTCATAGGGTAGCTTTTTTGAAAAATCAAAATACGTGTTTTACCGTTGTTTTGATATTTTCATTTTTACAAAAATTATTTAAGGGTTTCCACACTTTTGACAAACCCTGTATATGCCTGCACTAATATAAACTGCCGTGTCAAGAACGTATTTGCTGCTGGAAGTCGATCTCGGAGCCATTGACCAGACTGTGGTGTTGAAGCTCTCGTTGCTATTTTGTGTAAAGCCGCCGATGCAACGAGAAAGCAGTTCGTCACGGCTTAATTCGTCATAAATTGGAGAAATCACTTCGTAAACTTCTTGAGATAGAGGTGGTTTATGCGTATGGTCTGATCCAGTAGCCTGTGCCTTCTGCCATGAGCACCATGAATTTTCTCCGCGCGGGCATTTGTCGTGTTTCGGTTCATAGTCAGTCGACAATTTGTAGTCTAGCGTCGTATAGATTTCATTACGCATTTTTTCATCAGAATGATGATTTCGACGTATTGCTAGACCATAATAAATTGACAACTCGTCAATTAATTTGCCCGTTAACTTGCCTTTTCTTCCTCTTCCCGTCGGGTTCAGCCGACGGCGTTCGCGTGATATCGCACAGCGCTGTGCGCGAAGGGCGCAAGTACGCGATCTGAATCGCTATAGGAATAGGAGTGCCGAGAAGCCGAGCGAGTATGACGACATACAAAATAAGTTTATTCTATTATATGTGACGTGGCAGCCGGAAAGGCGCCCCAGGGCGAACCTTCGGCCCTTATGCGAGGATGCGGGGGGGGGGGGCGAACAGTACATCGCGCGAGAATTACGGGGGGGGAGTGCCGCCTTGCGCTCCCCCGTATTAATTAGTGTTAGCAATAGGAGCGTGCAGGTGGAACGGTCCCGCGTCCCCGAGCTCTGTGCCCCTGGACCTCCTGTGCCGCCCATAAAGACCGGAGGGACCAGCGGAGGAAGGAAGAGGACGACACCCCTCGGCAAGACCGCCACCCCAGGTGAATGCGCTTCTTTAAAAGTACTATTATCGATTCCGTATCGCCGTGAAAGATTCTCGCTGCCGATTCCGTTGTCCACAGGCCCGCAGGGATATCGCGCTAAACTGTCGGCGTTCCCGTGCTCGAAGCGTGAGCGCCGGCTAGACAAAGCCGGTCTAGACAAAGAGACAGCGGGAGTGCGAGCGAGAGAGAGAGAACGAGCAAGAGTGAGACCAAGCACCCGTCCCGCGGATCGAAAACAAAGATCCGCGGAAGGATTCCCGTATCGGGAGATACGACGAAGAACGGGGAAAGACGGGTAGCGCGACAAACACAAACGAAATAAAAGAGGGCACTCCCGTTTCTTTTTCTTCTTTTTACCGCTTACTCAGAGAGTCGATTACCGAGAACGAAAGAGAGAGAATTATCGTGGACGAGACGGGTGACAGTCATTAGCGAAATAAGAAAGGATACCGTGTGCCGGGGTGGAGTGTTGGAGTTGGTGGAACGACGGAGTTGGTGGAATTCCCTGCGCCCGGAGGATTACCGCTGGTGGCGGAATTTCGGAGGGACGACCCCGAGGAAGGAGACCGAGAGTCCACGCCGCCGGGAGGTCCCCGCATTTGTAAGACTGTCCACTTGCTTTATAGTATCGGTGTCACCAACGTATTGAGTCTCGTAATAGTTATCGGCGTAGAGCAAGTTTCGAATTCGCGAGAGCGTCTCGCGGAGTGTACCGTATCGAGGGGTCGGATCGTGCCGATCCCTGACAGAATAAAGACTGAGATAAGCGAAGCGCGTCTCTATTCTTGTGTCTTCCCGACTGAATCCCGGATTCCCGATCGAACCCTCCCGTCTACCGACTATAAAATACCGCGGAGCTACCGGTCCCGTCGAATTCGCGTGTCTCGGCCTTGGGTAGTGTATCGTTTCGTGTTGGTGAACGGTGCAGCCCGCTGTACCTGGCGCCCAACTCTTTGGTGCGAGTGCGAACGACCGAGGCGCGTGGACCGACGGCAATTTGCCGACGGCGAGCGAAAATCCCGTCGCATATACAACGAAATAGCCGTACACGTCGGCGAGCAATCAGCCGATCGCGCGGAAGTCTTGAAGCGCCTTATTCGGCTGTAATACGCGGACTTACAAGCGTAGATTTGACGTCCGAGCGTGGTATTCTCTTTAGACCGGCGGACATACGGTATCCTGCGATAAGCGGCGCGCTCGACCGCTACGTTTGCCGATGGCGCACGGAAAATGGAGATAATTGCAAATCGGGCAATGCAAGCCACGCAAAGTAATGCACGTTAAACGCGGCGAGTGCTCGCGGTACCAGTAGGTACTCGATCGAGCATCAAAGAGCTCTACCCAGACACGAAGAACGCAACGCTACTTCCTCAAATCGCAACCGAGGACACCGAATGCAGCCACGATGAAGTAATAACACCGATAATGTTAACCGAAAATTCAGTGAAGATCGCGCTCGTTTGTTGCAATCGGAAGTAAAAGACCGCTCGGTAAAAAGCCCAAATGCGCAGAGAGAGCGATAAATTTCGGTCTCAATTATATCCTTTTTCAGCTCGAGCTGGCAGATAAGGATTGGCTGTAATTCGTTGGCCGTAACTCGCCGTGATCGCATGCTAGGGGTCTGCCCGACATACACGGCGAATACGCGGGAATAAACATTGTTTTGAGCATTCCTCGCCGGGGATCCTGTGGCCCAACGTTCGGCGACGAGATCCCCGCTAACCGAGCACGCATAGATCATTTTTTTGTCACGCAAGGGAAATCTTCATGGATACCCCCGACCCTTGGGGGGGGTCGGGGGTTATGTCGGACTCTTACCGACTAAAACCCCTGCGGGATGTCTACCTGTCGGACCGTGAGGAGGGGAGTCAGGGGAACTGTTCCCGCATTCCCTCTCCAACCCCCCAGGGCTCCCTTTCGGGAGGGAACCCCTCGTCACCTGTGTACCGCGCTCTGTTCCAAAAAGGGGATCCAGAACGCGGTCCCCGGCAGGTTGCCCCGCTGGTTGACCTTCTGGTGTCTCCGTTGAAGGAGAGAAAGAACATCCACCCACCCTCCTTACCCCCCCTCCCTGCTAGTCAGGGAGGGGAGAGATTTTGGGGGAGTGGACCCAGCCCCAACTGGGTGTTCCCCCTGTCCCTACTTGTCCGACGCGCAGGAGGAACCAGGGGATCCACCTCGGACGAGTTCCTTCGATGGGCTCGCCCTAATCGGATTCCCCGGCTCCCCCCCCCCCCCCGCGGACAGAGTCGGGCCCGAGGCGGCCGAAGAGGAGAACTTGGCCCCTTGTTATCCAGGGATCCTTCCTCCTCCCACTCGGCCGGTGCCACCTCGGGTCCGCTGCCAATGCCGCCCCGGGGGAACGCCGACCGCCCCGCCTCCTCCTGAGGCGGTTCTCCAGTCGGCGCTCCCACTTGGCGGCCTCCTTCTTGGACATAATGTCCCTGCAGAAGGAGGCCGCCGCCTCCCACACCTCCTCACTCTCGCACATGGCCCGGACCAAGTGCGGGAGCGAGATGTCCTCCTCCCGGCACCCTACCGCCACGGCAAGGACACGGCGCTCCTCCCTCCAGGCTGGACAAGCAGTCAGAGTATGGTACGCCGTGTCCATAAGCACGGGGCAGTGGTGGCATCGGGTGGTGAGCTTCTTGCCGATCCGGTGCAGGTACTTTCCGAAGCATCCGTGCCCCGTCACCACCTGTACCAGATGGAAGGTCAATCCACATCCCCTCTTGCCTGCCATTTCGGGCCGGCAAGGGCGGACAGCCTTGGCCGTCTCACACTCGTACCCCCGTGGGTCGGACAAAATGTCCCCCCACATCTCCAAGGTACGGGCCACGGCCTGGGACTTCAGACCTCTCAGGGCCCTGGCCGTCAGCTCCCCTTCCTCGCGGAGCTCCTTAGTCCTCCAGTAGGGGGCTCGCCTCTCCTCGGCGAGGAGATCCACGGAGGGGAACCGGCCAGGGTGGTCGCTGCCATGTAGGATTTTGTGCGGAACCCTCGTATCGCCCGAATGTACATTGGCCTCAGCGCCTGAGACGGCGGATGCCATCCCGGCAGGCGAGAAGCTGGGGCGCCCATACGGGCGCCCCATACATGGCGATCGAGAGCACCGCACTCACGTACAGGCGGCGAGCCATCCATCCTGGACCCCCCTGGTTGCGCAGGAGGTTGGCCATCGCCAGCCCAGCCCTGCGCACCCTCGGGGCCAGTTGCCTGAAATGAGGCCCGAAATCCCATCGGCTGTCCAACGTCAGGCCGAGATACTTCATCGTCGGCCCGACGTGGATATGGACGCCATCGACAAGGACCCGCGTCTCCGGTGGCGCCCCTCGCCTGTCGTCGTGAAAAAACACGGCCTGTCTTTTGTGGCGCCACCTTGAGACCCAGGTCCCCGATGGTACTCACCACTAATGCCACCGCCACTTCCGCGTAGAGGCGGGCTTCCCCCAGCTCCTTCCCCCAGCCGCCACTAAAGTGTCGTCCATGTAGCAGACGACGTGGCAGCCTTGGCGAAGGGGAGTGCGCAACACCCGGTCGAACGCGATGTTCTATAGCAGGCGGCCGAGGACCGACCCCTGCGGAACACCGCGCTCCATTGCGCGTCGACTTTGACCCCGCCCTCCTTGGGCAAGGCGAGGTCCCTGTCCCCGAAGTACGCCTAGGGGATCCGCCGGAGATAGACGGGCACCCCATGGTGTTCGAGGGCCCGTCCCATCTCCGGCCAAGGCAGAGTGTCGAAGGCGTTCCTTCTGTCCAGGGACACCGCCAACAGCACCCCGTCCCCCCTCTCCCCGACCGTCCCGGTCAGGTCCCGGAGGTATTGGATAGCGTCCAACGTGGACCTATCGGGCCTGAAGCTATATCGACGGTCGTGGAGGTTCGGCTTCTCCGAGAAGAGATGCTGGACGAGGCGGTCGGCAACGATGCGCTCCAGCGTCTTGCCCGCCTCGTCCAGCAGGCATATCGGTTTGTAGACCGACGCACTCCCAGATGTCTTGCCCTCCTTGGGGAGGAGGACCATTTTGGCCCTTCTCCACGCTGGAGGGAACACTCCCTCCTTGAGGCATTCGCTGAATCCCCCGCGTATGGCTGCGGACAGGCTTCCTTCGCCGAGGGCGAGCGCCCAGGCGCGGCCAGGAATTCCATCGGGGCCAGGGGCTTTCCCCTTACCTCCGAGTTTCTTCCTAGCCCTGATGAGCTCCTCTGGACTCACAGCTAGGTCCTCGTCCCAGTCTCCCTCCCCCAATTCTGGGGCAGAGATCCTGGGGGGGCTCCCTTCCATCTTCGGAAAGAGGGTGTCCAGGAGTCCCTCGAAGGCCTGGCTGTCTAGTGTTTCCATAGGTGGGGGCGTCCAAGGGCGGATCTTCCCCATCGCCCTCTTATACGGGCGCCCCACGGATCCTCGTCCAGGGATCTCGTCAGTTGCTCCCAGGTCACTCGACTGGCCTCGGCGGTGGCGTCGTGGATGGCTTTCTTGGCGAATAGGTAGTCCTCCTTCGCCCTTGTGACATCCCCGCCTCGTCGCCGGGTCCGGTAGAAATACCGCTTGGCCTGTACGGAGGAGTCGCGGAGTTTCGCGATCTCCTCCGTCCACCAGTATGATATAAAATATAATTTTACTTTGAATAATCAATAGTATTAAAACATACCTGTGAAATACTGGAATAACCAGGCGGCCGAGGGGGTAGCCCAGATCAAATCGATGACCGACTCTCCCCCCCCCCCGGCCGCACACAGGTGCTGGCCGCCCCCTTGTTTATTAACAAGAGGCCCAATCCCGCTGCCGAGTCGATCACGACCTCGCCCCGAGGGTCCCGCTGCCAGGGACTGCAGCCCCACCCTTCCGAGTGGGCGTTAAAGTCCTCGGCGATGACGACGGGTCGGGGGTGGCACCTAAGCACCACATCCCCGGTCCCATCGAGGACCCCCTTTATACGGGCGAGGTCTCCGAGACCGACTTTGTTTCACCCCCATCACCGTAACGGGCCCACAGTCGACCGCCACGAACGAGGACCCCCTTTTCCTTAATTCACAGGGAGGAGTCCTCGCCGCGTGGTTCTCCACCACGGCCACCGAGTCGTCCCGGCTGCCAAACCAGCTTGCGCTGCTCACTGGCACCCGGTACAGCTCGGCAGCCACCCCCAGCCCGGCGCCCAGCTCTGGGATCCTGTGCAACCACAGTTCCTGAGCCTGGGCGCCGTGGCCGAGGTTGGCCTGTAGGATCCGGAGAAGCGTGAAGGCTAAGCCTTTTCCGCCTCCTCCGGGCTACCTACAACCACACCCTCTTGGGAGACCTCTGGCGGCGGAGCCGCTTCGGTCTCCCCCGAGGAGGCCCCGGTGGCCATGGTGGCCCTAGACACGGGTACCTCCAGTGACGCAGAGTCACGGGGAATCCCTACCTCAACGTCACCCTCCCCTCGGGAGTATGGGGGAGGTTCGTTATCTTGGGGAGTCGGAGGTGGCACTCCCACTGACTCCCCGGTTTCTACAGTTGTTGGGGGTGTCCCTACTGGATCCACTGTCCTCACCTTCCTGAGATCCGTCTCCTCTTCGTACTGTTCCGTAGTCTTCCTCGGCTCCGGGTCCTCCGTCCCCCTCCTCTTCCTTTGAGGCAGAGTCGTCACTTCCATTGGTTCATCTTCTGGCGGGGCGGGGGATGAGCTCCACCCATGCTTCACCCCCCACTCTTGTGAGAGGAGGACTGTTGAGGCAACCTCCTCGTCCATCTGGTCACTTGTTGGCGAGTGAGCAGGCTCCGTCACCAAGTTCCTCGTTGAGGAGGTGCTCACGTCGGCACCTCCCTCCTGCAGCACCTGGTCCAGTGGTGCCACCGCGGGGGGTCGAGCCCCCCCGCTTCGGCTCTTCCCTTCCCAGTCTGCTCCTCTCCCTTCTCTTTTCTCTTCCCCTTCCTTTTCCTCCTGGGAAGGGGCTTACAGGTAGGCCCCCCGATCTTGTGACGGCGGGCCTGCCTTCCTCGGCGCAAACGGGGTAACGTATCGCTGTCTGGCACCCCTTGGCGCGGTGGCCGGGGTTACCGCAGCGGTAGCTAAGACCGCTGCGGTCGACGGCGCTAGTGCACCGCTCGCGCACATGCTCCCGCTCCAAACAGCGGTAGCACAAAGTTGCGCGAGCGGGCAGCGCCGTCACCCCGGCGCGGGTCCACCCCACCGGGACCCGCTCCGCAGCGGCGACTTTTGCAGCCGCCGCTAACGGACACCGCACCACCACCGTGCCGACGCTCCTCTGGGAGACGCTCATACCTCCCGTGGAAACTTCCTCGGGAGTGCATCCCCCAGAGAGGGCCACGGCGGCCGCCACCTCATCGGCCCCGGTTGTCGCGTCCAGCCCGGAGATTCGTAAAGCTACGAGTTTCTCCGGCCTTCGGACGCGAAAACCGGGGTCTTTTTCCGCCGCCAGCTTGCGGAGCTCCTCCGCAAGCCGGACGGCCCCGCCTTGAGGCCAAGCACTTCGACAAGCATAGCCCCGTTAAAGGCTTGGCGGACTCTCAGGGGAACGTTAATCCCCAAGTCCACCAGCTTGACGCGGCGCTTGGCCTCCATCATAAAGTTATGTTATTCACCGCTGGGGCACGTGATCGTGACGGCCGCCAAGCGCGGCGGCTTCGGCTTGCCCCGTCCAGCATTCTGTGCCCCCCTCCCAGGTACTCTTTTGAGAGGGTTAGGGGTTTCCCCGTTACTCTTTTCTTCCCCCTGTGTCCTCTGGTTCCCCCGCCGGGTAACCTGCGCCCATGTCTCCTGTGACGGTTGTTGTCCTCCTGCGGGTCTAAGCGCCTGCCAAAGGCCGCTTTCCAAGGTATCCCGGCCCCAGTCCTTTAGGTCCTTCGCCGGGATCCCCATCTTCGGCTCCTTCTCCTTTCCTGTTTGTGGACCAGGAGTCAAGCCTGCCCCTCCACCTGTCCGGGCTAGTTCCTGCTCCTCTTTTCTTCTTCTCTTTTCCTCCTTTTTCTTCTTTCTCTTGATCTTGCCGTTTTTCTCTTCTTCCTTCCGGGCGTCTGCCGGCTTTGCTGGTGGTGGCGGAGCCGGTGTCCCCCCTGGAGTGGACTTCCCCCTCTTTTCCCGGACCGGAGTTGGTGTTGGGGGCCCTACCCCCTCGGGCATCCGGCTGCCCCTTCTCTCCACATCCTGACGAGCCACCACCGCCCTCAAGCGGTCAAGCTCAGCCAGGATGCCGACAGAAGGGCCAAGGCGGCGTCCAAGGCCCCCTCCACCCCTCCGGTATTTGCACTGGGACGGGGGCCTTCTCCGGGAGGTTATCGTTGAACGACGGAACCTCCTCGGACGAGACCCCCCTCCCCAACTTCCTTTCTTCCTCCTTAGGTGAGGAGAACGAGGGATGAGTCTTCGTCCTCCTTTTCTTCCTCCTCTTCCTTTCCAGGGTCTTCCCTTAGTTCCTCCTCCGTGGACGTGAACCCACTCGACGCCTCCGCGTACGTCCTCCTCCTCCTGGAACATGGTAACGGAGGGAACTAGAGGGGTTCAGGGACTAAGGCGGCAGCGGCTTTCAACTTCTCAGCCAGCCGCGCCGTCTCCACCCTCAGCCTCCTCTTGTCCTCCCTGAGGCCTTCCATTTCCCTCCTAATATTGGAGGTTGCATCCTCCCTCCCGTCCTGTTCGGCTGTCCTGGCTATTAATATAGCCATAACGGCCTCGGAGGTAGCCACGGCGCGACACAAACGTTCCTTTTAATGTTTTGGAACGCCGGAGCACGCATAGATCACGCGCAAGTTTCGCGATGTCGAAGCTAGAAGAATATTTGGATTCTTCTAGAAAACTGCTGTGCACGCTATGACCCCGAACACCTCCAAAGCCTTTTGTCTTTTTTTTTAATTGCGAAGGCGAGTACCCATTCGCTTTTGCACGTGCTCGATGCATTCTTTCTTCTTAATTGTAAAATTTCCATAGTGCTGTGAATCTAAGATGGCTTTAAACGTTTTTGAATCTCCGTCTCCTACGTAATTTTCATATTTCAATTCGTGCAAAAATTATGAGCACTGGAACATTTCGATGACGGCGTCAACTTCCATCTTTTCCGCGGATCCCTCATGGTTCGCTTGGCATTCATTTTCGTGAGTTTCGGCCCATTCCTTGTATTTGGATTTTACTAAAACATCGACCACTTTGCCAGTAAACCATCCAATAAGCGATATGAATCCGAAAAGTGACGAAAAGCCGCGTTTTCTCTACAAACCATCACCAGATATAGTAATGCCACTTGTGTTCGTCACTTTTTCGTCATTTTTTTCCTTCTCTTCTCGAGCTGCATTTTTAATACTAAGCTGACAAACCGCCTCTGCTCCAATAGCTATCTTTTGAACAACCTTGTCATAAAATGATTGGAAGAAAAGCCGCGGGAAACCTATGAACGCGCAAAATTTCATTATTCCATTCAATCCTACGTCCAGCAGCCGCATAGCAAGAATAATTTTTCGATTAATTTCATGTCCTTTTCCAATAAATGGAGAACTAGGAATATAAATTTCGTCGCATTTTTGACATGAAATTACAATTTTGAATCCCAATCCGCGCTTTCCAGATTCGGTGAATGTCACATCATATTTGCATTTTTTGCACACCATAGCTTGCGATATAGCGGAGAAAACCGCTAAAAAGTTCAAAATTCGGTAACCAAAACCTTCGCCTACTTCAAAATCGTCAGGATCGATTGCTGATACTTTTTAAGCCGATGTGCCAACATTCTCGACGCTAGGCTTCTCCATTTCGTACCGGTTCAACGGCCGCCGCTTTGAAATTTTCGGTCTCTTCAAATTGCTGCATTTCCCCCTTCCGGCCTTTTTTTCATTGTACACTAGCGTTTCATCACTCATATTGTTTTTGTTATTCACTTCAACACAATGAAACATATAATATACATGTATATAAAACAGAGAAATGAACGGGAAGAGCAAAACGAAGCATGTGTACGGCGTAGCTTGTCAGCTGTACCGACTCACACGTTTGTTATAGTATCAGAGAGAAGCCTGAGAGCGGGTATGGCTGCATTTACAGCGTTATGGAAAAGTTGGCTGATTCGAAGCGTCAACTGGGTCCATTTTTCATGGACATGAACTACTAAGCCAATTCCACGATTTGTCGGTTATATTCCGTGCTATGTCCATAATTATTTGGTTCTGTTCTCTGCTATGTTCACGAGTAAGCTAGATTAGTTAGATAAAAACGAAGAACCGGTCTTCGTCTCACCACCAGCGAATAGACAATCGCGACGAAGCGAGCCAGCAGCGATGTTATCGTAAGACGTTATCGCAGACGTCGCCGCCCCTCCCTTTCACCCCCTTGTTTTCCTTTCCACATTGTTTTATATTCATAATTCGGGAAGAAAATAATTTCGAGAGTTCGGACGATTTCTAGCAATGACGTGACAGAGATAACGCGCGGCCACATTAATTTGTTATGACTTTTATATTACTTATAATTACATAAACGCCCATATATGCAAATTATAGATAATTATTGCGCGTATGTTTTAATATTGTACAATATGGCATATAATAACAACAACTTCATTTCTTGTAGTATTTTTTTAAGAGGTTCGTTGAGGTCGTGAATTAATTATTTTCTTCATCAATCAGTTTTCTGCAAAAATTAAGATTTTTTAAATAAAATATAAAATATTTCTCTTCTCTTTTCTCCGAAGAGTTAATTAAAAAATATGTACTCCACAGAGTCAACTAACAAATGTGTAGTCAGAAGAGTCAATTTGAAAGTGTACTCCGAAAAGTCAATTTAATAGCGTATTCCGAAGAGTCAATTTGAAAGCGTATTCTGAAAAATCAAATTAATATTGTAATTCGAAAAGTCAATTTATAATAGAATATTTACTTCGATGATTCAGCTAAAGCAAAAATATTTATTATATTCAGAGAATAATATTTAATTTATTATTTATACTTATCTTACTTATGCTTACCCTACATATGCTTCTTTGAATGAAAAATTTAATTTGTTGACTGATTCAGATTCAGATTTGTTAAAATATCTCTTATGCGCAACTCTTGAACAGGTAGGTAGTAAAATAACTTTTTTTCTTTACGAATTTTATAAACTTTTCACGAACATAAAAATTGAAAAATTCTCAGAGAACAAATAACTTTTCTTGAACATTTAAATCAAAGGAAAATCTTTTCCCATTAATAAAGAATGAATAATTAATATCTCACACGAGAGGAATCTTCATCCTTGAAATAACCGCGTGATTTTGCTTTTAGAAAAGTATAATATTGATGTAATAGTAACAAATGCTACCCAATAACGGTGCAAATCTTAGACGTTTTTGAGAAATGCAGTTTGAAGTTTAGTCTTTTCTGTTAATGTCGTTATAGCAGAAGAATTACCAATTTGCTTCAGTAGCGCAGTGGATCAGGCTTTGTGATATGAGCGTAGAGGCTGTTCAAGTGTGTTATTTTTACTACACAGAGGAGAACCATGTAGAATGTATAATAATACGCAGACAAATTCTTTACATAATCATACTTATTTCTTTTAGCATGAATAAAAATGATCAATGCCAACGTGATAAGTGTATATCGCAATTGTACGTGTACGCAATTGTACACATACACACATACGAGGGCGATCCGATAAGTACTTAGCCTCACCGCCCGATGGCGCCACTATCGCAAGAGATTTACTATCGTGTAGTACATTCTCGTAGACGGCTACTGTCGAAATTTCAGCCGAATCGGACTCGTAGTTTTGTTTTGACCGCGTGTGGAAGCGGGCGTGTCCGCGGATTTTAGAAAAATGGAAAAAGAGCAATATCGGTCGGTGATTCGATTCTTGTTTTTGGAAGGGAAATCGCGCAGCGAAATCAAAGAGCGCTTGGATGCTGTGTACGGTGACTCTTCTCCTTCGATGGCGACCATCAAAAATTGGTTTAACGAGTTTCAACGTGGTCGCACGTCGGTTTTTGATGAGCCACGCCCAGGTGCCCCGAAAACGGCTACCACGGAGGATAACATGACAAAAATCCACGATCTCGTATTGGCAGACCGCCGAATGAAGGTGCGCGAGATAGCTGAGACAGTAGGCATCTCAAAAGACCGCGTGGGTCATATCCTGCATGAAATTTTGGGCATGAGAAAGCTGTCGGCGCGATGGGTGCCGCGTTTGCTCACTCCGGACAACAAGCGCAACCGTGAGACCACTTCAGAGCAGTGTTTGACGCTGTTTAAGCGCAATCCGAAGGAGTTTCTGCGTCGTTTCGTGACCGTCGACGAAACATGGATCCACTGGTACACACCAGAGACCAAGGAACAGTCGAAACAGTGGACTTCACCCGGCGAACGTGCTCCGAAGAAGGCGAAGACCGGCCGGAAAGGTGATGGCCACCGTTTTCTGGGATTCACAAGGTGTGATCTACATCGACTACCTGGAGAAGGGCAAAACGGTCACAGGGCTGTACTATGCCGAATTATTGGGCCGATTCGACGCCGAATTGCAGAAAAAACGGCCCCATTTGGCGAAGAAAAAAGTGCTCTTCCACCATGACAACGCACCGGCTCACACCTCCGCCCTCGCCACGGTCAAATTGGTCGAATTGGACTGCGAACTGCTGCCCCATCCACCGTATTCTCCAGATTTGGCCCCGTGCGACTTCTTTTTGTTTCCAAACTTGAAAAAGTCACTCGCCGGGCAGAAATTTGAGTCGAATGAGGAGGTCATCGCCGCCACGGAGGCCTACTTTGCAGACCTCGAGAAAACGTATTTTTCAGACGGGTTAAAGAAATTGGAGCATCGCTGGGTCAAGTATATCGAGCTAAAAAGAAACTATGTTGAGAAATAAATCGCCACTTTTCCAAAATTTTCGTTTTTCTTTTGTAGGCTAAGTACTTATCGGACCACCCTCGTATACACACGTATACCAATGATGTCAAAATCGAATAATTCGTGAAAATCTTTTATTGATCGCAATTGTACGCAAAGACGAAAGAGAGGTACACGGGTCTCCGCGGGTATCGCGTCATATTAATTGTCTATGAGCTGATAAACAATTGATCTCCGATATTTACAAGTTACGCTTGTCCGCAGCTTGTTCGGTTTTGACATCATTAGTATCAGTGATGCGAATTTGGTGATGGGCTTGCACGAGGATTCTCCTCCCCCCCATATACGCACCAGTCAGCTCAGTCAATCCGTGTGAGCCACGCGATCGGCAATTGTCGATGAGCCGAGCGAGCGAGAGAGAGAGAGAGAGAATATCATTCCCTCCTTGTCGCTCTCGAGCCCTCGTTCTCGCTCAGCGAGCGAGCCTAATTCTTTCTTACCCATAATCTGAATCGCGGGCGCGACTGTCTCTCTCTCCTTTCCTCTCTATGACAATACTGAAAAGTTTTGTCTACTCGGCGCACCGAAATTATTGCAAATAATATTTTATTATTAATAATATTATTATTTATAATATATATTATTTGTAATATTATTATTTGTAATTTTATTTGTAATTGTATAATAATGTTATAAATAATACAAATTTTTACAAATTTTATTTGTAAAAATTCATATCATTCGTAATATTATTTGTGATAGTATTAATAATATTCGGCGCCAAGAAAATGAAATATATTTTATTAATTATTTTGCGCAGTCGGGCAGGTTCACAGGTTAGATTATTGAATTGCTTAATAATATTTTAAGAATAATTTTAAGTTATATAAGGATATAGTATGAAATATAAAAGAATATTGTAACAAAATCAAGAAGTACAAAATAAAACCTCCTTGCTTTTATTACAATATCCTGTAAGTTAATAAATATTTTGATGAAATGTAACTTTGTTAGAGTGTTTTGGAATGCTCTCGAGATAAGCTACAAGAATATGTAATAAAAAATCGTTGAGTGAACATCTTGCGTGAAGTGACCTTGTCAAAATCAGGCCAAGGTCATTAATGTTTTTTTAAATAGAAACTACGATTTTTTATTACATATTCTTGTAGCTTATCTCGAGAGCATTCCAAAACACTCTAACAAAGTTACATTTCATCAAAATATTTATTAACTTACAGGATATTGTAATAAAAGCAAGGAGGTTTTATTTTGTACTTCTTGATTTTGTTACAATATTCTTTTATATTTCATACTATATCCTTATATAACTTAAAATTATTCTTAAAATATTATTAAGCAATTCAATAATCTAACCTGTGAGCCTGCCCGACTGAGCAAAATAATTAATAAAATATATTTCATTTTCTTGGCGCCGAATATTATTAATACTATCACAAATAATATTACGAATGATATGAATTTTTACAAATAAAATTTGTAAAAATTTGTATTATTTATAACATTATTATACAATTACAAATAAAATTACAAATAATAATATTACAAATAATATATATTATAAATAATAATATTATTAATAATAAAATATTATTTGCAATAATTTCGGTGCGCCGAGTAGACAAAACTTTTCAGTATTGTCATAGAGAGGAAAGGAGAGAGAGACAGTCGCGCCCGCGATTCAGATTATGGGTAAGAAAGAATTAGGCTCGCTCGCTGAGCGAGAACGAGGGCTCGAGAGCGACAAGGAGGGAATGATATTCTCTCTCTCTCTCTCTCGCTCGCTCGGCTCATCGACAATTGCCGATCGCGTGGCTCACACGGATTGACTGAGCTGACTGGTGCGTATATGGGGGGGAGGAGAATCCTCGTGCAAGCCCATCACCAAATTCGCATCACTGATACTAATGATGTCAAAACCGAACAAGCTGCGGACAAGCGTAACTTGTAAATATCGGAGATCAATTGTTTATCAGCTCATAGACAATTAATATGACGCGATACCCGCGGAGACCCGTGTACCTCTCTTTCGTCTTTGCGTACAATTGCGATCAATAAAAGATTTTCACGAATTATTCGATTTTGACATCATTGGTATACGTGTGTATACGAGGGTGGTCCGATAAGTACTTAGCCTACAAAAGAAAAACGAAAATTTTGGAAAAGTGGCGATTTATTTCTCAACATAGTTTCTTTTTAGCTCGATATACTTGACCCAGCGATGCTCCAATTTCTTTAACCCGTCTGAAAAATACGTTTTCTCGAGGTCTGCAAAGTAGGCCTCCGTGGCGGCGATGACCTCCTCATTCGACTCAAATTTCTGCCCGGCGAGTGACTTTTTCAAGTTTGGAAACAAAAAGAAGTCGCACGGGGCCAAATCTGGAGAATACGGTGGATGGGGCAGCAGTTCGCAGTCCAATTCGACCAATTTGACCGTGGCGAGGGCGGAGGTGTGAGCCGGTGCGTTGTCATGGTGGAAGAGCACTTTTTTCTTCGCCAAATGGGGCCGTTTTTTCTGCAATTCGGCGTCGAATCGGCCCAATAATTCGGCATAGTACAGCCCTGTGACCGTTTTGCCCTTCTCCAGGTAGTCGATGTAGATCACACTTTGTGAATCCCAGAAAACGGTGGCCATCACCTTTCCGGCCGGTCTTCGCCTTCTTCGGAGCACGTTCGCCGGGTGAAGTCCACTGTTTCGACTGTTCCTTGGTCTCTGGTGTGTACCAGTGGATCCATGTTTCGTCGACGGTCACGAAACGACGCAGAAACTCCTTCGGATTGCGCTTAAACAGCGTCAAACACTGCTCTGAAGTGGTCTCACGGTTGCGCTTGTTGTCCGGAGTGAGCAAACGCGGCACCCATCGCGCCGACAGCTTTCTCATGCCCAAAATTTCATGCAGGATATGACCCACGCGGTCTTTTGAGATGCCTACTGTCTCAGCTATCTCGCGCACCTTCATTCGGCGGTCTGCCAATACGAGATCGTGGATTTTTGTCATGTTATCCTCCGTGGTAGCCGTTTTCGGGGCACCTGGGCGTGGCTCATCAAAAACCGACGTGCGACCACGTTGAAACTCGTTAAACCAATTTTTGATGGTCGCCATCGAAGGAGAAGAGTCACCGTACACAGCATCCAAGCGCTCTTTGATTTCGCTGCGCGATTTCCCTTCCAAAAACAAGAATCGAATCACCGACCGATATTGCTCTTTTTCCATTTTTCTAAAATCCGCGGACACGCCCGCTTCCACACGCGGTCAAAACAAAACTACGAGTCCGATTCGGCTGAAATTTCGACAGTAGCCGTCTACGAGAATGTACTACACGATAGTAAATCTCTTGCGATAGTGGCGCCATCGGGCGGTGAGGCTAAGTACTTATCGGATCGCCCTCGTATGTGTGTATGTGTACAATTGCGTACACGTACAATTGCGATATACACTTATCACGTTGGCATTGATCATTTTTATTCATGCTAAAAGAAATAAGTATGATTATGTAAAGAATTTGTCTGCGTATTATTATACATTCTACATGGTTCTCCTCTGTGTAGTAAAAATAACACACTTGAACAGCCTCTACGCTCATATCACAAAGCCTGATCCACTGCGCTACTGAAGCAAATTGGTAATTCTTCTGCTATAACGACATTAACAGAAAAGACTAAACTTCAAACTGCATTTCTCAAAAACGTCTAAGATTTGCACCGTTATTGGGTAGCATTTGTTACTATTACATCAATATTATACTTTTCTAAAAGCAAAATCACGCGGTTATTTCAAGGATGAAGATTCCTCTCGTGTGAGATATTAATTATTCATTCTTTATTAATGGGAAAAGATTTTCCTTTGATTTAAATGTTCAAGAAAAGTTATTTGTTCTCTGAGAATTTTTCAATTTTTATGTTCGTGAAAAGTTTATAAAATTCGTAAAGAAAAAAAGTTATTTTACTACCTACCTGTTCAAGAGTTGCGCATAAGAGATATTTTAACAAATCTGAATCTGAATCAGTCAACAAATTAAATTTTTCATTCAAAGAAGCATATGTAGGGTAAGCATAAGTAAGATAAGTATAAATAATAAATTAAATATTATTCTCTGAATATAATAAATATTTTTGCTTTAGCTGAATCATCGAAGTAAATATTCTATTATAAATTGACTTTTCGAATTACAATATTAATTTGATTTTTCAGAATACGCTTTCAAATTGACTCTTCGGAATACGCTATTAAATTGACTTTTCGGAGTACACTTTCAAATTGACTCTTCTGACTACACATTTGTTAGTTGACTCTGTGGAGTACATATTTTTTAATTAACTCTTCGGAGAAAAGAGAAGAGAAATATTTTATATTTTATTTAAAAAATCTTAATTTTTGCAGAAAACTGATTGATGAAGAAAATAATTAATTCACGACCTCAACGAACCTCTTAAAAAAATACTACAAGAAATGAAGTTGTTGTTATTATATGCCATATTGTACAATATTAAAACATACGCGCAATAATTATCTATAATTTGCATATATGGGCGTTTATGTAATTATAAGTAATATAAAAGTCATAACAAATTAATGTGGCCGCGCGTTATCTCTGTCACGTCATTGCTAGAAATCGTCCGAACTCTCGAAATTATTTTCTTCCCGAATTATGAATATAAAACAATGTGGAAAGGAAAACAAGGGGGTGAAAGGGAGGGGCGGCGACGTCTGCGATAACGTCTTACGATAACATCGCTGCTGGCTCGCTTCGTCGCGATTGTCTATTCGCTGGTGGTGAGACGAAGACCGGTTCTTCGTTTTTATCTAACTAATCTAGCTTACTCGTGAACATAGCAGAGAACAGAACCAAATAATTATGGACATAGCACGGAATATAACCGACAAATCGTGGAATTGGCTTAGTAGTTCATGTCCATGAAAAATGGACCCAGTTGACGCTTCGAATCAGCCAACTTTTCCATAACGCTGTAAATGCAGCCATACCCGCTCTCAGGCTTCTCTCTGATACTATAACAAACGTGTGAGTCGGTACAGCTGACAAGCTACGCCGTACACATGCTTCGTTTTGCTCTTCCCGTTCATTTCTCTGTTTTATATACATGTATATTATATGTTTCATTGTGTTGAAGTGAATAACAAAAACAATATGAGTGATGAAACGCTAGTGTACAATGAAAAAAAGGCCGGAAGGGGGAAATGCAGCAATTTGAAGAGACCGAAAATTTCAAAGCGGCGGCCGTTGAACCGGTACGAAATGGAGAAGCCTAGCGTCGAGAATGTTGGCACATCGGCTTAAAAAGTATCAGCAATCGATCCTGACGATTTTGAAGTAGGCGAAGGTTTTGGTTACCGAATTTTGAACTTTTTAGCGGTTTTCTCCGCTATATCGCAAGCTATGGTGTGCAAAAAATGCAAATATGATGTGACATTCACCGAATCTGGAAAGCGCGGATTGGGATTCAAAATTGTAATTTCATGTCAAAAATGCGACGAAATTTATATTCCTAGTTCTCCATTTATTGGAAAAGGACATGAAATTAATCGAAAAATTATTCTTGCTATGCGGCTGCTGGACGTAGGATTGAATGGAATAATGAAATTTTGCGCGTTCATAGGTTTCCCGCGGCTTTTCTTCCAATCATTTTATGACAAGGTTGTTCAAAAGATAGCTATTGGAGCAGAGGCGGTTTGTCAGCTTAGTATTAAAAATGCAGCTCGAGAAGAGAAGGAAAAAAATGACGAAAAAGTGACGAACACAAGTGGCATTACTATATCTGGTGATGGTTTGTAGAGAAAACGCGGCTTTTCGTCACTTTTCGGATTCATATCGCTTATTGGATGGTTTACTGGCAAAGTGGTCGATGTTTTAGTAAAATCCAAATACAAGGAATGGGCCGAAACTCACGAAAATGAATGCCAAGCGAACCATGAGGGATCCGCGGAAAAGATGGAAGTTGACGCCGTCATCGAAATGTTCCAGTGCTCATAATTTTTGCACGAATTGAAATATGAAAATTACGTAGGAGACGGAGATTCAAAAACGTTTAAAGCCATCTTAGATTCACAGCACTATGGAAATTTACAATTAAGAAGAAAGAATGCATCGAGCACGTGCAAAAGCGAATGGGTACTCGCCTTCGCAATTAAAAAAAAAGACAAAAAGGCTTTGGAGGTGTTCGGGGTCATAGCGTGCACAGCAGTTTTCTAGAAGAATCCAAATATTCTTCTAGCTTCGACATCGCGAAACTTGCGCGCGTTGATCTATGCGTGCTCCGGCGTTCCAAAACATTAAAAGGAACGTTTGTGTCGCGCCCGTGGCTACCTCCGAGGCCGTTATGGCTATATTAATAGCCAGGACAGCCGAACAGGACGGGAGGGAGGATGCAACCTCCAATATTAGGAGGGAAATGGAAGGCCTCAGGGAGGACAAGAGGAGGCTGAGGGTGGAGACGGCGCGGCTGGCTGAGAAGTTGAAAGCCGCTGCCGCCTTAGTCCCTGAACCCCTCTAGTTCCCTCCGTTACCATGTTCCAGGAGGAGGAGACGTACGCGGAGGCGTCGAGTGGGTTCACGTCCACGGAGGAGGAACTAAGGAAGACCCTGGAAAGGAAGAGGAGAAGAAAAGGAGGACGAAGACTCATCCCTCGTTCTCCTCACCTAAGGAGGAAGAAAGGAAGTTGGGAGGGGGTCTCGTCCGAGAGGTTCCGTCGTTCAACGATAACCTCCCGGAGAAGGCCCCCGTCCCAGTGCAAATACCGGAGGGTGGAGGGGGCCTTGGAACGCCGCCTTGGCCCTTCTGTCGGCATCCTGGCTGAGCTTGACCGCTTGAGGGCGGTGGTGGCTCGTCAGGATGTGGAGAGAAGGGGCAGCCGGATGCCCGAGGGGTAGGGCCCCCAACACCAACTCCGGTCCGGGAAAAGAGGGGGAAGTCCACTCCAGGGGACACCGGCTCCGCCACCACCAGCAAAGCCGGCAGACGCCCGGAAGGAAGAAGAGAAAAACGGCAAGATCAAGAGAAAGAAGAAAAAAAGGAGGAAAAGAGAAGAAGAAAAGAGGAGCAGGAACTAGCCCGGACAGGTGGAGGGGCAGGCTTGACTCCTGGTCCACAAACAGGAAAGGAGAAGGAGCCGAAGATGGGGATCCCGGCGAAGGACCTAAAGGACTGGGGCCGGGATACCTTGGAAAGCGGCCTTTGGCAGGCGCTTAGACCCGCAGGAGGACAACAACCGTCACAGGAGACATGGGCGCAGGTTACCCGGCGGGGAACCAGGACACAGGGGAAGAAAAGAGTAACGGGGAAACCCCTAACCCTCTCAAAAGAGTACCTGGGAGGGGGCACAGAATGCTGGACGGGGCAAGCCGAAGCCGCCGCGCTTGGCGGCCGTCACGATCACGTGCCCCAGCGGTGGAATAACATAACTTTATGATGGAGGCCAAGCGCCGCGTCAAGCTGGTGGACTTGGGATTAACGTTCCCCTGAGAGTCCGCCAAGCCTTTAACGGGGCTATGCTTGTCGAAGTGCTTGGCCTCAAGGCGGGGCCGTCCGGCTTGCGGAGGAGCTCCGCAAGCTGGCGGCGGAAAAAGACCCCGGTTTTCCGCGTCCGAAGGCCGGAGAAACTCGTAGCTTTACGAATCTCCGGGACTGGACGCGACAACCGGGGCCGATGAGTGGCGGCCGCCGTGGCCCTCTCTGGGGGATGCCTAAAATACTTGAAACTGTATAATTCTATGTTTATACATACAAATTGGGCAAGCACAGAATCTAAATTCTAAATAAACAAGTGATGTTTTGTCCATATCACTTTACTTCAAAATGTTAATGAGCAAATAAATCATTTTCTGGAACAATTATTTGTCTTAAAATTTCATTTCTATCAAAGCACTTTTTACGTACTTGGGGTTTCCTTTGGAATTTGTAAATTATCAAATTACTTTTTTAAAAAGATGTCAGACAATGATATAAAATATAATATTTAACTTTGAATATATCAATAGTATTCATAGAAACTACCATTGTGAATACCTGGAATAACCGCCGGCCGAGGGGGGTAGCCCAGATCAAATCGATTTGACCGACTCTCCCCCCCCGGCCGCACCACAGTTGCTGGCCGACCCTCACTTGTTTATTAGACAAAGAGGCCAATCCTGCTGCCGAGTCGATCACGACCTCGCCAAGGGTGCCCGCTGCCAGGGACTGCAAGCCCACCCTTCCGATGGGCGTTACAGTCCTCGGCGATGCACGGGTCGGGGGTGGCCACCTAAGCACCACATCCCCGATCCCATCGAGGACCCCCTTTTATACAGGGTGATCCTCCGAGCCGACATTGGTTTTCAACCCCCATCACCGTAAACGGGCCACCAGCTCGAGACCGCCACGAACGAGGACCGCCCTTTCCCTTAATTCACAGGGAGGGCGTCCTCGGCCGCGTGGTTCTCCACCACGGCCACCAGAGTCGTCCCGGCTGCCAAACCAAGCTTGCGCTGCTCACTGGCACCCGGTAACAGCTTCGGCAGCCACCCCAGCGCCGGCGCCCAGCTCTGGATTCCTGTGCAAACCACAAGTTTCCTGGAGCTGGCGCCGTGGCCGAGGTTGGCTGTAGGATCCGGAGAAGCGTGAAGGCTTTACAGCCTTTTCCGCTCCTCCCGGGCTAGCCGTACAACCACCCCTCTTGGGAGATCTCTGGCGGCGAGCCGCTTCGGTCTCCAAACCGAGGGGGCGCCCGGTGGCCATGGTGGCCCAGACACGGGTACCGTCAGTGACGCAGAGTCACGGGGAAATCCTACCATCAACGTCACCCTCCCTCGGGAGTATGGGGAGGTTCGTTATCTTGGGGAGTCGGAGGTGCACTCCCCACTGACTCCCGTTTCTAGCAATTGTATGGGGTGTCCCCTACTCGGATCCGACTGTCCTCACCTTCCTGAGATCGTCTCCTCTGTCGTACTGGTCCGTAGTCTTCCTCGGCTCCGGGTACCTGTCCCCCTCTCTTCCCTTTGAGGCAGAGTCGTCGACTTCCATTGGTTCACTTCTGGCGGTTCGGGGATGAAGCTTCCACCATGCTTCACCCCCCACTCTTGTGAGAGGAGGACTGTTAGTGCAACCTCCTCGTTCCACTGAGTCACTTGTTGGCCGAAGTGAGCAAGGCTCCGTCACCAAGTTCCTCGTTGAGGAGGTGCTCACGTCGGCACCTCCCTCCTGCAGCACACCTGGTCCAGTGGTGCCAACACGCGGGGGGTCGAGCCCCCCCGCTTACGGCTCTTCCTTCCCAGTCTGCTCCTCTCCCTTCTCTTTTCTCTTTTCCCTTCCTTTTCCCTCCTGGGAAGGGGCCTTACATGGTAGGCCCCCCGACTTTGTGACGGCGGGGCCATGCCTTCCCTCGGCGCAAACGGGGTACGTATGCTGTCTGGCACCTCCCTTGGCGCGGGTGGACCGGGGTTACCGCAGCGGTAGGCTAAGACGCTGCGGTCTGACGGCGACTAGTGCATCCGCTCGCTGCACAATGCTCCCTCCAAACAGCGGTAGCCAACAAAGTTGCGGCGCAAGCGGGCAGCGCCGTCACCCCGCGCGGGTCCCATGTGTACGTTTTGTTTTGTTATGGAGGCGGTGTGGCGGTTGTGTTAGCGTGCCATTATTTTTGACACTTGAGTATGTGGGTTATTCTATGTGCGCTCTCTTCACTCTACCGTCTGCGTATGGTTAAATCATTTGTGAGAGGGTTTTCCCGCTCATTGTATTTGGCTCCACAATGGGACGCCGCTCCGCAAGCGCGAATTTTGCAGCGCAGCTACGGACACCGCACCACCACCGTGCCGAACCGCTCCTCCTGGGAGAACGCTCATACCTCCGTGGAACTTCCCTCGGAGTG